>NC_092066.1:4408750-4727500 GCF_039877785.1 Chaetodon trifascialis | reverse complement strand
CCCCCTGGGCGGCGCTGCTAAGTTAATCTTAAAAAGAAGCAGAGGAGTGATATAATGAAATAGACCAGACAAATTCCCTTAATTGCAGCTTAGAGAGCACAGAGCCAGATATGAAAGGACGGTAACGTTTTGTCCAAAACGGGCTGGTCTTATCCAAAAATTCAGCGGCTCCTTTAACATTTGAGAACAGAACAGGCAAAGAATAACGATTGTTTACCTGCCAAAATAGCTGCTAGATTCATCTAACTGACCAACAAGGGCCAATTTAGTTTCCCAATTTAGTAGCATTCAGATGGTGGCTGGTATTAATTTCCTACTTTGGTGCCAAAGCTCTTTGTCACAAATAGTTTGACAGCAGTGTAATTGGAAGCTAATCCTTAGTTTAGTGCTATCTTTTATCTTTCTGTGATAAATGACTCAACTAAAATAACCGACTCCCCTCCACCGAAAGGATCGATAAACACACACCAGTCACCGTGTTGGATCTCATAGCCTTTCCGCATCCTGATTGGCTGCATACCTGGAGTGAGCTTGCAGTGATTGGGCAGCTGGTCTATGCCCTCTTTGAGCAGAACTGGGATAAGGACGTCGTAATTGGGCATCTCGCTGGACGGCAGAGGGCGAGGAGCGAGCGCGGGATGAGGCAGCGTGTTTGGGAGGAAAACAAAAAAGATAAGAAAATCAATATCATCCGAAATGAAAGTGAGCAGAATCAGCGAGGCAGGATGAGGGACAGGGCTTAAGGGGGATGAGGCATTGTAGTGGTGCAGAGGAGAGACTGCAAAGTGAAACGAGGGTTTGTTTAGGCTTCAGTTACCAGTAAGTCTGTTTGAGAATGAGACTCTTCTCTTCGATCCAGGCCCGCCTGCTCTCAGCGCTCATCCCCTTCCCCGCGTCGATCGCAGCGGGGGGGAAACCTGTAAGGAAGGTGGGAAAAAACGCAGTTCAAACAGATGTGTGCAAGCGTTTGAACATTTGTATGACCGAACATTTGCTGGATGAAAGTTCGGAGGCACTTCAAAGGCAACAGGAAATATACAAGACGCGGCGCGCTGCAGTGACGTATGGTGTCGCATCAGCGTGAAGGCCAAAGGATGGATTTTGTTTCCCAGCCCAACATTAATAATTACGATATATTTAAAATATGACTGAATACTAATTAATCTCAATAAATTATTCATTGTAACGATCCACTTCAGGCCCACAAAGAATCTGCTCTGAGTTGACCTGTCTGATTAAATAAATAAAGAAAAATGTTAAGAAAAACATTTCCACACCAGACCACAGATCAATGCAAATTTCCCCACCGAGCCTCTGGTCTAATTGACTCTTATTAAAGCACACCTCCAGTCGTGAGTAAGCCACGAATACTAATAAGTCAGGGATGAATTTATTTAATTCGGTGAAGGTGGCGTTGGTGAGAGCAGGTGGTGAGAGACAAAACTTCCTTTACAAAGTCAGGGGCTCAGTGTTGTTGGTGTTGTTGGTGAGGAGACTTCATGTGCCCAGTGAGACGCCTCGGGACTGCTCTTCTTCTCTTCCTTTAGTTCGACATGTCTCAGGACTTATTTAGTCGTGTATCACCACATCTGATTGGTTGACACATGTCGACACTTGTCCTCATGAATGCAGAGAAGGATTTAACACATTTAATCAGTCTGCTATAAATAAAAGCCATTATTGGTATCATTACTAGCAGCTGTGTTTGTATTTACATGAGATAATGAAATAAATAACAATAATAACTCTGCAAACTCAAATGGAAACGAAGATGGAAAAATCCGCCGTCCTTAATCCCCGCAAAAACACATTCTCCAAGTTTATCTGCAGCTAATGAGGTTTCAGCAGTCAGAGTTAGACAAATCGAGTGGAGATCTTCCAAACTCACACTCGTTTTAGCATGAAATTCCCCCATTGTGTTTTTCTGGACAGCGTTTCCTGGCTGAGCTGTGGTGCAGGGACTGTAACGCCGAGAGGGACTTTAAAAAAAGCCTTTACTTTGGAAGGTAGCAGCTTGTCCAACTCACACAAACTTTGGAATATATTGTTCACAGAATGAGGACGGTGGATTGTGTCACTTACACTGGAATTACTTGAGGAAGGGATGTTTAGATGTATGAGTGCCGGTGTGAACAGAAGGAACCGGTTCAGTGTCCACACACGTACCTGACCGTTGTTTTAAAACAGACATTGTGCAGAAATTGTGAAGCTATCCTTTAAAATCCAAGATTACCTTGTCCAGGGGGCGTCAGGCACACAGCCTGGCTCAGTGCTGATAGGACGCTCTGCTCGGCCAGGCCTATCCTCAGCTTCCCAGCCAGCGACCTGTCCGTCAAAACCACAAGACCAGCAGCTGTCAGCACCCGTTTGCAGCCACAGCACATGACAACAGCAGCACGCAAGGAGTTAAGAGGGCACCGTGATGTCTTTGTGTCTGCGCACACGCGCCTGCATGTGCGGCTGCACCTGCGGTCAGAGGCCGCCGTGCATGTGCGTGAGACAGTGTTATTTTACCTGACTATGTAGCGGGCCTCGGAAAAGCGGCACGCCACAAAGAGGCCTTTGATGATGTCGATTTTCTTATTCATGGCCTGAGGCAGGCGGGAGGAAATTGAGATTCACAGAAGAGGAGCGAGGAGAGACAGAATGCAAAAAGAGTGAGGTCACCAGCGAATACAAACTCCAACACGCCAAAGAAAAAAAAAAAGACCCAGCAGCAACGGGGGGCTGAGAAAGGAAGTAATTGCTTGAGAGATTCCAGCCAGGTGACGACTTATTCAACGGCCCAGAAATTACCCTCTTCCCTGTGAAGTGGACTAATAAACTAATAAATCCTTGTTCGATACACAATCAGGTAAATGCTTCCTTTCTTTTCCCTCCCTGAGCCCAAAACTGAGACTTCAATAAAGTGAAAACAATATTTGCCCAGGACTGCTTCCCCTAATGAAAATGTTGCTCTGCGGCTCACCGAGTTCCCACTCATGCTGGCAATTTCCTTCAATTTCCTGAACACGCCCCCTGCCGTCAGACTGGCCGGCTGGAACATCATGCGCTGGTTGCTACGGGAACTCTCGGCCACGAGGCCCAAATCTCCCTTCTCCTGCGCCTCCGCCTTGATTTTGTCCAATTGTCGCCCTGGAAACAAGAGCGAGACGGTAAATGGCGGTCGCCTGATGAGCGGAGAAGGACGACGTTAGCAGTTAGGCTGGGAAAGCACGAGCAAATGTTTGGGTTCGGAGTGTGTGTGTGTGTGTGTGTGTGTGTGTGTGTGTGTGTGTGCGTGTGCGTGTGCGTGTGTGTATTACCCGTCGCTTGAGCAACAGCTTTCATCAGCACCGTTTCTCCAACGCCAAGTTCCATCCCCAGGTGGGCAGGACCCAGCTGGTTCAAACACAGGTACACACAGCACAGCAGGTCATCTGGAAAAACACACACGCACACACACACACGTTACTGCACAGAACACATAACTGGACACACAAACAGACACAAAAGCAGATTCCTCCAAAGAGAAGCACACAACAACCTGAGACAGCGCTGATCACTCGCAAACACACAACCAAGGACATATGGACAGACACATGCAAAGACACACTCACACACACACACACAAACATGGACAAACAGACACAAACACACTCTTAAGATATCACCAAACACACTCAGACAAAAACATGATCAGATCCACTCGCAGACACCACCAGCCAAAAAAAAAACAAAAAAAAAAAACAGATCAGACAAACACACAAAATCAAACACACACACACACACACATACACACAGAGCAACACTGACACAAGCACACACATCATCAGAATCCCACAGGTACGCGCTCTCGCACACAAACGCACACCAATGAACTGACTCATCCTCCCACTTTTATGTGCAACCTGGCTTCATCATCATCTTCTTGATAGAGTGGCTGGCAGCCAGCTGCCTGTGTAGCTACATCAGCATGCATTATGGGAGAGATAAAATACCATTTACCTGGAGAGAGCAGCAGCACGGAGCGAAACAGGTTCGACAGCGTCTCAATGTTTCTCAGCCTGCAAAATGACAACGGCATTGCTTTGAGACAAGGAAGGCGAGTTAAACGAATTTTAAAGCCGTCCTGTAAATACCGGAAGGCGGGAAATGAGATTTGTCTGGAGGTTTTAATCGGAAAAGGAAGCAGGGGAAGCAGACGACCTGTTCATTTATGAAACGCTATACATCAATACGAGTGGCTGGGAAACATGTAAGCCATCAGCGGGAAGCCTGTCACTCAATATCCTCAAAATGTACAAAGGCAGGCTGCGAAGGCGCGACTTTTCTGGGAAGAGACTTAAGTTACGAGTCTTCCTTTAAAATGTACGATCTGGAGCTAAAAGCTAAGAATCACGCTCCGAAAACTGCACTTCTTTTTGGCTTCTGGGCACTTTTAGCTTAAGTCATCAGCCAAGTTTCTGAGAAAGTTGCGGAGAACAAAAGCATTAAAAGGTAATTCAAGTGTGAAAGGAGCTGTTAAAATAGATTCTCCAGCATCCCTCGAAAATGACCTAATTGTAGGATTCCTTCATGTTTCCTGCCCTCCCCGGGAAATTAATCCAATGTCCTCACTCTCCCTGGCTGGGACACACTTCTCTAATTATACTCCAGGAATTCCCAGCAGGAGCCCGAGTTGGAGCCGAGTGGTAATTTTGTAAAAAAGCTTTGATATATATTAAATCCTTTGAACACAGAGGCGATTACTCTCTTAAATGTTGCTTTCCTCATTCTGGGATTTCAATAAAAAACACGTTTTTCCTCCATATGGAGCTCTTACCTGCCAGAGTCCTCTTCAATTTTCTCGAACGTGCGAGCCACCGCCAAGTACGGCACTCTGGAGGGTGATGAGCATGTCGTTAGCAGGCGAAGCATCTACGCTGACAGTTTTTTTTTTTACGCTCGCCGTTCCGCTGACTCAGCGGTTCAGAGCGACGAGCAATTAGTGCGACAGTAGAGCGAGCTTTGATTCTGCGTTATCAAAACTCCATGAAAGCAGGACAAAGGTCAGGGATGCCACGGTGGGATAATTGTGCCCTTACAGTGATGTTTGATATGCAAAAAAAACCCAATTATTCCCTATAAAGAGGGTGGGGGGCAAACAGGTGAACCACGGAGGTGCTAAATATTCTTAACACTCAGTCTTTGAAATAACTATCAACGCTATTTTTTTCCCATGTCTTTGGAGTAGCAGATGGGGTTTGTTTACAACATGAGAAAATCTGCCAAAGGGTTGTTATTCAGCGACAGAGAAGTGTTTACAACTCAATCCGGCGTCTTCTTTTCGGCTGACGTGCGGCGTCCAGAAGCAGGTTAGAACACAAAACGTGTTTGGCGGCCGCGCTGCACGGCGTCCGCGCTGCACGGCGTCCGCGCTCACGGCGTCCGCGCTGCACGGCGTCCGCGCTCACGGCGTCCGCGCTGAGTCCGAGCCTGGCCTGAGCAGCGCCGTGGCCTTGATGGAAAATTCAATGATTTTTCCATGACTTTCCATTACCGAGTCTGAGCACTTCCCTGGTCTGAAAAATTGATTTCCTCTGAGTTTCTTAATGTTTGACTCTGGGAAGTTGCACAGCCAAACTGCCGGTTTCCACCACAGTTTGGCTGAGAGGTGAGAATAAAATCCCTCAACAAACACGACCGCCATCGCTGTCAGGGGAAGAGCTTTTTATCGCACATCTTGGTGACTGCTTCAGGATATTAGTGTTGGGCATTTTTGCTTTTCTTTGACTCTCACAAGCAAAGAGTGGAAATAAATATTGGCAGAGAAAGAGGAGACTGAATTTGAAGGAAAAAGTTTTCTCCAATTCTGGATTCTCAGGTGTGAAGATTTGATGCTTTTCTGTATTTTATGTGGCAGTGAAATAACTGAGCTCTGGGTACAGACTGTTGGTCGGACAAAAGGAGACATATGAAGATGTGAACACGGGTTTTAAGACTTATTTTTACAGATTTTACAATTCATCAACATTAACTGTTATTTGCAGGCCAGGCGAAGGTGGGCTGGACTTACCTCTGGCCCTGCTTCCAGCAGGCGTGGTCCACGGGATGGTAGTTGGGCCTGGATGGATTGTAGTCTGCCTGTCCTGAGGTTGACTCACTGAGGAAGAACACAACGAGAAACGAAGAGTCAAATGAGTGATGGTGACGGCTGCTCAGTCCCTCACAGACAGAGAGTCATCATAATGAGATATCTGGAACTGTAAAGATGATTTTGGGGATATCTGAAAGCTTCCTGGTCACTTCACACTGGAAGAAGCTGAACTGCAGCGAAGTTCATCTCAAAGGAGAAAACATTCGTACTTATGAAGAAGATATTTAACAGAAGAGCGTCAGCACCGTTAAAGGATCATTTATTCTTGCCAGAAAGAAAAAACTGATTGGGACTGTTAAAAGGTTTTCTGCTGCAGCAGATGCCAGATAAGTGAAGTTCTCCTTTTCCTCACACAAGATGCCAAACAAAATACCGCTGCCTGAATTCAATACGAGGAGAGGCTCTATGGCTGCGAAGCGTCCTTTGTATGCGATGCCGATCACTCCCACACACAAGGCAGTGATAAAAAATAAATAGTTAGGGGGATGAAAAATGCATTTCCTCAATCCTGGAGCTAAAAATAGCTTGTGGCTGGAATAGTTAACATGACCTGAAAATGACAAGCGGTAACAGGCCGCCGCTGCTCCTGGTTTATCTGCATGTTATAAAAGCGCTGCCTCACATACAACAGTCAGATAACGAGGCCCTGAGAACAGGAACATGAATAATCTGAATAAATAAACAGAAACTGATTGGCTGAAAGCACCAGAGGACGGACAGCTTCACATTTTGATTTGCATCTGGAGCCACGTCGGTCGGTCGATACGGGATCATCTTCCAACAAAAAAACGAGCAGCTCTACTGATGCATGTCTGACCTCCTGATAACGAATACGTAACAAATTCGTGTTGGCTCAGCTGTTCTAGGATCAGGTCAAATCTCCCCTCGGTTAGCCGTTTGAGAGGGGGTCACCGTGCCTATCTGACTTTCTGATTGTTGTAATATTACTGGAGGTTCATGTCATGTGACTGTGCTGTGATATAAATACAGCTGCAGCTCCACAGTCGTCATAACACGACGCTGCTTTTCTCATTTTGTCAACACCTTTTTGGCATATTTTCCGCCATCTTGCTTGATTGAAACTTTAACAGAAACGTCAGAGAGGCTGAGCGAGCTAACACGAAGGAGCAGACAAACGAACTGGGTCAGAAAGATCAGAATCAATAATGGAAATAACCATCAATTCCAGCCCCACAGTGTCAAGTTAGCTTCCTCCATCTCCCTCTGACAAAGGGGTCAAAGGTCAAGGAGGGCCGAAGAGCTCAACACGGACAGGTTGAGAGCTCATTGTCGGACAGCTGAGCGGCGGGCGAGGCTGCGTGTGACTTCCTGTTTGTCTTACTCTTTGGTGTCTCTGCTCTCCTCTGCTGAAGTCTTCCTCTCCGCGCTCCTCCTCCTCTCTCCTTCGGTCTTGTCTGCCTTCTCCGTCTTCACTGCAGCTTTTCTGGGAGCTGTTGTTGTTAAAAAAAGAAACAAACGTCGGGGAAGGTGAGCGTGGAGGCGGGGCTGGGGCACAACAACATTTTGCTGTCTTTCCTAACTGATAAAAGCAAAGCACATTTTCGGACTTTTTTTTTTGGGTGCAAACATAGAGTTATGCAAATTCCTCCTCACCAAAGAAACTGCTGATGGGGGCTTTCTTCGGCGGCTCCTTATCTTTCTGCTCTTTTGCCGTTTGACTTTTCGGGCTCTCCTCTCCCTCTCGCGCCTCCTTCTTGGCAGCAGAAGGCCCTTTCCCGTCATCCGTCTTCTCCTTTGCTTCATTTTCCTTTACCGCCTCCTCAGCTCTTTTTTCCTTCTCATCAGAGCTCTTCCTCTCCGCCCGCTCCTCCTCCTCCTCCTCCTCCTCCTCCCCCCCGACCTTCTCCCCTGCCTCTCTCTTCTTGTTCTCCACCTCTTCATCTGGGCCGTTATCCTCGGTCACTGCCTTTTCAACTCTTTCTTCCTTTGCTCCCTCCTCCGTGGGTTCATCGGGGTTCCCTGCACGGGGTGAGACAGAGAGGAAGAGGAGTCATTGAAGAGATAAATGCCAGCAGGCTGACTGAGGGCGACCCGGCTTATTTGTGAGCTCATGTTTGAAGAAGGTTTTCAACATAACAGACTTTTTCAATAAATGCCGCAGGTTATATTTTTGAGGTTTCCTTTTCACCCGAGAGTCAGGTAAGGGAGAAATTACTATTGACAAACTTGTAGCACCGAGTGCCAGCGGACAGAGCTGGGGTCATGATGCCGGCTCAGTGAGGAGCCAGACATGAAACTTTAATTTTCTCATCCGCAACTTCGAATGAATCCAAGTTACTTTTGGTACTTTATCAGCCCGTGTTAGAGGAGGGGGAGGCCATGCTCCTGTCTGCTGCTGCTGCTTCAGGTTCAGAGGTGCTGACTGCGGGAAAACTGCTTCTGCACACTCGTTACTGTCATTTCGGCCAGAATAAGACATCATGTAAAAACAGGATTATGCAAAGCCAGGGTGGATTTAACGGAGGGTGGAAACGTCCGCATGGAGGAAACGCTGCTTTGAGCTGTTTGGGGTAAAAATCCCAAACAAATGGCAAAGGTCACAGAGCAGAGTTCCTACATTTTGCTTTGAAATTCAACTTTTTCCAGCCACAACTCAGAGGGGTTGGGCTCATGATGCGGCTTCTTAATGGAAAGGTCAAAGTGGGATTAAACAAAGCGTTATGACTGCAGGCAGTGAACGGCGAGAGCTCACTTCCTGTCGTCTTTAAACTCTCAGCTGTTTTTGCTCAGCTTCCTTCTCTCTCTCTGTCTTTCAAATTAGTCCATTCATTGCTTATAATCAGAAAATGCTAGAAAATTAAGAAAAACACCACTCACAACTTCCCAGAGCCCAACATGTCTACAAATAGTTTTTACTTTTACTCTGACCAACAGTCCATTGTTACTTCATCACTGAACAAAAGGAACAACAAACTGACATTTGAGAAACCAGAAGCAAAGAACGTTTGGCGTCTTCGTTTCTGATAAACTTTCTGTTGATTGTCAATTAACCCAATAATCGTTTTAGCTCTATTTGAGCATCTACTGGTGCCCACAGCTCGTGTCATACGGAGCGAGGAGTGAACGTGTTCACACTTAAAGCCCATCAAAACATGACGACAAGACGCCACCCGTGCGTGTTGACATTCCCACAGATATACCATCATCTGCACTGTGAGTATTATGTAGTATTATGAGTTCTTTTCCACAATTTGAGTTGTTCAGGTTCTTCTGAATGTATACAGTGTGTATCAGTGTGTGTGTTGATTGCTCATTGGCTGGAGGAGTGTCAGCGTTGCAGTGACTGAGTGAACTACATGATGATGGGACTTTTCATGCTTTAGTTGGTTCAAGCCAGAATCACATTGATAATGTAAGAGATTCTTTTCATGGATTTTTTAACTCCGACTGACTGTCAGGGCCTGATAATCATTATTAATAATCTGCTTAATTGCTTGTTTGTGAAATACTGACTAAACGTGTACTAAATTTCCTAGAAGATCTGAAATCCGTGCAGTTCATTTTCCATTTTCAGAGACCTCTTTGCAGCCCTGTTATCAGACTCGCAGCAGAGGTGAGGGCGTACCTGCGCTGACAGCGCTGCGCTCCACACGGGGTCGTTTGTTTTGCTGACCCTGCTCCTCCTTGGCCTCCTCTTTCTGACTCTCGCTGCCGCTCCCGCTCTCATCGAGCTTCCTCTTCGGGAACATCTTCCTCGCTGCGCACGTCAGGACGGGCATTAAATTAAAAAAAAGAGGAGGGAAAGAAGAAAAAAGAAGTGAGAGGCATCCCAACTGAAATCACGCCACGATCAAACAGAAAGAGAATGTGGAGATGAAAACAGGGCGAGTCTGCTCCCTGAGTGCAGATGTAGGGCAACGAAAAAAAGAGAATCACAGATACGTACTTTGCTAATGAAAACACTAATTCCACCCTGAAAGATATTATGCAGCACAGCAGCTTAGGGTTCCAGTGTAATTTCCTCTGTAATTTTATGCAGCAGTGGTGCTCCAGGCTAATTTTGCTTTTGGTTCCACGTCCGCCTCTTGTTAGGGTTCTAGCGCAGGTAGCACTGCTGAGGTGTTTCTTCTAGATATTATAATGAAAGCATTAGCCCGGGACATTAAGAACGCAATTTCTGGTCAAATTAGAGCGTTGCTTTAATGTGATGTTTTCTCCAGTGGTGGTGGCGGCAGGGCGCTGACTGTGGCGACGCACCACTGCAGAAGGCAAACACCGCAGTCATCAAACGGAAAGAGCATGGGATGATGAAAAGAGAATGAGCCGCTTCCCTGCTGCAGAAGTAGGATGAAGGAGACAAAGTGAGAAAGGAGGTGCTTCCCAAATGAAAACAAAGCGGCGATGCTAGAAATCTGTGCAACTCTAAGCAGCTTAAACCCTCTGTTGAAAATCCTACATTCCTGGCGCGACGTGGAAAAAAACAGTACAAAACTCCACTTAAAAAACACTTTGCCATTCTCTTTCATGTTAAATGCAGACAGTTAAAACATACATCTCATTTAGACTTTAAAGATAATGAACACGCATGGCAGAAAAACTGCAGCAGCGGCTTTCCTCTGCTCGGATCCTGCACGTGTGAAGCGTCCAAGCTGTCGTGAACGAACTGCAGCTGCACGGTAATCAGCGCTACATATGTTCACGCTGTTTTTTAGGAAAGCTACCGAAGCCTCAGAACCAAAAGGGAACCACACACTGACAATCAGCTGCAATAATAGGATGACTTGCTCTGCTGGTTCCATTAAGGCCCAGTCAGCAGAAACCATACATCGCAAGACAATGCAGCGATGATATTATTAGCACAATGCAAATACATGCAGAAAAATAATGATGCAGGCTCAGAGTGTGGTTCAGCAGAGGTAAACACAAATGCAACCCAGTGTGTTGTACTGGTTGTCGGTCTAAAGGTTTCCTTGAGTCAAGAGATAAATGACACACAAGGGTGGAGAGTGTGCTTGGCTGTTTCTGCTCAGCAAATTTTTCATGCATGCAGTTTGTGACAAATGTCTTGTTTTCCCCTCATTGTGAAATAATGAGGATTTGGAGCCATTAAGCTCCTGCTAACAAGTAATCAACCAAAATAGCTTCGGGCGGGAAAACTATCAATCCTCAGCTGGTGTCAAAGTTCACAAATGCTGCAACTTTGGAGGAAAAGTTGAGAACAACAGATTTAGAGTTCATTTCCAGCGAAAAAGGAAAACGAGCAGAGGAAGCTGACCACATACTGACCCGTCTTTCGTTTGACGATCCCAGAGGGGGAGATGGAGTTCGGGGTGCCGGGGGTCCCCGGTGAAGCTGAAGAGGCCGGGGTGGCTGGAGTGGCGGGGGTCACGGGGGTGGCCGGGGCAGGCGGAGGAGACAGGGGGGTAGGAACGGCCTTGAACACATCGTCCTTCTGAAAAAGACGAGCAGTGTCGGCGCTGGTGATGGTTGTGACAAGAGGCAGCATAAACAAAGCCTCAACGTCTCAAATTACTGCAGATTTTCTTTTAATTAATTCAAAATTGTAATCATTTAGACTATTTCCATACACAGCTGACAATGAAAAGGCAGGAAGTGACAGCAGCAGCTGTCCAGCTGTCTGAAACGGTGCGATGTGGATCACTGTGGACGGTTTGTAGCACTAATCCTCGATGTGGCATCTTCTGCCAAAAAAAGGAGGACTCATTTGTTTACGGACTGTCTCTGAAAAGTTGAGCAATGACCTGTCAGCATGAAAGCAAAATACAGAAAAGCAGAAACCTCAACAATCATCCATCTATGAGGCAAGTAACCCAGAGTCTTAGAAAGTGTTGGAAAACAATACTGCGAGCCCTGAACGGCACACACCTCCATCAGCGAGGAAACAAGTCTGCTGTTCAATGAAGCGCGTCGTTTAGAGTGGGCTGCTAGGAGGGAAAAAATGAGAGGAGACAGGGAACGCTGCTGCGGGAAGCCCGGCAAGCACTTCTGAAAGTCAGCTCTGAGGCCTGAAACACACACGAAATGTCTCAATACTCCCAGTTAATCACTGCTGCGGGCTTCTTCTTCATCAGCTAAAATCTGTTCATAACCACGCAGCACCACCTGAGAGCTGCGACAAAACCGTGGCTAATGCACATGTAGCTTGTGCTTAAGTGGTCAGAACTGCAGCATTCCAGATGAGGATGACCTTGATGAAGGTCACACACAGGAACATGCTGGTCAGTCTCATAATAAAGCTGCTCATTATACCAGTGATTCCCAAGCAAGGGTCCGTATAGCCTGCAGCTGCCAGAACCACACAGCTAATGTAAAGAATAAAACTTGTTATTCAATAAAAATTGATGTAAACTGATGCTGATCTTCACTGTTTTTACAGCACAAGGTTAACTTGCACAAGACACTTCAAACCAATCCGAGGCAGCTTAAACACCTGAACACCACACGATACGCTTCAGAACATGACCACAGGTACGGCCTCACTGCTGCGCGTCGCACTTTACATCCACGTCTGTCCAGACCCATAATACATGTCGTGAAGTGGAAGTTCACACTATATTGACGTGAATGATCCAGTGAGAAACTGGCTTCACTTGGAGCTTCATCACATGGTGCTTCATCACATGGTGCAACGACCAGCACCTGAAACTCAATATCAGCAGAACCAACGAGCTGCTGATGAACAACAATGCTACAAACTGTACAACATGTGAGCTTCACACACCCGTCAGCACAGAAGATCTGAATAATCAGCCCAATTTCAAGTCACCAATTCAGCATCTGACCAAACGTGAAACATGGTCACAATCTGCCTTCTGTTCCTGAGCTATGGCCCTAACCCTGAGAGACATTTGTGGGAAATTTTGTCAGAATTGGTGTGTGAAATCTAGAGTTACAGCCAAACATTTGCTTTGTGGAGTCAAAAGTCAAAATCCATTCAGCTCATCCTCGAGTCCAAGTGAATGCTGGTGCCAAATTTTAAGAAATTCCCCTCAGGTGTTCGGAGAGTTCACAAAAATGGGAGGTCACGGTGGACAGATGGACGGACAGATGGACAGACACTCGAAGAACATAAACCCTCTGGCGACGGCTCTCATCTGCGACAGTCAGACAGGAAGCAAAGAAGTCGACAACGACACGTGGGGAGAGTACGAATGCAGAGTGTAAAGAAGTGTAAAGTGTGTAAAGAAACAAACCTAAACACTGAATCACGGCCCATGAAAAAAAAAACATAACAGCCTGTTTTTACGTGACTAACAGTGTTAAAACCATTCACAGCAGCTCATCTGATCATTACTTACTGCCTTACGTTTATCTCTGATGGAGCTGCTCTGTGGCCACCAGCATACTAATACACATGTATTAGTACTATCAGTATTAGTACCTAATCACAAAAGAATACGTAATAACTGTAACCATATGAAAGTGATGCGGGGTGACTCACACGCTGTATCCGTCACAATCTCTTCCCTCGATGGACAAATAATGAATAATTTCTGACATATTACAAACAAAATGAAGGGGGCTGTTAATAGAAGTGTTTATCAAACAACAGGTGGTTGAGCGACAGCCAGAGCCGATAATCAGCTCTTTTCATTATGTGGCTTATTGACAAATGCATTCCATGCAGTGATTCACCGTACAATTACTGCGCCTTTGTGCAACAGTGTTTTTCCAACCGTTGAATAAACAATAGGCGCTGATACGCCGACAGGAGCTCCAGCGGTCTTATTATGTTCAGCGTGTGCAGGTGATGTGGATTTAAAACACCTGATGGGTTACAAACCGTTTCAACGACTTTTCTACCGCGCGAGGAAAAGGAAGCCGGCCGGCAATTGTTCTTCCATAATCATAACACAAGTCGTCTGCTTTGTCGGTTATCAAAATGGCATCCCATGAAACTGTCAATTTGTTGTTGCACAAATGCCACTTTTGAATTTCGCCATTCAAAGAGACTCTGATGTCTGAATTAGGGAGCGTAAGGCGGCTCTTACCTTTTCTGCTTTGCCAAGAACGTCTTTGTCTCCCTGTCCCTTGGTGGCGACTTGTTCTTTAACGGCCGGCGCCTCGTCGTCGTCGCTGTCCAGGATCTGACGGCTGCGTTTGGCAACCTTCTTGATGGGTGAATCAGCTTCCTGGACTCCGTTCTGCACCTTGAGAGGGCTTTTGGCAGGTCTGGATACAAGCACGGACGCGCGGTTAAGACCATGTAATTCAAATAAATAACGCCATACGCCTCAATTACATGAAACTGCTCAAAAGCACGGCCACAAGGTGCTGTGTTAACTATTATAAAATCAATTCCAAGAGCAATAAAAAACAACTGAGACGTATTAAAATCAAGGCGAGAGTCATAAAAGAGAGGTCGAAGCAATGATGAAAAGATCATTACACAAAGAAGAGTAATAGAGGGAGTCTGGAGATAATGAAGACTATCATCAAAGCAGCTCGCGGATGAGAGACAGAAGTTATCAGCTCTTTTGGTAATGCATAACTACTGGCCACAAAAAGTTTTACTGTGCAACAGAGATCTATGATTCAGAGCGATTCAGAGATAACTGCACAGACTCCAGCCGTCTGTGGGGCTTCGACACTGAAATGTGTTTGAAAATTCATTTACTCTTCATCACAGCCACATTGGCCAATCTGTATGTCCGTCTTACAAATGCAGTTATTTCCAAGTATTTATTTTTAACGTACATATTTTTTTCCCATTTTTTGCTGAGCTGACAGTTTTATAAAGTGGCACAAAAGTTTGCAGAAGTCTCAATTATTCAAAAAGTAGAAACTAAACCGTAGCATTATCAATGGGTTCACTGGAGAAGGGAGATCTGTATCAGAGTTTTTAGTGCCAGCAGCTACAAAATCAATGCAAATGGACGTGACTTTCTCCTATAGACCTTCATCTGACATGAACTTTTGTAGATTAGATATCAAAGAAAGGTGCAGGTGTAAAACTATCAATAAGCAGATGTCCAAAAACCAAAATATACACAATGCCAAAAACAGAGAAGGTTAACAGAGAGGATCATAAGTTGCTCCTGGGTGAGCTGTGTATGGATATGTGTGAGAAATGTCACGTGCATGTGTGTAAAACACCAAATCTCAAGTTCAGGTAAGTGCAGTTCAATGATTATGTCCATGATGTTGCGTTTAATGTCCCTGTCAGATGCACACAGTGAACCCTGACAGGTGACTGAAAGGAAAAGCTTACTTTTTCACTGGTTCATCTGCAGTTTTCTTCTGAGTATCCTTGTCTTTGGTCTTGGGCTGAAAGAATGATCTGATGGAAGAGGATAAACAGACACAGACAGGAAGCAGTTAACAGCCTGATGGGCGTTAGCATTTGAACATCAGCATCGATGTACAAGAAAGGTAATACCACCATAGAATTATGGGTTTTTGACAACAGCAGCAGCTGATTAGTGTGTACCTTTAGGTTACGTTAGCTGGTAGCTTAATCATTGAACTACATTAAGTGAGTAGCTGAGTCATAGATAGCCATCTTGCTAGCTTAGCAAGCCTCGCGCAACTACAGTTAAAGTACTTCCGTGTGGCTGCTTGGGTCTAAACTTTTCATTTGTCGTTCCCAAACAAGGAACGGACAATGTTCAGGCCACAGACGGTCGGTACATTTATCTCACAAGAGTTTGGCGTCTGTCTCCGCTGTTGTGAATCACTTTTAACTCACCAAAACAGACGACGGAGGCTAATGTATGCTAATGAAAACTCGACGGCAGAGCAGTTAACGCTAATATTCCGCTAGCTAACGTTACGCGTTCCTGTAGGGACTCTGAGACCCCTAAACACAACTTAGAGTGCATTTAACTAGCTTGTAAGTTAATGAATGCTAATACAGATCCAGACGTCACCTAGCAAAGACTACAACCAACAGCAAGCTAAACGGAAATCACTCCGAGTTATCAACTCTGTACTCACGCAATGCTCCGCTGCATGTTGTCTTCAAACTCTTCCTTCGCCTGGTGCTAACGTAAAACTAATAATTGAATTATAACACAGGTCCAACATCAACATACACAACACAAACTCCCGCGCTGCAGAATGACAAAACACTTGGAATATTCGGCGCCAAAATGACATCCCAGCCAAAGATTGTCTAAAGAGAGGAGGATTTACTCACTTAGCTAAAGTTTGACCCGTTTTCCGGTCTGCAAACGTAGCGGTTATTTTCGGTTTGGGTTTTAACGGCTGGAAGTTGGTTGACGCTGGACTGATTTAGAACAGAAGAAGAAAGTGAACATGTTGAGCCCGACGAACAGTCTTAAATACCATACAAAAAATATAATTTACCAGCAGTAAGGAAACGTAACTTCATTATGATCGATGTTGCTTTCATATCGTTTGCAGTACTGAAATATTATATACTGATACTAAAAATGTAGAGTACTAGAAACCAGCAAGTAAAGACACGTGGAATATTGTAATCAGACATAAACTTATTCATTTAAAACAGTAATGGGGAAAACCCTATCTTTCAGTATTCCCATTAAACTGATTTGGTTGAAGGGTACCTGAAAAATGTAACCGAGTGAGACCTCTTCTAGTGTCACACATCTCAGCTCTGACTCTCTCCCGGGAAAGCTGCGCTGTGAAAAGTTTGCGGGGCGCCAAAGATGCGACCGCCCCCTGCTGCGTCGGAGTGGTAACTGCAAGCACTGGCGGCTCGTCCTGATGCTGCAGAAGCTGACATGAAAGCTCCTTTCATGAAAATTTCACAGCGGCTGTTTGAATGCATCATTTATGCAGCTCTTATTATTTTCATGAAGCCCGAGGAAGGAGGGCGAGGAATGCAAGACAAACAGCTGAATAATGTAAGTTGAGTGCACTGCTTTATTTACTCAAACACAAGTGCCATGTTGTTAATTGTTTACAAGTGCAATTCCCCGACTGTGGCGTGAAGTGCTGACAAAAGAAAATCAGCCTCCTCAATATTTCTATCAAATAAAAATGCACACGTCACGGTCCAACTCAATAAATACAAAGTCTGTGTATCACATGCAGTGAATAATAAACTACTGTACATTGAGCTAAAAGAGCGTAGAGGCTATTTGGGAGATTTGAGGAGAGAAAGCAGTCCATCTGTTGTAGTCTGATCCTCTTCTTCACTCTCTCTCCCCCATCTGTGCCTCCCTCCCCGCTCTCCCCTCCTTTCCTTGAATCTCAGTCTGCTCCACTCCACCAAACAGGCTTCGACTGATGTGGTTCAGATCCCACCCTGCGGGGCTCTTGTGCGGCCAGCCGTTAGCGCTGACGTGGAGGGCCGAGGCCAGTGGTGGGAGGCCCGACTCCCTCAGCCCCCTCAGCTCCCTCAGGCTGGGTCCTGGACGTGCAGGGGTGGAGATGAAGGGGAAGTGGCCGTGGAGAGCGCGGGGCGTAGGGATGGGCTTGGGGAGGCAGCACGGGAGCAGGAAGGGGTAAGGGACAGACTGGACTGCTGTCAGGACACAGAGAGAGAGTCACATCAGTCAGAGTATAAATAATTTGTCTTCATGAGTTTCAGGATGTCAGAGGTGGAGAAGGTGTTTCATCCAAACCTCAAAATGATTACGAAGACATTTTAATTATTTGAAAAAAAAGGAAAATGAATAACAGCAAACCTCATATTTAAGAAGATGGAGCCACTGAATGAACATTTTAATATGTTTCTGTGTGCAAAAATATTTAAAATAGTCTTGACTAGTAACTAAAGTGTTTAAGTAAATGTACTGGATTAAAAGGTAGAATATTTCCTTCTGAAATGTAAGGAAGTAGAAGTATAAAGTGTCATGAAATGAAAATATTCAAGTACAACTACCTCAAATTTGTACTTAAGTACAAATGTACTCAGTTACTGCACAATGTTTCCTGACATATAAAAGACAACATGAGCTCAGATACATAATCGACAATCATTAACAAAGCAAAATATATAAAACCAACAGCCAGAATGCACCTGAAGCATTGGATGGAGCTTAAAGTTTTAGCTGATGCTCTATAATATAAATGACATATTTTTATAGCGAAGTCAAAGAATAAAAAGAACAAAAAAAGGCTGAACTCCAGGTTCACAGTCCAGCTTTAAACTCAACGTTCTTCATGGCGTCTGAACAAACGATGAGAAGCAGAGGAAGCCTGTGAGATGTGGATGAAAGCTTCGGCAGACACCAGCAAGGATCCTTTGAGCTGAGATGTTTTGACAAAAGAAATCTCATTTGATGTGTTTCATGTCAGAATCCTATTGTTTTTATTTCATAAGAAAGTGCACAATCGATGCGCTTCAGAACCAGTAACTCGATAAATCCAGAATAATAAACCTGCTGTATTCCAGTTTTCAAGGTGCACAGTAGATTTTGGTGTTGACGCTGAAAAAGCACCACAGTTACATCACTCATGCTTGGATTTATTCATTTTGAGAAATTTGTCTTCAAGGTCAAGCCTGAACTCCTGCCCTGCCTTATTTTCCACACTGTGTTTCATCTTGAAACAGAAAAAAATATCACGCCGGTGACTTATTCTGAGGGAAACTTCAGGACTTGTGAAATCTGCAGCGTGCGAGCGTTTAAGCGTGAGTGCTGTGATGTCAAACTGAGTTAATATGAGCAGGGTGGAAAAGTGAAAAGCTGAGTTTTAGCTGCAAAGTTCGCAGCATTCTGTTAGCAGTCCGGCTAATACTGCAGGTACTGCCTTCACCGAATACTTCATCAGCAGAGTACAACAATGAACTGAAGTACTGTTTGTGCAGCCAAAGCCTGACGTTTCTTATTTCTGCGTGTTCAGACCCTGAACTCAAACGCACCATCCTGCTCCTGTGATCGCTAACGTGTATCAATCCGCCGCTGAAAACAGTCCCCACACAAATTATGTGTGAATCAACAATATGACCTTGTGTTTTTTTCTTTTTCATTGTGAAATACTTTGCAATCCCTGGTTTTGATACTGTAAACAGACTTTCTTATTCTGAAATGAAGCTGCAGATTTATTTTTCAGGTTCACGTCTTCAGTAGGAAGCAGTGTGTGCCACAGACAGGCTGGACGAGTCAGGACGTTTTTAGAAAATCGCACGCTGTCGGTCGGTTTGAGTGTTTTCATGGGAAAAATCTAGAAAACACCTTAAAGTTTTCTCTCAGTAAACCTCACTTTGGTTTCCTCCTTCGCTCACAGACGACAGGCAGCATGAAGGCAGCTGCAACACAAACGTAATGCCACACACTGTGACAGGTGTGCTCTTACCTCTGTCCATCACTGACCCTGCTCCTCCACACAGAGGAACACCGCCCTCAGCGGGGACGAGGGGGAAGGGAAGAGGACCGCTCTGTGCCAGCTGGGGGGTGGATGGACGGGCGGAGGATGAGATGGGAACATGGAGCGTTCAGTGAAACACAGCCTGACGCCGCGTGCACAAAACGTTAAGAACACCAGGCGAAGCTCTGGATTTGAGTTGTTAAATACACTGAAATCAAAGCAGCTCAGAGGAGGCTGAGAAGCACTTTGGATGATTCAGACATTAACTTAACTGCGGGAAGGTGTTCCTGATATTTTGTACACTGGCGGCCTCATTTATAATTGAAATACAGCAAAAAATAACGATAATGCATGACGTTAAGAGTTTTATTCCAAACTGGGGTGTTTTTTTTCAGCACTTTTCCACCTTAGCAGTCAAAGTGCATCCCCGCTAATCCCCGCTCTTACAGAAGGAATGATATAATTAAACACAGTGTGGTGTTTTCTAAAGGGCAGTATGTAACCTAAGCCCTCGGTCTGCCTGCGAACGTGATGGAACTTGAACACGCTGACTCCCCTCGACATTAGAGGATCAGTCAGTTTCATATTAAATGATAAACTTCCAGTAATGATTTCCATTCAAGTCAGCCAGTTTTATATTAAAAGATAAAGCTGAAGTAATTGTTTTCATTAAAGAAAGTCAGTTTTGAATATTAAATTTTTATATTTTTTTTGGAGCATTTTTGGAATAAAACTCTTCTTAAAGGACTATACCCATGTTTTGGAAAACTGACAAATTGCAGCTTATGTGATGAGGAAATTGAAAAAATAAGGCCACAGTTGAAGGAACGGCGCTTTTAAATCATTTTATCTAAAAGGTGATATAAGCTAGAAGCCAGTTTTCCACACAGTCAAGCCCTTTAAGTTGTGATATGAGCTGGAAAGACGTGGTGACGACCTGATGGCCGGCCGGCGGCGGCGGGTGTCCTGGATAGTTGACCAGGATGAGTTTGCTGAAGTTGAACTTGTAGGTGAATCTTTTCCCTTTGGTCTTGTGCAGGATGCGTTTGTTGTAGTAGTATCTGGAAGTGAGATGTTTTCTGTGTCAGACTGCGCGCTCTCTGTGTCCGTCTATGGTATGCACTCGTGTTCTTACGGGGGCACTTTAGATAAAAGTGCGTCCCGACTGGCGTGTGCTGCATCCATGGGCATTTCAGATTTCAAATTTTAATTTGACAACACAATGTTGGAGGAGTACATTTTATTTACAGCATCAGCCTGAGGCAGAAGCTGCACAGAGAGAGATGATCGCACACACTCGCCGCCAAAGAACTGCAGCCCATAGGTGTTTTTGTGTGTGTGCATGTGTGGATGAATTCTGCATGAATCGACTGCACTCGTGCATTTTGCATCACCTGAGCGCCCGGCTGAGCTTGTCGTAGTTCATGTGCGGTTTGCCCTTCCTCTCCCCCCACAGCCTGGCCAGCCTCTCGGGGTCCCGGATGACGAACTCGCCCCACTCCCCTCCCCAGCCGATGGCCCCACCTTCGCCCCGCCCCAGCAGCTCCAGCAGGAAGTGCCACAGCTGGACCTGTCTGGAGCCGGGAGACCAGGCCGGTTTGTAGGCCCAGTCCGGGAACAGCACTGCTGGAGAGACAAGAAGAAAGGTTGATAGTGAGTGGGGGGTCACTGACATGCTGCTCGGCGCTCATGAATGAAAGTTCAGGTGGTGTGGCGTTGCCCCGGCCAGCCAGGGACGCATTCATTTGTCTGTCTGACTTCTGATGAATCTCGGAGGAGTTATGCACCTCTGTTGTGGCTTTTTAGTAAATATGACACAACTGAGCAAACAACATCACGTTCATTAGACATGCCGAGCAGAGCCAGGCTAGCCTTTTCCACTCTTTATGCTAAGCTAAGCTAACCAGCTGCTGGCTGCAGCTTCATAGTTACTGTGCAGACGTGAGAGCAGTAACTCTCCAGGAAAGTGAATTTCCCAAAATGTTGAACTATTCTTTTACAGTTTTCACCTGAGCTCTACTACATTATTCTAGTTTTTACTCTGCTACATTTAGCTGATGGTATTAGTCGGCTGACATGCTGAGAGACCTTCATCCCCGCTGATCATTTGTTTGTCCATTTGTTCGTTAATTTCTGTTTCACAAATGACTGTTCGGTGTTGACAAAAGACGGGAAAATGAAACATTTCACCCCTCAAAATGAGAAATCAACACATTTTTTGAAGCAGAGAAGTTGGCGAATAATTGTTTCAGCTGGACGTGTCATGCTAAACATTATCCAGGGCCAGACAGGACACGTGCAATTATCTTCTCTTGTGATCATGAAGCTTTGCTATATGAGCTCAAACTAATCACTCCCTCTCGAAGAGGAAACTGTTTCAAACTCATTATGTCAAGTTCACATCGTGATTATTTCTCGGGTTATGCTACTGCACACATGTTCACCATTAACTAGCTGCTTATTAGCATGCATATCAGTAGAGCAACTCTTAGCCCCAGATTGAGACGTTAGTAAGTGGACCTTAATACAAAGCGTTGTCGATACGTGTAGCTTCTTCATTTAGACGTGACATTTAAAGAAAGGTTAATGGAGTTCATGCGCCTCACATCCTGCTTCTTCAGTTTAGCTCCTAAAGACTTGGTGCACCTGTGGTTGGCTCTGTGCGCCGCCAGCAGCGCAATGAAAACTGATTGTAACGCCAAGAAAGCAACTTTATTTTGTGATCTTGAGAAAGAAACAAAAATAATACTAACTGATGTTCCCTCTCGTCCTCCGTAGCTGACGCCATACCTTCGATTTTAACTTATGGAAACCAAAGTAGAGAAAAGTGACTGTCATTGAGCTAAAGGGGGCGCTAAAAATCACACGAAGAAGCAGCATAACTGCTAATATTGTCATAATAATTATAATAAAGGCTTGTATATGTTTTTCATGGATTTATCTGTTTCTATCATGATACTGTGCTGCAGACGCACACTGCAAATAATAAATATACAATAACTCTTCTATAAATGTGAGCAGTCTCCCACACAGATGCCAGCCCACACACATGTAAATTACCGAACACACAGAAGAAAAAAAACACACTTACTTCTGCTCCAGTAAGGCGAAGGAAGGTGTTCAACAGAGGAGCTGCAGCCGCACTGCATCTGAAGACACAGCACAGAACAAAAGCCTAAAACGTCTTCATCGCTGTCATCATCATCAGACTGAAGTTAGAGAGGTGAGAGACGAGAAGAGGCTGCTGAGACGAAACATTAATTATCTGTCATCTGGTGTCAAGCTAGCCATTATAGCAAAGCACGGCCGATTACAGCAGCCTCTGCCCTCAGTATCACTTATGAAGCGAAATCGTTTTCCACACATATTAGTTTAAGGACAAATCTGAACCCAGAGACTCTCCACACGGTATATTGCATCAATATCAGTATAATTGTAAATAAATATAAGGTTTATAGATCTCTGTCAGTTCATAATGTGCTTGAAATTACATTTACTAAGTCAGTAGCGGGTTTGTGATTAGAACAATGTAAATGTGCGAAAGCATCATTTTCCCTGCAGATATTGTTTCGTATTTTCGGTGTTTTTTCCCTCAGTTTCATCCTATAAACACACACACATCGTCCACCCACAGACACAATGACCTTCCCGGGCCATTCGGAGCAGCAGAGACACCCACCATCTTCCCTGGAAGGCGGAAAACTCATCTCTTCAAGAAGTACTTCACATAACCCTTTTCCCCCAGTGAATGATGTCTGCTCTCCTATAAGCCCTCTTCCACAAGCTGTAATATCCTCTTATCTTGGAGCAACAAAAAAACGATGTCTCCCCTTAGCTCTTATTTTATTTCCCCTTCCCGTGCAGCTCTGCACTCACACATGATCATTGCAGGGTCACGGGGACATTACCGGGAAACAGGGAGAGCCGAGCCGGAGACGTTTCACTTTTAGGACGCAGTTTAGACAAAAACAGGCTCCTCTTTCAAAAGGAATAAAGTAATTAAAATGTGAGAAAACAATCCAATCCGGCTGAAAAAGGAGTGCAAACAAGAGCAAAACTCAATGTTCCCTCTGCAATTTCATGCAAACTCAGGCTCTGACATTTGTATTCCTCCCTTTTTATTGGCTGTTTTGCTGGTCACTGATAAATTAAAGCTTGTTCTATTGGATAAGAGCATCAGATGCGTGCCTGAACATCCAAATCTAAATCCTCCATCAGTCCAATGACAGCCAGAATGACACTGATTGCCACCATTACAAATAATAAGAAAAATCATCATGCCAGTCAAGCACCGAGAGGGGACTTAAAAAAATGTAGATAAAGTAGTAATTTAACTAATCACTCACAAAGAATTCTCCCTTACAATCATCTCGTTTACAAAGAGCGAGCTAATTACAGACTCCTGTGGAAGTGTAATAATAACTCAATTGGTCCTGTTACCTTGATTGGAGTGGAAAAGCTTCGTTAGATGAATAACAATGATCAGTTTGTCTGCCGGCCCACTTCAAGTCTGTGAAGACTGAAGGGTGGATGGACCGAATCTTAAACCCTCTATCTCATCTCACCCCCAACCACACACACTTCCACCTCCCCCAGCTCTCTCCCGCAACCCTCCCTCTCTCCCAGAATCAGGGAGACGAGGCCAAAATTATCTTACACTGATTGTGTTGATGTCTTTTGAGAAAAGTATTGGATAACATTAAAAAAAAAACATGTCTTAAAAAGTGTCTCAGCTCTAAAGCATCAAGAAAAATCCTCTAATCTGTAACAGTTTTAATAATCAATATAAATCTATGATATCTATGTCAGTTTTCACAGATCAGGCATCAAATCAGAGAATGTTTTGGCATTTTTCGGCCAAAAAAAATGCTAAATTATCCATTGATAGTCAAAATAGTTGCTTATTAATTTATCTTTAATTGACTAATCGATTAATACACTAATTGTTTCAGCTCTGTTTTCATTTAAGTCATTAATCAAGCAAAAAACACAATGGGTCTAGCTTCCCAAATGTGATAATGTGCTGCTGTTTTTGTTTTATATGATTGTAAATGTGATATTTGGGAGTCGATAATTGTTCTGCTGGAATCTAATGACACCAACTTTGGCTAATTCTTCACTTTCTCTCGGTATTTTGGAAATCATGTAGTTAATTTAGAAAGCAGCCCTACGGGATGCTCAGTGGGAGTTGTTTGTAAGCAGAGACGAGTCCAGGTCAACTGCTGCTATTATCCAGAGTTAAACGGGCGGCAGTGAAATAAGCTTAGATTACCATCATTACAAGTGAGAGAATAAAGGGTCACACCTGAAGAGAAGCACAAGGGAAAAGGAAAAAAATAAGCTGGGAGGAAATAGGTGAAGGTCCTCCAACACGGGCAGGATTGGTGCGCATTACAGCGAGCCGACGGGGAAGAAATGATTGAGCGCGGTGAAGGTGACTGGAGGTTTTCTCCTCGCTGAATCAAAGAGGTGATGAACTCAATACCAGAGCCACACTTAACTCCACTACAGCTGCTTTTCACTCAGCACACGTGACCTTGGTCAAGGTCAACAGGCTGTTCAATACTCCGCCACACGGGCTCAGGAGGCTGTCAGAGGTGGAGGCAGCGGTGACACATTTTGCTCGAGCAGACGTCTGACTGGTGGTCCCTCAAGCACCGGAGTCTCAAGCACTTGTCTTATTCCAGTGAAACTCTAAAAAGAGCATCTCAGACCTGAGAAATGGTTAAGAAATCATAAAACTGAGAGATTATTATTTTTCTCACCCTTGAAGTTTGTGCAGAAACCCCCTCAGAAACTCTTTATGACAGCATTTAAATCTTATATTGCAGGGACATGTGTTCAAATCAGTGTTTAAACTCGAAACGTCGTCATTTTACGTTGAAAAGTTGTTGCTTTTTCAAAAAGAAATGTTGGCATTGAACGTCTGGAGAAGTTCAAAATCTTGTTTGCTTATTCTATGATTAAATAGTTCCTGATTTAAACCAAAAAAATGCCAATTTTAGATGATTTCATGTAGGCAAAGTTGTTGAGGCTGTTTGTTTTTGGACAACATTGAAAGCAACAACATCATTTAATGGCAACCCTCCTGAAGAGAGTTGAATGAGAAGATTGAACACTCACCACCAGCAGCCGGTTAGCCAAGCATAGCACAGAGACTGAAAGCAGGGGAAACAGCTAGCTTAGCTCTGACCAAAGGTAACAACATCCGAACACCATCACCTCTAAAGTCAGCTAATTAACATCATGTTATATCAAACTTGAGTCAGAATTATTTGCCAGATGTACAATGTACACAGGAGTTTGACTGAACAAGAGCCTTAAAAATTAAAAGGCTCAAAAGTTAAAAAAGTTAAAACAGTAAAGTATATAGGACGGGTTGTTGAGGAGAGCCTTCAGGAAGAATCTGATCAGGTTTCTGGGGGTCCTGGTGCTGAAGCTAATAAGGTAATTATGCTCATATTTCTGCAACAAACTCTTGGCAAGAAAGCAAATTAGTGCATTTCCCAAAACGTCAAACTTCTTCCTTTAATGCTCATAAATCTTATTCTTCTTTTTGGAGACCCAGTTATCAGATCTGCACCAGTATCAGACATTTCAAATGATCACCTCATCCCAATGAAAACAATAAGATGTCGATAAACGGAAGCGGGAAATATGTTCCACAGAGTGACGTGAGTGAGAAACGGGTTACAAGATCGTTCTGGACTATTTAATCCAAACAAAGAGCTTTGCTGCTTTGTTTGTAGTTGGATTAACTGTGATTCAGCTTTCACTGCAGCAGAAAAGGAGAAGACACTCACAGCAGCAATCCATTTAGGCTTATGATATACATGCATCCCTATACATCCCCCCAGAACACACACACACACACACACACACACACACACACACACACACACACACACACACACACACACACACACACACACACACACACTTATCGTCCCTCAGATGTGATAGCTGACACCGGAGGCTTTTAATTCCAGTGTAAATACAAATACTCTCCCAGACAGCTATCAATTATGCATGCCTCTAATTGAGTTGGATGTTGTGCTTTTAGCAGCCCAGGGACCCTGGGTCACACGCAAAAAGCCTGAAACCAACACACACACACACACACACACACACACACACACACACACACACACACACACACACACACACACACACACACACACACATTTGCACTTATATATTTGTAAGGACCCTCAGCTCGACCACGAAGCGTCTGGCCTCTAACTTTAACCTTGATATGCTGTTTTGATCTTGCATGTTTCAGCCTGTTTACGAGACATGAAGAAGACTTAATGCTAATGATGTTTTTGGGTTGCAAACATAGTAACAGACAGCCTGCTCTGACAACCCACCAACCGGAGCACTGCGCAGAAGGAAGCGTGCATCTACTTTTAGCCTCTAGCCTGCTAGCTTGTGAAGATTAGCTTACACTTAACCGATACTGCTAGCTAACATTACAGCTCATCCGAGCAGGACGCCGTTAATGTTTACATCCTGTCTGTCACAAGCACCAGCCTCTCGTCCACGAGGAGATGCATGCGTCCGTCTGCACAGTGATACGGTTAGTGGGTGTAGTTTGGTAGAAAGAAAATAGTTCCTACATGAAACTGCTCTTAACAAAGTCTGCTTACGCGATTGTCTTGGATCTTTTGACCGTCATGGTCGTCATCGCCAGGAGAAAACCTGCTCAGGAGTGATCAAACAGCAGATGTTGTAAGAACCTCTCATCTATTTCAGAGCTGACTTCCACCACTCAAGGTCCACTTACTGTCTTCTGGAGCTTTCAACCACAGGACACAGTCATTGTCAGCAGATGCTCTGTTTCCTGAGGAGGAAATCTGACAATCTACTGTTCTGTGATGCAAACTTTGCTGATGAAGACCATGTGATAGTGTTGAAAGCCCCAGAACATGGACCTTGAGTGAGATTATTCTGTCAGTTTCCACGTGCTCCAACCCTCAAACAGCCCTTTAAGGCGAAAATCTCCTCCTCGCTTTCCAAAACCGTTTCCAATCTCAACCAGCAGAAGTCAGACAGGTCCTCTCAGAGATGCAAGAGGTCGGACACAGTAAGAGACACTGCTGCTGCTCATGGATTTACACATTTCTTTATACACACACTCAACACACACACACACAAAACAAAGGAAGAGAGCTCACAGCGAGTATAAAAGCTGACAGTTTGGAAATTGAGCCTTCGGACTGATGGAGCCGCCCAGGCCTCATCCAGAGCCAGACGACAGAGAGACAGATTTAAACAAACGGGTGGAATATTAAGGCGAGCGGCGTTGTCAGGGGAATATAACTGTAAAGATGTAATATAAACACAGAATTGTAAGAAGAAAACCTCCTGCCTTATTTACTCTGCAGTGTTTCTGTGGCAGATATTAGCCCAGTCTATCACCAGCTGAAGGAAAAACAAAACAAATATAATGAAGGACTTCTGCCTGGGTGTAATAAAACTTCACATTCCCTGAGGGGCAATTTAGGTAACGGCACACAAAAACGGGCTCTGAGGCAGGAATTTGCTTTCCACCAAGATCGTCACCCTCCTTTTTTCTCCTCTCCTTCAGCATTATCTCCTCTGTGACGAACTGTGTGTGTGTTTGTGTGCGGATAGAGGATGAGGAGGATGAGGATGAGGAGGGAGGGGGGGTTAAATCTGGATTTGATCCCCACTAAAAGGACTGTTTGTTTTACAGCTGACGACCCCGGAGTTTAATCTGGTGCTTAGCTGCCTGCTCAATCTCTCCTCTCCTTCGTCTCCCCACATCCTCTCATCCTCCCGGCCTCTCTCTCTCTCTCTCCCCTTCATCTCTCTGTTTCTCACTCACTCAATCGTATCATCCTCGCACAGCGAGTTAACCCCCCCCCCGCCACCACCTCTCCATCATCCTCCTCTCTCCATCCTCCATCCCTTGTCATCTCCTTATTTTTCTTCTCTCTTTATTTGTAGTGCCAGGAGCGTTTGTTCGCCATTTACATTTAACTGGATCCATCAGGTTGTGTGTTATGCGTAAAATTAAGCAGTGTTACATCATACAGCACAGTGGGTGAGTGTGTGTATGTGCGTGGGGGGGTGGGGGGGCAGGCTGGGAAGGTGTGTAGTGATGGATTCAGGCCCTGAAATGTGTCCGTGCATGTGTGTGAGGGCCTCTAAGTGTGTGTGTGTGTGTGCGTGTGAGAGTGAGAGAGAGACAGGAGGACAATAGTGAGAGTGTATGTTAAACAGGATGATGGTGTTGCAGCAGATGAGGGTCATGCTCTGGGACTTAAGGGTCAAATCCTGTTAGAAGTAAGAGGGATCAAGGCTTTAGCAAGGCACTGCCTTTTTTACTGCTGCAATATTCACTGACACTGTGCAAGAGGAGTGTGTGTGTGTGTGTGTGTGTGTGTGTGTGTGTGTGTGTGTGTGTGTGTGTGTGTGTGTGTGTGTGTGTGTGTGTGTGTGTGTGTGTGTGAGAGAGAGAGAGAGAGAGAGAGACATTCAGTGTGTGTGCGTGTGGTTGGTTGAACTCTGTAAGCAATAAAACAGAGGTCGAAGAAGATGATTTATTGTAAACCCTTTGTGATGTATCATCTTTAGGTGAGAGAAAAGTATAAAAAAAAACCCTTAACAAACAGTTTTCCCCTTCCACTTCGTCAAGTTCATTGATTTTTGTTTTATATCCGCTTATTCTGAATCTGACGCAGCAGCACGTTTCAAACAAGTTTGGACAGGAGCAACGAAAGACTGGGAAAGACAGGTGAGAGTATCATGATTGGGTATGAATGGAGCGAGGTTCACCGCTTTGTGAACACATGATTGGATGAAGGAGATTAATACACGGACTCAGAAACTGTTGCTGGTAAACACAGTGTGTTTTCAAATGATTGCATTCTGTCTTTATTTATGTTTAACACAGCGACTTTGCTGTGATCAGACCATATATTTTCTGAAAAAGCATCCTCCAGCTCGTCATTGAACTACATAATTTTCCTCATTTCTATCACTGTCAACATATTCTAGGTGTCACTTTCCTCCAAATTCAATCGCTTTCGGTGAACTTTGGAAACTTTGGGATCTCGACTAGAATTCAAAGTAAAGTCCTCAATCTCCAAAGTAACAATGACTGATATATACACTGTTTGTGTAAATGATATATGTTCATGTATCTATTTTTCCCTGAAAAGTGAAAAGTAGCACAAAAACAGAAAAATTCTCAAGTGCATGTATCTAAAATTGCACCTGAGTAAATGCTACATTCCACCACTGACGATTACATTTCATTACAATCCGTTCATTTTGGCACACTTGCTCAAAGCACACAATCGGGAATAATTTGGGGTTTCGGTGTCATGCTCGAGGACACTTCAAAATATGGCCACAATTAAAGGACAGCCTGCTCTATCATCTGAGAGACAAACGTCCAGCTGGTGAGGATGCCGGGATGTCCAAATTCAAAACAAGAGCATAATTTTTGAATTTGAAAAAGAAATAAATGAAAAATACACGAGATGGCATAAAAGACGAGGTGACCGAAGGAATTGGCAAAAATAATGATTGTGGCTCTAATATGAAAAAGCAAGGACACAGAGGCTAAGAGGAGAGAGGAAAAAGAAACATCTAAAAAACTGAAACAATGACATGATTTCTGCTGCATTTCAGCCTCATTTCATCCTCTCATTTTGTCACATATTCTGTTGTTTTATTAGACCTTTTCTCTGAATTTTGGCATCAGAAACACGTGTATCATCCAACATAAAAAGAGCTTTGTCAAAAGCGGATGATGCGCCGCTGGATTTGTTGTTCTGCTGCATTTTCAAAGCTCATGCTGTTAGAAAAATAATTCTCATGGGAAAGAGCATTTTCTTTCCTAATGAGTGGGTTCGACAAATGGCAATTAGCAAAAGGTTCATCAGCTGTGAGGTGAAGCGCAAAAAGCATTGTCTGCGGTAATGAAAATCTTATTATGTAAGAAAGGCACAAATAAGATGACAAAGATTTACACCAGATGAGATTTTCTTTCTGCTCTCGTGTGAAACCGTCATATGAATCCCACATCAGCCCAACTGTCACTGAAGCCCCTCACAGGGGAAAAACATGAAGATGAGAAAGAGAGAACAAAAGTGGAGAGCGGGGACAGCAACATTCCCAACGGAGGTGAAGCTGTATAATATCATGAATGAAAAATCAAGTCAATAAAATTACAATAAAATGGACCTGAAGTGCTTTGAGTAGGAGTGTGAGCCCATGTGAGGAAGAGTGTGTGTGTCTGCTGTGTTACAGACTGAAAGCAGCCTTCTTCTCTCGTTTAAAACGAGGAGGTTATGGGAGCGATTGTCTTCCTCACTTCGTGGTCTTTTTTTCCTTCATCCCCTCCACTCTCCGGACTCTCAGCCTGCCTGCTCTGTGCTGCTCTCTCCAGGGAGCTGTGGTTTCTGAAAGGTTTCTCAATGTCCTTAATCCCTCCATCTCTTTGTGTCCAGGCAAAAAATATATCCGCATGAAACTCAAGAGGCCAACAGGGGCCAAGATGTGTGAGAAAAAGACGAGCATCTTTCCAACCATTTGTGGGAATAGAAAAAAAAGGGAGAGCTGCTTCTTTTTTTTTTTTGCATGAAGATAAAAACAAATTGGCTTCTTTTTAAAAAGCATTACAAAGTCTTAAATAAGTGGCTCTAAAATTGGAGTCCTTCAGGTCCAACAAAGAGAGGAATGGTTTGATTTCACTCGTTTCAATAACTAGCAATTATCCCAATTAAGAGCGTGGATGATAGCGTGAAGCATCTGTTTCAGTTAGCAACATTATCTCCAAACCGGCTCAGTATGGACAGTTGCTGTTCACTTTTTGAAATGAACACATACCATCTGGTAATATCTGAATAACATTACAGATGGTGGCTGTGTCTGTTACGGGAGATGTGGATGGACGGTGGACAGTGTACGTCAGTGGTAAATGTACCTCAGGGGTAGTTGCGGATATGTGTGAAGACCTTGGGGCAGCGCGTTTGATAAAAAGTTCATATCCACGTTTGTGTTAGGGATGAAAATAAACACAAATGGAATTAAAGTGGTATATTGGGATCTTAAGTAGGCTGTATTTAGGCCAACGATAACCATTGAAATGAAATTGGTGGCTTATAGATACAGCTGGTAGCTTATAGCTACTAGTTTCATTTGGCTGACACAGAACATGGCACCAATTTGAGTTATTTTTTACATATTAGCACGATGTGTTGAAGATTATGAGAAGTAGTTGGTAAGCAAATAGAGAAGAGATGGTTAGCATAGCTCAAAGTGTGGATAAGCACTTCAAGCAGTTGTCTAAAAGTAATGGATAAAAGGTTAAAACGGTTAATGTAATGGAACATTAACAGTTCAAATAGCATTATCCCAATTTTAGTCAGCTAAAAGTAATAAACAGTTTAAATAGCTAGCTAGTAATGCATGAACCGTTCAATTAAATAAGTAAAATAAAACTGTTAAATTAGATATAAGTAATGGACAAACAGTTCAAACAGTTAGCTAAAAGTAATGGACAAACTGTTAAATTAGATAAAAGTAATGGACAAACTGTTAAATTAGGTAAAAGTAATGGATAAACTGTTAAATTAGGTAAAAGTAATGGACAAACAGTCCATTTAGGTAAGAGTAACAGATAAACTGTTCAGTTAGCTAAAAGTAATAAACAGTTAGCTAAAGGTAATGGATAAACAGTTGAAACAGTTCGCATTATCCCGATTTTAGCTAAAAGTAAGAGATAAACCATTCAATTAGCTAAAATTAATGAACAGTTAAAACAGTTTACTAGAAGTCATAGAAAAACAGTTCAGTTAACTTAAAGTAATAGATACATGGTTAAAAAAAGGTTTGCTGGAGTAAACATTTGAAATAGTTGGCTAAATGTACTGGATATATGGTTGAAAGGCTAATTGGCTAAGTGTAATGGAACCACAAGAGTCAAGAGAGATCGTTAAATACTTCAGTTGAAGTACGCTAACATTAAATGTTTTTAGTTTGATGGAACAGTCGTAAGAGATAAATGAGATAAGAAATAAGCTAAAACTAATGATAACATAACACATAGCTAATATTCGTGGTTTAATGGTTCAAAGGCCCAGTTTCTGCCACTTCAAGTGGTAGTAAAATGCTAGTACTAATACAAACTTGATCCAACAGTATTAACACTTCAGCTTAATCAGTAACTTGGGGTTAGATAACATCCTAAAAACATGACAGTAGTGTTAGTCAACGGGCGCTTGTTGATCGGGGGTTACGTCACACAAAAAACGTTGGTGCATGCGTCTAAACCCAAGGTGCAGGTGCAGAACAAAAGCAGAATATGAAGTAAAGAAAAGGAGAGCTGCTCCATACACTGAATATTGAAAGCTCCCAAAATACTTCTGATGCAACAGTTTGACCTTCAAGGTCTTTGTCAGGCAGGTTTACTTCATAACATTGCATCACTGAATTACAGGATTTCTAACAGGAATATTTGAGTTTTTTCTCCCCCAAATAAAGAAAAAAACAATACCATGGAAGATAAAATAACTCAAGTTAGCTGCTTCGTACATCATCATGTCTTTATTTGTGTGTAAACAAACTCTGAAAAGAGCATCAGCCAGGTTCTTGATTATTGGCATTAACATGATTGATTTCTTTTGCAGTCATGGATAAAACATGATCACTCCTCTGCAAAAAAAAAAAAAGGTCTCCTTAAACAAGTCATGTCATCTTAAATTCTGTCCTGCAATCTTCTTTTCCACCAAAGTCTTAGAAATGACTGCACTCCCGTAACTCCAAACCAGCAGATCATTGCATTGATTTCAAAAAAGGAAAACTGCCCTTGGTCCAGTCGTGAAGAAGTGAAATAATCTCACTCCTGAACAGACTTTTTTTTGACAATAAATAAGATTTCAGGACTTGATGACGACTTATTTGTTAAAGGGGCCTTTTTTTGCAGTGTGTATAATAAATAACATGACACCACATGAACTGTCTGCGACCTCAGTTCAGTCTAGCAAGGTAACATCATCTCGTCTTACTTGGTGTATGCAGTGTTTCTCACTACTGTATAAGGTGCTGGGTGTGTGTGTGTCTGTGTGTGTGTGTGTGTGTGTCATTGCTTGGGAATGTGATTCGGTCATAATGTCTTGTTGGTGCAAGTATGTTGATGTGTTTGTGTTCAAGATTTGGACACGACCGGGTGTCCGGAGGCTTATCAGGTTAGTAGTTCATCAAATCATTAAACACGTAACAGGTGAAGAGCTGCAAAAATAACCTTCTTAAAAACAACAAATAAAACGTCCGCAGCGATCACAGCATTAGTGTTAAGCTCGGAGTGCAACATAATTCGCTTAGTCACTTCCATTGTACAGAAACAACAAATATATTTACAATCAAAACAAAAACACAGAATTCAGAACAAAAGAAATGTTACCACATTCAGAACCACAGACGAGTCATCGTGGGACTTACACTGAGTGACGATGTATCGCGTAGTGTGTGTTTGTGTTCATGTTACTGACCTGTTCAGACTGACGGGAGGCTTTGTGTGGTGGGTCGAGCTTTCTTTCACAAATACTCCACTGGCCTTAAGGTGAAGATACATCCAGCCAATAGGAAAAGCTCAGGGCCAGCCCCCATCATCAATGACAGAACACTGGACATATTTTCACCATGAAAGGTCCCAAATGATCAAACGAGCTGAGCAATATGGTGCTTTTGTGCCAATTACAGTGAATCTGAGCTCTGATGAGCTTACTTGTACAGTACATGCCAAACCTTTAGGCTTGCCATCCGCAGCTCTCACAGCCTGAAGCACTGTATTTTATTTAGGCTTATGTTGTTTTGCTTTCACAGATTGCACCTCGGCTAGCAAAGCGCAGACAGGCCTGAAGACTCGGCTCGTAGTCTGCTCCCAAGACAAACATGTGCAGTTTGTATGAATGAAAACTTACAAGAGAAAGCATTTCCAAAACACACCGGATACTCGCAGGGTTATAAGGAGGCAGATATTGATGTTTCTGCTGGCTCCATCTGTTTTGTTCCATATTTTGGTTTGTTTCAGAAAGCCAAGCCAAATAAAATCAACCAAGGTCAACGCAAGAGAGGGAGGATTATGCCTTATTTTGCTGTTTGTGACATGTCAATTGGAGATGGAAGCTGGCATTCTGGGAAAATAAATAATAAAAAGAAAGAAAGTTTTTAAAAAGTTAACCTATTGTTTTTTGTTCGGAGCGAAGAAAAAAAGCTGTTGGTGTTGTTGCGCTCTTGCGGGACCAGAACAGAATATCCATATTTTCGTGCAAAGTGGCGTGCATGTCACTTTTTCTTCGCTGAAACAAGGACAACAGTATGGAGAAAACCTGTTTACGGTCTGTCTTTGAAGAGAGAGGCTGGGATGTTTTCGACAAACTGCTTTCCGAGCTGTTGAAACTCTAAAAGAGCACCTTCCTTTTGTTGTGTGCCGGTATGCATTCGTGTGGCTGTCTATGTGTGTGTGTGTGTGTGTGGAATCCTTCTATCACACCTCCTTTAAGGCTTTCAAGCTGCTTTGGATCAAAGTCAGTCCCAGGGGATAATTCAGCATAAACACTGAGTTCAGAAACATCATAGCCTACCTTCACATAGTGCTGAATTTAATTTTCAAATTTCAACACCTACTTGATCTTTTGATTCACAAAAGGAGGCCGATGTCCCTCCAGCCGATCGTCTCCTACTGGCATCGATTTGTTAGCTTCATCTGACTTCATCGCCGCGTTTACAAAAAAAAATTTGCTTCTGAGTTTAAAAAATGTTAAACGCTCAAATGCTAAACCTAACGTCAAATTAGGATTGAAGGAGGAGCGCCCCCCCTAAACAAAAACAAGGGCAATATTCACATCTGAGACTTAGCTTTAAGCCCTCGTCTTAGAAGTTGCCAGAGTGCAACAGATGTCCCGCAGGCTAAATTTGAAAATTTATAAACAGCGCAGGGGGAGAGAGAAGAAGAAAAACTGCTATGTTAAAATGAACCCCACACTGGCCACAAGATTAGAACAGATAAACAGTACATCAGGCTATAGGCATCGTCATAATTACCGATAGATATAATAGCAGTCGCAGCCGCCGCCATCCAGTTTTAGAAACACGTTTGACTAAAAGGGAAGGGACAGGAGGAGGAGGAAGAGGAGGAGGAGGAGCAGGAGAACTTTTTCTTTCTGGAGTTGGATTTCAATAAATATTCTGTTTTTTTTTTCTTTTCTTTAAAGCCATCTTTTCTCCTGCCTGGCGGGCTGGGAAGAGGGTACAGCATGGTTGGGGAGGGGGGGCTCTATGTGAAGTTCTGGAGGGGCTGGCTGACCCTCATGCAGGCCCAGTAGAAAGCCCGAGCCAGGGTGACGAGAACCAGGAGCAGCAGCACAGCCCAGGAGGCGTAGATCCCCTGGTAGGTCTGAGCCTTCACCCACGTTCCAGCCTGAGGAGGGAAAGAGGAAGTTTCTGAATATCAGATGCTGCTCAAAAGGCCTTTTAAGGGAATTATAAGCACATTCTGTGTGTGTTATGGTGATTACAGCGAGCCGGCTCAAGTCCAATCAGGCTGAATGCAAAGAGCCGGAGAGCTAAATTGGGCTTGAAAATGTTCTATGCATTTATTATGTGACCCATTTATGTTGTCGCAAACTGTGCAAAATTCCTGCCAAGTATCCAGTGATTTTTACAGTTAAAAGACGAAGCAGTCGGGTTTTTATGACAGCATTAGAGCAGGTTTCCACCAAACACTCATCTCGCTTGTCAAGACATTTTCATGCAAAACAGACTAAAAGCTTCAGTGTATTTTATTTTTCCCCAGTCCACGATTAATCCACCTGCACCAGACTGATGCAGTGACGCTGAATTTTGCTGTTTGAAATGCCCAAATTTCATGGAGGAGCACATATTCGATACCGAGAAGTGACTGAGGGGTAAGAGAGAAAATAGCTTTCCCATCAAGTATTAAGTGTGCAGCTGCTCAGAAGAAAATTATTTAATGAAGATGGCAAAAGTGACTTTGAGAGAACCCACGGGGGTTTCTGAGAATATGGAAATATGAATTCCTGTTTCAAAGTCACAACAGCAGAGCGACGCTAATGTGGGTCGAAAAAGTCAAAAGATTCTCTTCCTGCTCTGACAGCCACAGATCTCTGGATGATACACAGCCCCGGCTCGGTTGATTAATGTTATCTACGATGAAGCATCACGTTTAAGTCCAGGACCAGACATCCAGATAAGGTGTTTCTCTCACCGTGAGGCGATCAAAACAGCACACGCAGGCTGAAAAATACTAAAAACATGCTGTAAACAAACACATAAGCCAGCCTGAAACGAGTCTCCTCTCTCCTCTCAGGGACTTTAACATTTCAGCTGGCATCTCTCAGCTCCGGCTGCTGAGTCCGGGGCCCACCACAGCTCCAGAACAGCTATTACAGCTCTTATGGTGATGAATCTCCTTATAACTACCTTCAATACTTAACTACCTTCAAGTACTATTAAACCACTGCTTCCTTGTTCCTAATTAAATGCTGTCTGGAAACCGAGTTTGATCCGTTACTTGTCTTGGGTAGCTGCCGATAAAGTTGGGATTAAACTGTCAGAATCCTTGCCCTTGCTCCATTCTTATAATTAAACAACCTTTTTATTACGCGTAACGTGATCTCCAACGTTGTGACATTTGTTGCCGCCACACCGGCATCATGCAATGTGTTCAATACAGCGTTTTTATTGTGTGCACGTAGCTGACTCTCCATGCTGGCAGGCGCGTATGCGCCCTGTGTGCAGTGTGTCTATACTGTGAGCTGCCGTTTCATGCTCATCTTGCACCCTCTGCTGTTTATGAGGCAGAATGTTTCAACCGTCCAGCTCTTTCTATGCATCCATGTTTATTTTTAGACTCCCGCGCTCATTATTTTTTCTGAAGACTGTCTTCATTATTGGGAGATTATTCTGCTGCTGGGTTTTAACCATTTCAATAAGAGCAAGAACTAAAATAGACAAGATGAGATGCACTGTAAGTCTTGCATGCTTGCATCCACGTACAATAAAAGAGTAGAATAAGAAACAGAAGCTCAAAACTAGCGAGGCATTATATAATCTCCTCTGCTATTCGGAGGGTGTTGAGGCTGGTGTTGAGACCTGAACACTGCTTACAGTTACACCAGGCTGTGTGTGTGTGATATATCTCACTGACAAATAGAGGCCTGTCACCCGGCGTCTGCACAGCGGCTGGGAGGTGCACACCCTCCATGTTAAACAAGCGACAACAGCAGCAGAGATTGTTATCGCGCCGCGTCTTCTTACTGCTGTCGTTTTGTCTGCAGCTGAAAGGTTTACACAGTCTGAACCGAAAAGGGAGGACAGATTTAGAAAAGATGAGACAATAGCTCCACTATGTTTTCTGTTATTATTAGTCTGCTGAAAAGGTTAATTCAACAACAACCAGCAGCTATTGATAATCTATTATGAACACTGACAAGGTCTCCATCTTTTGGATGTTAGGAAGGGGTCTGGGGGGCGTCCACTCACCATCAAGCCGGCGGTGGAGATGCTGAATAGCAAGCAGAGTAGAAAACACCACAAGCTCCGCCTCCGGGGATACCTCTGACCAATGGAGGAGCTGCAGGGCCGACAGAGGAGAGGCGCCATCATTAGGACATGAGATTAAATACAGCACCATGCTATGAGCCTGTGTTTTTAGAATAAGCCTCTTTCACGGCAGAATTTTGACTCGTCACAATGGGATTACTAATAACACTAAAGACGGCTCCGTTCCATTCAAGCTCCCGGTAAACCATGACAGTGAGGCAGCATGCACAAACCCTGAAACTGAGGCAGCTAAATGGAATGAAGCCATTCCCTTAATTCTATTCCCATTTCCTACTGCGACCTGTCAACACATATTCTGTGAAAAAAACTTTTAAACAAGGTGTGGAGGGTTAAAATGTATTTGGCATCTTAAAAAACACAGAAATGAGTCGAGGAATAATCAATCAATAATAATAGTTTGTATATTTTTGGGGATGTGATAACTCTTGTTAGAAGTGCCGGGCTGAAACAACACATGAAGCCTGACGGTGATACACCTGCAGAGACTCAGCTTCCAGCAGCACCTGTCCAGGTTCAATCCAGCATCTGGAGCCATTTTAAGTTTGACAAGTTTAAGCCTGATGACTAAAGCTGATTGTAAAGACTGTCATGGCACACTGTGTTCACTAAAATACGATGAAACGCACATATCAGGCCAGAAATTACACACACTGTAATATCAAACTGTAACATCACACATTTATCCATGCTTGAAATAATAATTGAGATTGGCATCTGAAGAGTTCATACAGGATCATATCTGGTTATGCCTGCTAGTTCCCGTCCCTAAAGTCCTGTGAACTTTGCTCCCCACGTTAGGAAGCTGGTGGACATACTCGTCATAGAGGAATGTGATTAGCAGCAAAGTTCAGGGTAAATCCTCAGGTGCTAAATCTCACAGATCAGACTCTCTGAGGCTGGTGAGGGAAATGTTTTGAGGTCAGAGACAGTCACGCAAACAGGATGCTGTGTCCTTCAGAAAGACCCTGAAGCCGTTACCGACTCGCTCTTTCACAGAGTTAAAGCTTCAGCTCGACGCCTGAGGATGTAAATCTGCGCTGTAAAAGCAGAGAGACTGAGGCGATGCAGTGGATGAAGTGCTCAGAGCTACTTACACTTTCCTGCAGTGTGGGCACCTGGCCAGCGTCCGGTCTGTGAACTCTGTCCACTGGAATTAAGAGGAGACAGACATGTGTCCTTCAGCTTCAGCGAAAAACCAGCGTGCATCTTTGAGAAGACAAGACCTTTAAGAAGTGCACTCCCTGTAATCACAACTGCTGCTCATTCGAATTTGAGATGTGTTTGATGTGCTTGTCCCGGCCACAGCGTCTTTATATTAGCGACCTGATCGGAGGTGTTAGAATGACTGATGGAGGAGGCGTGAAGGGCCCTGTTTGATGAGGGGTGTTTGCCATTGAACCGACTGGGTGAACAGATTGCAGTGAAATAACTGATTAACAGAGGAACTGTCTTTAAAGTCTGTAAAATGTGAGAAATAGGTTAAAAAAAATGCCTGACTGACCAAACAAACCAAAACACAAAGGTATTAAACTCGCAATGATATTACACAAAAAGAAGAAAAGCAACACTCCTCACATCTGATAGCTGGAAGCGGCGAATGTTTAGCATCTTCGCTTGATGAATGACTTAAATGATCCATTGTTGCACTGATGGGGCTCGTTCTTTGACTGCGAGTAAATGTCTCGTGGAGGCAACACACAACTTAATGATAAATTCCTTGTCGAATTACAGATGGTCTTTAAATTGGACCGTGGATTTAAATACGCCTGCTGCTGCTGCACGGATTGATGACATATTTTAAGAAATCTAACACAACCATCGCAGCTCTTGCCAACAGGCGCTGCATGCCGTCCAAAAAATGAGAAAGAAAAATAGTCTTCTTTTCGTGGAGCAGACATTTATTCCCTCCCTAACACTGGGGTGGGATACATTTGTAAAGCCTGCAGAGCAGGATGCATTGTGCATGCTGTACATTCTTCTTGTCCTGAAAAAACACTCTGTATGGGAAGCACAGAGAACATTATCACCAGATCTGCCACAAAAGGATCACTGCAACGCCACCCAGGGCACAGATTTGTATTTTCACTCAGCCGGCCTGTCTTTAAACAGGTAGGAAAGGTCCGACTGAATGCTAAACAGCCTGGACCATCTATCTAACCTCTCTTTATAACTCCATTCTTCTCCTCTGCAGCTGTCACCCTCCTTTCTTTCCTCATGCATCCAAAACATCTTTACCTGTCCCACACATTGTTAAAGAGCAGTAAGTTAAATTTTCACTTCCCCTTTAGCAAAAAATGGCCCCGATATATCAGCAGAGAGTTGATAGGGCTATTGATCCACACCAGTAACTCAACATTTACTTGGTGTGCTGTTGAGATGTTTTGGCCTTGCAGTAATTCACTTGTCTGGCCGTGCAGCAGCTCGCTTCACAGCAGACGCCTCGCAGGCCTACTGAAAGTGTCACAAGATATTTCTGCTCAAGATCATATCAGATAAACGTGAAAGCCAATAAAGAAAATGCCAAGGCTGTTTTCTTATTCAGCTGTTCTGCATAGTGATGCATCATCTCTTGGTAAACATCTTTATTGGATCTTGGCTCTCGGCAGGGAGGGTCATCTTATTGGTTGCGTCTTATTCAGATGTATGTCGCTCACAGGGAGCGGAGAGGTGGCGAGCCGTGCCACAGGTTTCAGAAACAGGACTGTGCTGATGTTCGAATTCCTACTGATTAGGAATTGTCCTGAGATTGGAAATATATTTCAAACCCTATGATAGGAATCCCAGGACATTTAGCACACATGCGTACAAACCTCTGAGCTCAGACTATTTCATTAAATGCACTGCAACGGGTCAAGAAGGATTAATCTTGGAGTCTTGGAGGATTAATCTTTTTTTGTGCAATCCGAATGTGAAATTTTCACCATTAGAGAACAGAGAGTGTGGTACCAGGAAGGTGTTGCTGCAGTGTCCACAGGAGACGCGGGCTCCGGCTGGCTGGGGGTCAGGACTGGCCGGACCAGGATGAACTGGACCCAGATTAATTATCCTCTTACTGGAAAGAGACAGATTCACAAAGTCAGCATTCACACCACGAGATACCATTCAGTGCAAGCAGCTCACAATCACTGCCGGATGCTGTGAGCTGACAGCAGTTTCACCTTCTGGGACCCATCAGCAGCCGGTCCTCCTGTTACCGCTATCAGTGCTTTTCTAGATCCAGCTTCCTCAGACAGCAACACCAGCTCAGAGTCACTGATCAGACAGCAGCGGAGACATGTCTGGTTTAGTCAGCACGTCTGGTTTGAATGCAAAACAGTGGCAGCGGAGGTAAACTCTCGATTCATGGCAGGAAAAGTGGCCGATGTGGAATATAGACAAACTTTTAGCATCACTTTAACAAAATGGGTAACCTGTGGTCAACTGTGATGAAACCAGAGTCCCAGAAGTCAGCTATGACAGTTCAAGTTTGTTTCTCTGCCAACGAATGGCGTCTCTTCCAATTTTAAGCATATCTGGGAGACAAAACTCAAAATGCGGTGAGGGTGTTTTCAAAGAAAGTTAAACTGGAGCTCATTTGTCAAAGCAAATCACTGGTTAACGGGGAAGTTGTGAATATTTTTTAGTACATTTCATTTGGTTTGAAAAACATTTATTTCTTGCCTGGCGCATTCATGACAAACTGTAAAATATTTTAACATGGAAACCTAAATTAGCCCTCAGTCGCTCCTTATGATGTGCACTGAGGCTGACAGGTGAATTATGTGTTTCAGATCTTTATGACGAGAGATTTTATGATGTATAGTTTCAAATTATGCACATTTAGCAGCAGAGAATTAAAAAAAAAAAAAAAACGAGCTAAAAATGTTTCTCTTGCACATTTTATGCCTCGGGCGTAAACAAGGAATCTTATCTGTCTTACCAATTACACTAGGCTGCAGCAGTGTGATGTTCAGACGAGCTGCCAAAGCCGAACATTTCCACTGACTGACATCAGTCTCGTGTTTTTTTCACAACACATTCACATCTGTTTGACCTGTGAAGTGTTTTGTGACTTTTTGTTTAGCTTATTTCCTGACAGAAGGCGTAACTGTAACTCGTGGAGGAGGCTGCTGTGCTGATCTGGACACTGTGGCAGAAGGTGTATAATCAAAGCAGCGTTGCATGAATTCTGTGCTACTTTACACTCATGGCACTTATTGTACACTACCCATACTGACAGCCCTCTCATAATACGGCCGACACGCTGAAGTGAAACACATGGTGTAGCTCTTCTAATGAGGCTGGTATTTCCTCATCTGGCTGGCTGAGCACTGGATGTAAACTGTGCTGGGAGCACAGCCTTAATTGAGGACTGCTGCTCCCACTGCACCTTGTTTCCTCTGCTTCACTTCTCTCTCACACAGACACACAGCATACCTGCAGTCTCACACACACACACACTTGGAGAGAATTCCTCACCAATATGGCCGAGGACAGGCGATCCTCTGGGAAGTGACTTTGCAGATAAGCAGACAGTTGCAGGGGCAGCGAACGTACTTCTTCCCTGCTGGGGCGTTCTTAATGGGCTGCAGAGGGAGACAGAGAGGCGCAGGAGGATGAGATATGAAGGCAGCAGAACCACGCATTAGAATAGGAGTCGATAACAAGCCAATTATTCTTGATGGACGAGAATTAACCAGTACGACGTGAGGGAGAGGAGTATTCTGGGAGATATTGGAAGTGACGGCGCTGCAGTTGCAGGTACGGGACCGAGGGACAGTTCAGGAGCTGTTGAGTGTGACAGCACAGCATCAAGCGCTCACGGTTTGTAATCCCATCCACTTATTTCAGAGGACAGTAAAGGCCTTGAGAGGCCCTCTGAAAAGCAAAGGGTATTGAGCACTGCTTCTAACTTTAATATCAACATAGAGGGAGATACAGATTAAAGGCTACAAACATGTTTAGGCCACAGACTTGCATATGAAGGATTATTAACAGTTTATTTGAGGATTTTTTTTGTTGCTGGTTTAAGTTTTCTACACACACACACACATATATATATATATATATATATATATATACACTAATATCTCCACAATATCTCTATAATATCTCGACCAGAAAAAGGTGGCTTGCTCCCTCCAGGCTGGGGGAGAGTTCCTGCCTCAAGTGGAGGAGTTTAAGTATCTTGGGATCCTGTTCATGAGTGAAGGAAGGATGGAGCGTGAGATTGACAGGCGGATCGGTGCAGCAGCAACAGTAATGCGGTCGCTGTATCGGTCTGTCGTGGTGAAGAAGGAGCTGAGCCAAAAGGCAAAGCTCTCGATTTACTGGTCAATCTACGTTCCCACCCTCACCTATGGTCATGAACTTTGGGTCATGAACGAAAGAACGAGGTCCTGGACACAAGCGGCTGAAATGAGTTTCCTCCGCAGGGTGGCAGGGCACTCCCTTAGAGACAGGGTGAGGAGCTCTGTCACCCGGGAGGAGCTCAGAGTAGAGTCGCTGCTCCTCCACATCAAGAGGAGTCAGCTGAGGTGGCTCGGGCATCTTTATCGGATGCCCCCTGGACGCCTCCCTAGGGAGGTGTTCCAGGCATGCCCCACCGGGAAGAGACCCCAGGGAAGACCCAGGACACACTGGAGTGACTATGTCGCTCGGCTGGCCTGGGAACGCCTCGGGATCCCCCCGGAAGAGCTAGAGGAAGTGTCCGGGGAGAGGGAAGTTTGGGCATCCCTGCTCAGACTGCTGCCCCCGCGACCCGGCTGAAGCGGGAGAAGATGGATGGATGGATGGATGGATAATATCTCTACAGAAACAGGTTGCTTCATCCCCAAATCCCCCAATTCTGTTCTTGTATAGTGCATGCTGTACACTGTGCCTGTATTCTTTTAACTACCGAGTATGTCTTGTTGGTGCAGCCCACTTTGTGTCATCCAGGTCTGCAGGCTGACATCAGCTATCAAGGACGTCGTCTGAGCTCACAGACAATGGAAACTTTAATCTGTGTTTCACACAAGCACAACTACACAAATCGCACAGCTTCCTCTGGGCTCAATACAACACCCTGCTGTCTGTCCCGCTGATGGCTCTCTCCCCTGCATCATTAAACGCACACTAACCAGATCTGACTGAGCCCTGTGACTTTCCTGCTCCGTTATCAATTTCACTCACAATAGCGATGGGAGGGACGTTTTCATCTGCGCTGAAGGGACAGGAGGTAATGACAGGGAGGGAAAATGAATGCTACAAGTAATCATCGTGTGGTGGACTGACAATTTTCAGTCACCTTTAGTCATCGAAGCTGCCATATGAAGACGTGTCAGTGCTAACGTTTATAACGCGTGCAATGCTGTCTTGAAATAAAGCTGTGAGGAAGGTTTAAATGTTCAGACGTCGTTTGAACGCTTTCAGAGAAGTGCTGGTTCAACTGCGCGGTCACTTTAGAGGCTGAAGTTTGTGCTGCAGTTCAACTCTGTTACATAATCCTGACAGGTGTTTCGATTATTCAGCCAGTTTTATGACTAAATCTAAATCAGGAAACTAACCTGTCCATAAAGGTATGCTGTTCTTTGTGATTAAATAAGTTGTGCAACTTTTCTCTGACGTCTCAACATGTGATCAACTCCCTTTCACTTCGGCTGAGCTGCTCTGATTATAACCATTAACTGCAATAAAGACACTTTTCGCAACGTAAATCTGCGGCAGCAAAACAACCATTTATACTGTTGACTTGCAACTACTCGCATCGATTGTCATCCCACCTCAGCTGTCAAATTAAAGCCGGGTTAGATGCAACTGTTATGTTAAAAACAACACGTCCGATTTATCAGCCTAATTAACAAAGTGAGACTGACACGAAGACGAATGTCCCATTAACTCCACTAAAGACGCTGTAGATCAAAGCTATCAAATGATAATTGCTGTCCCACAGACACTACAGTCACATACTTTGCCTCCTGTCCACATTCCTGCACAAGTCTCTGGATTTGAGCCAGTTCTTGGGTCTAACACATGTCTGTATGAAGCTACTTCCATCTGTACTGCTAATGATGCATGTGTGCACATCCACACGAATTTCAATCTAAATGCAACCTCATCTGTGTTTTGTAAGTCTGTGGCCAACAATCTACATTTGCACACCCTGGGCATATTTCTCTGCATCTGCATATGTTCCTTTCATCTGTAAATTGCTCACACTGCCAGCTGGTACATCTGGGAACATTTCAGATTTTCTCCTCCATCTGTACACCGATTCGCACAGCCAGTCATACACAGTCGCGGAGACCCTTCAACCTGTGAATCTGACAGTGATGGCTGTTGAAATTACATGCTGCATTATCGTCAGCACGACTCTCCGATTGGATCAATCATTTAGATCACTTTCTCTGTGCGACTTGCTTCCTCGAAGAGATTGTTTTCATAAACCAGGAAAGCAGCTGTGCATCCCTTTTTTGTTGTTGTTGTTGTGTCTTGACTCAGTCTTGGTCAGAAATCCTGGCATTTTGTTTAGGAGTAAAAGCCATAAAGACAAACATGTCATGCAAACTTACAGGTGACTCATTCACAGTACCTGTCGTGCTGAATTATCATTCAATCTTAAGGCATGGGTAAACCAAATTATCTCTAGCCACTGGCATTAATAAATCAAAGTATTACATGTGCTTTTAGTCTATCTTGCCTGACTGATGGACCCGAAAAGAGCACAGAAAAATTTTGTTAAGTGCAGTAAGATCAAAAAACTGTATCTGGACTTCATAACACCAAAGAAGAGCGAATATTAAGCACGTCTAATGGATCAGAAGATGAACGAGGGGACGAGGACTTACAGTGCACCATCTTTACAGTAAGCCTCACTGTGAGTCTCTGTACAGCTTCAACTGACATCACACTCCCTGACCAAATCAAGCAGATTAAATTAACAAAGAAACCCCTCCCCCCCAGTTTTGGATGAACCAAATTACACCAGTTAGGAGGGTGCGTGTCCCTAAATCTCCTGAAAAACAACTGTCTTCATGCCTGTAAACCTGGTGGGTAGCAATCAGAGCGACACTTACAAAGACTTCCCCTGTTTATAATCAAATTTCTACATGTTTTATGGTGTTTAAATACTCAACGCTACAGGGGGCACAGCCACCCAAGCCGGTCTAGACCTGACAGGTCAGCCTGGGTTTGGACAAAAATTTGGAAGTAATGTTCAGGTTGGGTTCAATCACATCGGATGTGCTAGCTTACGTGATACTCTGCAACAGTCAATGGTAAGACTTAAATTCTATTACAGTCTTAACTGCTAATGACACTACGTAATATGTGTGCATGAAATCTACCTTTAGCCTACATAAACAAAGCCTTCAGTCGCACTCTACTATATACTGTACTTCTGAAGTGTTGGTTCAGCTGTACAACTGAAACGCTGCACAGGAACCACTTTCCACCACAGCATGTTTTCATGGGGATAACGTGAACTGACCTAACTGTTCTCTGAGGATTACTTAGAGTTATGAGCATAATGGTTCTGGAAACAGATGCAACTGAATTTTCACTGGTTTGAGCACCAAAAACAAAATTACATTCACCTCCACTGGCTTGTGGTGGAGGCAGAAACCTTAGAAACATACATCTCAAAAACTGGCTTCAATAAAACCAAAACCTCTGCGTGAGTAGACACCACTGGAGGTTCATGAGAGGAATTGTGTTTTTTTGTAATTTGTGTGAAACTACCCTTTAAAGACAGGATGCTGGTCAAGTATGTGAAGCAACTGCATACATGTGTGTGTCTGTGTGTGTCTGTGTCTGTGTGCGCTACATGTGGCAATACAGATTGCTCCAGAAACCCACCGTGGCTTCATTGCAGACCCCGCACTTCACCACATGCTGGTGGGTCTTCCCCTCCACAGAGATCAGGCTCTGACACACCCGGCAGCTGATAACAGGGGCGCTGCCACTCTCCGGGGAGGTGAGAGGGGAGTAGGGCGGAGGATCCTCCCCTAGGAGCACCGAGGGCTGGGTCGGGCTGGGGAATGGAGGGAAGTCTGCACAGAGAGGGAGACAAGGAAGGGAAAGGGACAAAATGATAAATGCAAAAGTAGTGCGATCAGTGGAAAATGAATGGATTGTGGAGGGAACGCAGTCACAAGAGTTGCGCAATGAACAGGAAAAAAGCGCCTCAACTCCCATGACAAGTAACCTCTTAAGTTATGATTAACAAGATAATAAGATTTGGTCTCGAGTTCAACTGAAAGGAGCTTTAGAAGAAAAACACTCCTGGAATGTGGAGCGGGGTTAGTTTCAGCAAATAAGAGTATTTGTGTGACAGAGAGAGAGAAGTGTGAGAAACAATGAGCAAGTAAATGGGACAGTTTCACCTGGAGGTCACGTGCAACATACAGTAAAACCTGCTCTACATTTCTAACGAGCAGGGTGAATGAGTGGTGTAGTGCTTAGAGCTGCTTGTGGGAGCAAAACACAATTAGGAGCCGTATCGCATGCCTTTTCCAATAAGGGATTTAGACACTGGCCCTCCCTACGTGAGCTGTGATTGGTCGCAGCTCGCTCTTGCAGCATCCCTCAGAAGCCACCGTAATGGCTTCCTCATGTGTCAATCAAATCAGGTGTTCTCAGATGCTATCTAGCTAAGCGGTACAATTATCTTGCTTGCAAATGCAGTGAGTGCCATTCAGTTGTTGAAATACATGCAACAACTGCTGTTAAGGAACGTAAACGAAATATAAATTTGTTGATTATAATACTGAGCTGCAAGCTTGAAGCTTTGCTTATGGTTTGCCGGTGCTAAGTAGAGCTAGCTACCAAGCTAACATAACGTTTGCTAGGCTAGGTTAACTCGTTAGCACAATGGTGATTCCCCTTAAGTCTCTGCTTCACGACGTGATTGCTAAGCAGCATATGTCACCCGTCAAGAGATGCTTACAAAGAAATGCTCTGAACCTTAAATTATATCCTGCACAAACACAGTCACGACAGGCTGCTTCTTTGTCACTGCCACAGCTGAGCTAAAAGGCTAACCAGAATGCTCAGTCAGTAGAGGCTAACCTAAGCTAGGGTAGGCTAGCTCAGGCTGGAGTCGGGTGGAGGAGAGAGCACCATGGATACTCACTCTTTGGTTTGTTGGGCACACCGTAGGGCGCCGCACCGGGAGACACCCCGCCGTTACCGCTGCCAAGAGCACCATCTCCCAGATCTGATAGCAACGGGGACCTCTCGCCGTCCGCCATACCGAGAGTGAGGCGTGGGGGAGAGAGTTGGAGCGTGAGCGCAGACCGATACGGTGTTGTATTGTTGTGTCGGAAATGCAGGCGTCACATGATCACACCACCGCTGCTGCGGTAACGATGCTCGGAGGTGTGGCACTGCACACCAAGGGATGCCCCGACACACGACATAAGTGTTAGTCATGTTTAGTGAAGGCCGACCAGTGAAAGATGTCTTTTCATTTTCCAACACTGGCCTGTCTGTGTTACTTTTAAACTGGAATGAAGTGGCAATATGCAACTTTCATTTCAAGCCTTAAAATTAAACTTTTTTGCATGAATATTAACATCCAGACTTCCAAGCTGTCTACTTTTCCCTCATTACACTGGACAGCTTTACTGGAGCAGTTACAGACCAGGTTTGCGTGCTCAAATGTTAGGTGTTGCTGCCCTGAAACAATTAAAATGTGGATGATATGCTTTTAAAGAAAGTACAAACCATCAGTTCGGACTTTTTCAAGTTTTTCTAAATATAATATGCTTACATGCTCATGTGTATATATCAGAAGAGTCATTGGCTGCTTCCCAAAGTGACAGCGACCAATTATTACATTTAAGCATTTTATTAAGACTTGAAACCATTTGAACCTATCCTTTAAAGTTTCCTTAAATACTCTCTATTTTAGGTACCAGTTTACTATAGGGGCTATTACATGCATTATGATTGTAGCATGCATCATAAAGGTATCAGCCTAAAATTATGGGCATGTGTTTATTATCTTCAACTACCTGTGGTTTTCCAGTAATAAAGCAACCACACGATAAGAATGTATTAGAAACAAGTGTATTTTAAAACTCAGAGAATCAGTGGAGGCAGATGTAAAAATAGGAAGAAATCAACATTCACAGAGTGCAAATTACAGATAAACAGGTTATGCATATGCTTATCACTTCTCAAGCCATCTCTTTCTTTGACCCATAAACAGTGTGCGTCATGTCCTCTGTCCACTGGTTTCAGATCTTTGTCTTTTGAATACTTGTCAGCTGTTGTCATTCTGTCTCATGGCATGTTGATAAAATCCATGGGGCGTTTCATTAGTAGAGTCACCTCCAGTTCTTCCCTCTCACTGAAGAACTGAGCCTTTCCTTGGTGGCTGTGGATCGGATGTGGGAGATGAAGACCCAGTTTACTGAAGAGAGGAGAGAAGACAGAGAGAGAGAGGTGGCGGGAGAGAGTGCGTATCGGATAGAGGAGCATATTAAAAGCAGTGTGAAACAGCACTAAAAGCTCAGATCATGATGTGAACCTCTGATTAAAAGGAAATGTCTGGAAATGGAGCTTTTGGTCTGAGCTGCTGCTGCCTTGTCTTGAGGGGATTCAAAATGAAAGAGAACATTTTCAAAGCATCCTTTACTATTTTGGCGTCCGCAGATCAAGGAACTTCTCTTTTACATCCAGGACCACATCTGTTGCTTTAGTGTCTGGCAGTTTGATTTTCACCTGAGAGAAGAAAGTCAGCATCTTAAATATTGTACACTACAGTACGTGCATTTAAATCTGCACTTTTATTCAAACAGGATAATGTTCCACTTGTATTATCCTGGGTGTGTCATTTTCTCACTATTATTAACGTGCATGCATGTCTTCTCATTTCTAATGCAGGGTCTGATAAAAGTTTGAAAAACTATCAAAGTCTGTAAAAGTAGTGACATTTCTTTCCTGTAGTCTCTCATTGTATGATTATCGAACTGATCTGATTTCCAAACAGTTCCACTTTCTCTCCCTCGTCTGTGCTGCTTAACAGTTGGGTTTTATGCCCCTTAACATTTCATCATACTGTCCACAAAGAGTTTCTTGATATATTCTGATTGCGTGCCCCGCCTGATCACATCTTTGAACATTTCATTTTTCTCAGTTAAGAAACAGTACACTGAGTGAGGTATAAATATCCAGTGGCGGTCAATAAGTTACCAGCATGGCTTCACAGCACATGGAGGATGGGTCCTTTCCGTTCAAGCCCAAGAACAGATCCTCTGTCCCCACACTCTGCTTCAGGATTATTTCATACCTGAACACAAAGGTTATACACACACTTCAGCAGGGATGCACAAACATCAATAGAGTATTAATCTGCTTAAACTTATTTGACATCACATTACACAGAATTAATAGAGAAAACAACAATAAACAGAAAGAAGCTTAAAGCTCAAATAAAGTGAAGAAGAGGATGAGGACTTCAGTGAGCTCAGTGGAGAGATCTCTGATGTCTGCTTTTCCCAGTGTTTGACCCCCTCACATCAGTGGAGCCTCGGGTGTGTGTTACGGTCTGTCTTACTCAGGCTGTGGCCGCGGGTCAGCAAGATCATCATACTGGGAGCCTTCAGCCACCTCTTCCTCGCTCCAGATGTCTTTGCTGTTCTTCACATAGGCTGTGGACACTAAATAAACAACGCAGATGTAAACCCTGTTTGAACCTTTCATCAGACCACCTGAGTTACTAAAAAGACTCTGGTGTTACCTGCAAGAAATACAAAACATTACCTTCCTTATCTTCTTTGGGTCGGGGGCCAATGTGTCCTGGACCAAGTCGTGCACAGGCTGTCACGTTCTGTTGAGATTAACTGATGTTACTTTAAACCAACAGAGTTTTAGTTTAAATAAGCGCTCATGGTGTCCAGTCATTAAATCTGCAGTCACTATGAGGCAATTATGCACAATAAATATGTGATAAAAACCGATATAAGCAAATTATTAAACTGCTAGCAAGACTTCAGAAACATGTACCTTAGCACTAAGGCTAAGTGAACTGAATGAGCAGTTAAAACGGGGGCAGAGAGTTCACCTCTTCATCCTCCTCCTCCTCCTGCTGCTGGGTTGACAACAAGGCAGACAGAGCCTGCAGGCTCTGGACGGATGAAACTCCAAGACACTCCATTCAGAAAAAACACAAATGTACGCTCAGGTAAACAGGTAAAGGCAGTAAAAACTAGCGTTAGCCTGTTGGCTAATGTAGCTAATGGACGTATGGACTGTTGCTGTTGACGCTTTCCGTTTCCCTGGAGACGACCGTGCTGCCATGGGAACCAGTGACGTCACACACGGAACAGACACCTGGAACAAATGAATGAGCAATGAAAACTGGAGCGAGCAGAAAGTTCACAACAAGGCCGTTAAACTAAAAACAAAAGCCTCAGAGGTGTTATTAACGGGAGACGAAGTGGAATAAGCGCAAGCGCAGTAATAACCAGGTAAAAAGAAAACACCTGGAAATATCCAACCTCTGCTGGTGATGACGTATTCAAATGAAACCAGATTTCGTTGGTCTGATTAAAGAAGAAGAAAACGCTGTGAATCGAAGGAACTACATAATATTATTGCAAAATCCCGTCTCAAATTATTGTATTATTGTACACAATTTGAATGTCATTACTGACGCATTAACGTATAACAGCATTTTAATATTAACTTTTGCTGAGGTGGAGCCAATTTAACTACTTAATCTACAGTTTAATCTATGAGAAGGCGTAATATATTATCATATTTGGTATTTTGATCTGCGATGTAGCTGTCAAGCAAAGGAATCAGAGCAGAAAGAACAATATTTCCCTGTTAATTTTTGTATAATAATAACAACAACAACAACATTTAGAGTAAAGTAGCATAAAAGGGATAGTGAGGGAAAGTAACTCAGAATAAGATCAATCTCTTTTCCATCCTGAGGTGCTTTTTAATTTTTAATTAACCTATATCATTCAATAACCATAATATCACAATTCTTAAGATGCATTTAATTTTTTTTATAGCGATCAACGACTTGTCAATAAAATCTCGTCAAAACAGAAATGGATATTTGCACTTTGCAGCGTTTTAAAACGTTTGTCAAGTCAACTGAGGCGGCGTGATTCTCCTTTCGAGTAGCAGTGTCCCTGCTCGGACACCGTAGTGTATGCATGGCTCGTAGAGATCATGTTGAAGGTGACAGGTAGTGCCATGCCGGCAGCTCTGAGTTTGTTCCCGGTCACCGTCTTTGCTGCTGCCGGAGATGGGGAGAAAGAGGCGAGCGCCCCGTTACACCGGGATGAACTGTCTTTGTACGGCGCTCCTCAGCAGACGTCCCGGTACGCGGAGCGTGAAGCGGGTCAGCTGGAGGAGAGTGTCGCCACCCTCAGGAAGTTAGCAGAGCCTTACACGGGTTGGTGTCAGGTCACCTACAACAAAATTAGACCCAAGGTTCAGAGCGTCGTCGGCTTCGGGAATGACACCTACAACTACTTGAAGAACCCGCCGCAGGACTTCTATCCCCGGGCAGGAGTCATCGGCTTCGCCGGGGTCCTGGGGCTCTTTCTCGCCAGAGGCTCCAGGTTTAAAAAGCTCATCTACCCGGCGGGCCTGATGGCCGTGAGCGCCTCCATGTACTACCCGGAACAGGCTGCGGCCATCGCAAAGTCAAGCGGAGACTCAATGTACGAGCGAGCGGTGCAGAGCTACGCCGCCGTGGAGAAGATGCTGAGCCTCCAGAGCAAAGCGGGACAGGGCAGCGACTCGGGACCGAAACCCTGAGGACCTCAGTGTTTCTGCAGCGAGGCAGCAATACGAAATCAGCATTTCCTGAAACTGAAGAGTGACATTTGCTACCTAGACGGGCTCTAATGTGTGACTCTCTCGTGCCCACTTCTTGCACTAAGCTTCATGTAACTCAGGCCGGGCACTGCCTGTCACCGCAGCTTGACTGATCCACCTCTGCTTCTGATTTGAATGTATATTTCTGTAAAGAATAAATTAAAATAAACCGTCTTACATTAAAACCTTAAGACTTTTGTCAGTTTTAGGCTGTCTAGTGTTACCACCTTAACTCTGTCTCTTCAGCACTGTTAAAAATAATGTAAATTAAGATGATACAGCTAAAACAATCCTTTAGTTAATCAAAATTGCCATTCCTCAAGCAAAAATATTGAATGTTTGATGGGTCTAGCTTCTTAATTGACCTACGTTGGAGTAACGGAATACCTTTGGGTTTTTAATACTTCTGAATATTATGTTGAACAAAGTAAAGGCTGCACCACAAGGAGTTAACAGCATCAGATGTGAACTGTCTGATATGTGGCTCTGCAACATGTCCTCAAAACTGCATTACTTGTAATTGAAATATTACTAATGACAAGGTCTGGAAATCAAGGGTGAACACTGTATGACTGTTTAACATCTTTATTCATCTCAGCCAAAAAAAAAAAAAGGATACAAAAATTAAATATGAATCACTTTGAAGAAACCCCCTCAGAGCAGCACCAGCTTCTCATTTAGAGCAATCTGTGCTTGGGTGAGGTTGGACAGGTAGGTCACCATCAACAGGTCCTGCAACAACAAGTCAGAGCATTTACATTTTGTTATTCCAATCTTATTCACAGCGAGAAACATTACAAGCAAACAAACGTCAAGGACGACGAGGTCAGAAGGACAGACTCCAGACAACTACTCCCACATTCCTCTGAAGGCTGCGTATGCTGCACTTGTGCTGAGTAAATACGTTAGAAGAGCAAGGAGAGCACTAACAGTACAAAGCAAAGTCTAATTAAAGGCTTTAAAGTAAATCAATGGGAGTGAGCCAATGTGCTAAGAACAACACTGACAGCAAGTAAATGATGAATGCACCAAATCCAGTGAGGAACAACAACCACCAACAGCAGTGCTTTGGAAAATGTCAGAGAAATGAATGTATATGCTGTAACACTGAAGAGCACTTACATTGATGTTGGAATTGAGCATGTTCTCGAAGTCCTCTGCTGAGATGGTGGGCACCTTGTTGACCAGGTCCATCAGGAAGCGGCCCACGCTGTTATCTGCTGCCACTTTGCCAGACTGACACAAATTGAACAGGATGATCTTTAAAGGCTCTGGTGGCGTGAAACTTGATTACTTCACAAATGACCTCCAGACAAACAATTTATTAATACAAAGTGGAAGAGCAGGAATACGAGCAGGAAAGCATCATTCATCTTCATACATCTGATCTGAGTCACATCATTGTTGCTACTGAATCCCAAATACTCACCAGCACATCCTCAATGTATGCAAGCACGGTGGTCAGCATGTCCTGTATCCTGGCTGCAGAACTAGCCACCTGGGACAGGTCAGAGGTCAGCCCCTTGGTGCGACTCGGAGTTACACGTGTCCTCTGGAGAAGGTCCACTACGACAAACAGATGGGAGTGTTAGCGTACAGTGCAACACAACTGAGAGTCCATAAAGTTCCTTTCCACACTGGGACATATTTTTCCACACGACAAATTTCAAAATCACAGATATTTAGTCAGAAAGTATTTGTTTGCAAACAGTCATCTTCATTCATTATTTGTATTCTTACCGCCTATTCTCTCAGTGTCATAGTAGACATACTTGACAGTCAGCGGGGTGAACATCACACCAACTGTCTTTCCTGGCACACCCATCTGTGCACTGTGAAGGAGATACACAAGCACATTCAATCACACACTCTCAGTGTGTAGCTGATCACGCAAGCAGAGTTTATGACGGGGACACCAGCTGACCTGACATAGGCGCGGATGTTCATCTTGCCACTCTGCAGCGCTGTGTCCATGGTCAGGTGAATGGGGTTGGAGGCCTCACGGCTGTAGTACTCATGGATGAGCACTGAGTGTTCTGTGATGTCAAAACCTGTGGCATACCTGGGAGGACAGATGTCACTGGGGTAAGAAAAAAAACATTTCTAAGTCAACCTCACAAATTACAAATTTGATCGATTCACGCACCATCCGACGATGACCTCAGTGGGTGACACCCTCTTGTGGAGCTCGTACATGTTCTTAGCGAACTCCATGTCCACAGCAACCTGTTGGCAGAAAGGATAAATTCTGACACATCAGCATTTCTTTGCAAAACATCTGTTTTACAATGCAATATGAGGCAATCACCTTAGTCTAAAAATGGACAAATCTTGAGTTTCCTCACAACATAATACCTGTACAAAATGTAATCAATACTCTCTCTTCTTTTCTACTTTGCTACCACTCCCTACAAAACTATCCCACAGTTTCAGTTTTGAAAGAGTCCTGTGGTTGCATTGTGGAGATGTTACAAAATGCACTGCTGAACAATTAATGATGAAATGTTGATATATCCACCTACATAGTTTCCAATGAACCACCTTGCCACACCAACACAAGACTTAAACATATGCAGCATATACTTCAGATTCAGAGGTGGTGCAAGTTTACATTTCAAGAAGCCTCTAATTACAAAAATGTTACTGGTGTCAATTTATTTCTCATCAACCTGTTGTGTCCCTGTAGTGTTTGTGAGTGACGTGATTTTGCTGCTGTAGCGCCTACAATTTTCATTGGGAAGGATAAAATACTCATCTGGAGATATCCAACAGCACAATAATGCCTGCCCGTCCGTGAACCTTAAATAATATCACACTGTGAACACTCAAGCATAACGTACCTCATCTTCGGACTCGTTGTGGGGGACAGAGAAGCAGTTGGTGACCTCAATAGAGTGCTTGTCAATAGTACCTGAGGAAGACAAATGCCACAAATGAGGTATTGTTGTTTAGCCAGTCGCCTTGTTAGCTGGCTAACAAGAGGGTACTGAGAGGCTAAACTCATGACGAACCATAAGCACCGGTGAATACCAATGCCAATAACAACGGTTAATCCTAATCGCTACATGTCCTATCGGCACAGAAAAATATCAAAAAATGCCATATGACTTGGCAGATAGTCACTGCTTTCACATGGGTACCATTTCAACGGAGAACCAGCTGTTTCAAGTGATGCTGCTAGCCGTTTATGGCTAGCTAACAGTGACGAACGCTAGCCAGATGTAGGATAGCTAACTACTATTGGACTTAACCAAGCCAGCATGCGTTAGCTGGCAAGCTAAAATTAGCTAGCTAGCCATCACCTGATATATCAGAAGGCAGTCCTCTCTACGATGGACAAACATGTCAAGTTTCTACTTACCCAACAAGGTCCCGATCACACGACTCGCTCCCTCATTTCTCCGCTCGTAAGAGTCGCAGATAGAAGCAAGAACGACAGGGTGAATTTTCACCACTGGCCCGTACACCGACATCTTGGAAAAGGAGGAGCGCTTACCGGCGTCCGTGGATACATATACCACCACCTAGCGGCCGGCGGCCGAATAGCGGTTGAACGTGACGCTCATAATCAAGTCAGTGATACCGTTGATGATACAATGTTGCGCGTGATGAACACCAGAAGAAATTTCATTAATAAAAAAGGCTCTACTAAATGTTATCATCGGGAGTCTGGTATAATAACATCCTGGTAAAAGAGCCAAAAACTACACAAATCAGCCAAGATGTGCTATAAAATGAAACATTATAAAGCAAATCCAAATAAGGTATCAGTCATTTTCATCTACGAGATATTTATGTTATTGCATTGCAATTGCGTCACAAAAAGGCCTTTGCACATCCTCCTCTCGGAACTGTGTGCAGATGCTGAGGGTCTGCCAGGCAGCGGAGAGGAGGGGGACGGCTGTTGTCCCTTCTGTTTTGGAAAAGAGAAGCGTCTGAGGCAGGCAGGGTTGATAGGGGCTGGGCTGATGACAGCATCCTCCGCCGCTCAGTGGCTCCACACCTGACTGACTCCATCAGATGCACAGATGATGGAGCTCTCCGCGCTGCCGGGTTATCCTGTTGCCACCATTTCGCACGTCCACTTCCCGACACATGTTCTACAAATGCCGTAATCATTTTACCTTAACTGTTTTTGCTTTAAGCTTTCATCTCCACGGCTTTCAGCGGATGGGATGTTCCTTTTTTATTTATTGTGAATGCTGAGGTCGGATCGAGGTGGTCTTTGTTTTCCTGGAAAAGCGATGCGGAGTGGACTGATGCTGCGTCGCTGTTAAACACCAGAAATGGGAGTCATTGAACTAAGGCTGCCAATCGCGGGTCGTTCTTGGACTACATTTTCGTTTTTCTGATGATAAAACATCTGCCCATTCCAGGTCTTAGACATCTACAAGTTGCTGCACTGAGCAGGTAAGATTTTGCTATTGACATTAATCCTCGAGCGTATGGGTTCGGTTTCTGGAGCCTATTGGCTGGCTAACAGACACCCTTTAATAGAGGCTGTTTCTGATCCATCCATCAGGCGTAGTGCGTCATCCTGATTGTCACCATCAGTCTCCTCATGCGTCCATCCGCCAGTTGTCCTAATGGACAATGGAGGACTAGGACTCCATTTTACTGTGCACATATTTCAGAGACCACACACCATGTCTCACTGTACACACACACACACACACACACACACACACACACACACACACACACACACACACACACACACACACACACACACACACACACACACACACATTTAACTCAGCTTCTTATATTAATATATATATCTATATCTAAATAACTATATATATAACTATACATATATATTATATATATAACTTATGTAAGACATCAGAGCAGGCCTGTAACATAAGTCCACCACATTGAATATAGCTGCAAGTGTACCTATACCACACACACACACACACACACACACACACACACACACACACACACACCCCAAAGGCGTTTCATGAAATATACAAAACAGTGAAAGTGGCTCTAATGTGCTTCTGCCACACTGTCCTCCGGGATTGAACTCCGTTTCAAAGCACACATTTATTCCCCCTTTATGTTTAATATTCCAAAGACTTACAAAACTGTGTAAGATCGGGCCCAACATTGTGATATCCGCTTCCATTTTTTGCTTACTCTGCCTTTAGAAGGGATGAAACGATGAAACAGGAAGTCAAATGTGTGTGGCGAGCAACAGAGAACTCAGAGGCCTTGTTGTTAATGTGGAGAGGGCCAAAGTATGTGAGGTATCTTCAGAGAAATTTAAGTCCTATTTGTTATCAAAAAATCATTGATCAGTGAATTACTGTGACGGATCATTGTGTTCTCCTTTATTCCAGGTTTCAGTCAAGCAAACAAATGGTCCAATCAATAGCCACTGGACAGAGTCTGCCATAGGGAGGATATCAATAACACGCTAATACACTTGACGAGCACATCTACACTCAGGCCATGGCCCTGGAGAACTCGGTCTTCCCCTCCCGCCCGGACTCCCTCTCGCTCCCCGTGGAAGAGAAGGGGGCAGGGGAAGAGGTGGAAGTGGCCACCGAGGCCACCGTCTCCACCGGAGTCTTCAACCTGTCGGAGGAGCTGGGCCACGTCATCACCACAGAGACGCAACCGTCCCCGCCGGCCAAGGTCAACAGGTCGTTCCAGGCCAAGCTGGCGGAGCGGGAGGCCAACGCCAATCAGTCCAGGAAGAAGAACCAGGGGACGGAGAAGGAGAGGGGGCGATTCGGGTGGGGTGAGTGACCCTGCATGTGACTTCCTGTCCTTGATGGCCCATTTAATGATGAAATAAATGTTCTGGCTGCTTTCTATTCACGGCATTCAAGAGGAGAGAAAACTGGACACCATTACTGACTCCTTTAACTCCTCCAGAGACTGGGAGCTGTTGACTGACTCGAGAGTCTGGATCAGCGTATCCTCACAAACATACTGTGTGTTGACTGAACTTGTGCACCTCCCTCTCCTCCACATCTCCCTTGCAATAGTTGTGAATGTCCTCTAATTTGGACCGTACTGTAGTGCGTCATCCCTCAGCGATTTTGACAGTCTTGCACATCTTTTTTTTATCAAGCTTCTCCGGTAGCGCCGCTCTCCATTCGTCCAGTTTCTTTCCTCTTCCTCTTGTTAATTAGAGATCTGGGCATTTTTGTGTGAGGATACCTGCTGGATGCACAAAATTGGACCCTTTAAAATCCAAACTATCAATGGCAGATGTCAAGTTTGGTGTTACGAGCGAGGATTTCATTTTAAGAGGCACCAAAATATCAACAAATAGGAAGAAATGTACCCAGCTGACATTTTGGGCTGAACTAAACCTGTAAACGTTCAGATTTGATTATAGTTCGAGTCGGATGCACGCTGATTGATATCCAGTGTTGCCGTCGATCCAGGTGAAAGAAAGAAAAACAAAAGATTTGATCCTTTATGTGTCGTAATCTCAGTTCTGGCTCTTCACACGACGGGATCTCAGAACAGTAACCACAGTCCAGTGTTTTAGCATTTCTTCTCCGAGCGTTTGATGATGCCGTCCTGTCGTGCTTCATCTCCTCTCTTTTCCTCACCTGTCTGTTTTCATTTCCGCTATCCCTTCTTCACCAGCCTGATTTTGCTGAACCACGCTGCATCTCCCTAAGCAGCTGTGTCCCCTGGCACCTTCCTCTGTTTATCCTCCAACATCTCGACGCGCCTTCGTTCAGCTTGCATCCTCTGACTGCAGTCAGAGTTGTATCTTCAAATGGCAAAGCTTCTCTGAAATTTAAAAAGGCAGCTTTGTGTGCGTCTTTGAAGTTTTCTAAGAGGTTTCTTAGATGTTTTCAAGGAACCAAGGGTTATGAAGGGTTAGAGACCTGTGAAGACTCATCTTCAGCCTTGTTCCAAGCAGAGAAAAGTGCCAAAACTCATGCTGCATGCGCTTTCCATATTTCTGTATTACTAACTCAAACCATGTCGCTTCTCCTCCCTCCCTCCTGTTTCACGCGGTACTCCATCACCTCACCTCTTCGCCAGTCCGGACTCGGCGTAAGAGACAGCGCTATGTGGAGAAGAATGGTCGCTGCAACGTGCAGCATGGTAACATGCGGGAGACTTACCGCTACCTGACTGACATCTTCACCACGCTGGTGGACCTCAACTGGCGCTGCTCGCTCTTCGTCTTCGTCATGGCCTACGCTGTCACATGGCTCTTCTTTGGGGCCATCTGGTACCTCATAGCTTACTGCAGGTAAGAGCGTTGAGAAAGTGGGTGGAACAAGTTTATTATATTTAGATCTCTCCAGAGGAGCCTGTAGATTTTTGTTCTGCTTGAACACGACTGCTGCAAAATCCCCATGACAATAAACAAGATCCTGCAGCACAAAGAGTATCGACTGATTTTAAAAATTACTTTTTGACAAAATGCTGCTTGAAGGAAAAGTTTGATATTTTAAGGAGTGCATTTATGCATGCCAAGAGTTAGATGGGAAGATTGATACCAGTCTCGTGTTTGTTCAGTGAATATGATGGTTAGTGTAGCTGTGCTTAAGTCAAGTGTAACATGTAAGCTAATGTAACATGTTAATTAGTGAGCTTTAGAGGCACTGGTGGGCAGATTTCTTTTTACCTTTGGACAGAGCCAGGCTAGCTGTCTCCACCCGTTTCCAGTCTTTGTGCTAAGCTAAGCTAACTGTCTTCTGGCTTCATATTTAGGTATGAAGATATGAGAGTGGTATCGTGCTTCTCATTAAACTCTCGGCAAGAAAGCGAGTAATCACATCCCCCAAAATGTCAAACTGTTCCTTTAATGACATTGTCACAAGGCAACGCTCCCTTTTTAGCAGCTAAAGATGGAGGATGCTGCTGCGAGTGAGTGACCGGCACTGCAAGACCTTTGTGCAAAGAAGGCTGCAAAAAGCTTTCAGCCAAAAAAGCAGATGACAAAGCAGTATTAATATCATAGTGCATTTCATCGCGATGTGTTAATCCGTCGCAAGATGTGTCTGCTGGATCCCAACTCTAATTAGCTAACGTATTCGTCTCGTAAAATCGTGACCTCTTTATATCAATTACAGGCCACCTTAAGCTGTGCCAGAGAGCTGTCGGTGTTGCTGCAATTCCTTGGTCACCAACACAGGTCAATAAAAGTCATAGATTATATAAATTACTGAACACCACTTTCATTAATTAGCTCTCTCTCTCCGGCTGGAGCGGTGTTAATCAGGGACATTAGCCTGTGTAGGGAGTAGTCTGACAGAAAATCTGCAGACTCTTGGTGGCACTGGACTGAAAAACCAGCAGATATTGAAGATGCTGCATGTGATGATATACGATGGAAGAAGTAGGTTTTTGCTGCACCGAGAAAAAGTGACAGCGTGAGCGTCGGGTTAATCATTATGGTCGATATGAGGAACAGGACCGCTTCTTATTCATTATGTGAATTAGCTGAAAGGAGACTGTAAATATAAAGGGAGAGATGAGTCTTCATACATACATTTCCACACCTCCGCTATTAAAATATAAATCTTCTCGCGTCTTGACACCCACGTTGTCACCCTCCCCCCTTCCCTTTCTCACATATTCTCCTTTTCTTCCAAAGGGGTGATCTGGACCATCTGGAGGATGAGACGTGGACGCCGTGCGTCAACAATGTCAACGGCTTCATCTCGGCCTTCCTCTTCTCCATCGAGACAGAGACCACCATCGGCTACGGCCACCGCGTCATCACCGACCAGTGTCCAGTGGGCACCATGCTGCTGCTGCTGCAGGCTATACTGGGCTCAATGGTCAACGCCTTCATGGTGAGCACCAGGGCTGCTACACGGCTGAATGATGGGAAAATCATATTTGGTCATCCCATTGTTAAAATGGGATGATTATTTTATTAATTTGAGGAAAATGAAATGAGTGAATTAGACTGTTTTACAGAATGTCACTTAAAGAGGAAATTTTAAATCAAATGTTCCAATATTTTGTGATGAAACCTAAAATTACAGGGCATAACAACATCCATCCATCCGTTTTCTCTACCGATTATCCCTTTTGGGGTTGCGGGGGGACTGGAGCCTATCCCAGCTGTCAACGGGTGAGAGGCGGGGTACACCCTGAACTGGTCGCTAGTCGGTTGCAGGGCAACATACAAAGACAGACAACCATTCACGCTCACACTCACACCTAAGGACAATTTAGAGTCACCAATTAACCTAAAGAGCATGTTTTTGGTCTGTGGGAGGAAGCCGGAGACAACCCACGCATGCACAGGAAGAACATGCAAGCTTCACACAGAAAGGCCCCGCCCGACCCGGCGATCGAATCAGCGACCTTCTTGCTGTGAGGCACGCTCACTACCTGCTGCACCACCGTGCCGCCCCGGCATACCAACATATTAAAACTAATTTAAAACTTTTCTTACGCCGTAAAACATCAACTGAAATTCACATAATCATAAACCCATCAAACTACTGTATGTCAGTTGTGTTTACACATCTGTCAAACCTGCTTTAGCCCATCAGGAGGTCAGGTTAGAGAAAAATAAAAAGCAAACAAAATTAGCTTTCGGATTCTTCATCAGATGTTCAGCAGATCTAATTCCATTTGGCAAACCCCACTTTCTGTAATCTAAAACAAATAGAGAAGTTTGACAAGAACGAAACCTCCTGTCAGTTCAGATGAATCAAATCAAAACGTGAATATACAAATCTTTATTACTGTGAAGATGGAATGACACTAAATCGGTGCAGACGGTGCGCCTCCTGAGGAGGAATATTTACTTTGAAAGAGCTGACGAAGCTCAATTTTTCCCACAAAGCAAGCACTCCTCTGATGAGGACGAATCCTCGCGCTGACGTCCAGGCGCAATCGTGTTTATGCATGTTAAATATTGATTGAGTCTGAGGTTAATTCACCCGTCACTGCTGTTTTTAAACACCAAAAAATGGCTCTATTGAAAAAATGCGTTATTTGTATGCAGCACTCACAATGAATGTTTACAGCTGTCTGTGTTGTTAATTATGAAAAGCAGGAGATAATTCAATAATCCTATGCTGTCCAAACTATTACAAATGTTGGAAGTTTTGCACCCACTCTGTCTGTCTTTGAGTCTGTTTCATCTCTCCTTTAACTTTCAAACCTCCCCTCCCGCCTCCTTGTCCAGGTCGGCTGCATGTTTGTGAAGATCTCACAGCCCAACAAGCGGGCGGAAACGCTGGTGTTCTCCAAACACGCCGTCATCTCTCTGAGAGACGACAAGCTCTGTCTGATGTTCAGGGTGGGCGACCTTCGCAGCTCCCACATTGTGGGCGCCAACATGAGGGCCAAGCTCATCAAGTCCAAACAGACTCAGGAGGGTGAGACAGTTTTTACTCACTACCAAACTAATGTGGCTACTGCGACTACAACAGCCAGAACTGCTACTGCAAGAACTACTGTTTCCATCTGAGCACTTTAGATAATTCGAGAGTAGCCTATAGTTCTGCTGCCAGTCTGAGTAAAAGCATATTGAGCATGCTGAGAAAGAAAAGCTCTCATCTAACCTCTTCCTCCCCCCTCCCTTTTCCTCCTCCATCCATTTCATCGTCTCCTTCAGGTGAGTTCATCCCGCTGGACCAGACAGACATCAGCGTGGGCTTCGAGACGGGTGACGATCGCCTCTTCCTGGTCTCGCCGCTGGTGATCTCCCACGAGATTGACACGCATTCGCCCTTCTGGGACATGTCGCAGTCCCAGCTGGAGAAGGAGGATTTTGAGATCGTGGTCATCCTGGAGGGAATGGTGGAGGCAACCGGTGAGGAGTGGGTTTAATATAATGCTGCTTAATCCCCTGTGCTCACAAAATGCAACATAAAAGTGGCTGAGCAGGAATGTATTTATATGTTTGCATAATCTAATGAAAATGTGGGTGATGGACAAAACGTGCTGCTGAAAATTTAAGTGCGCTGAACAAATTTGAGAGCTGAAAGTGAAAGAAGCCACACTGAACTTATGATAATTACATTTTCAGTTTATTAAGGTTCAGGCCACATAAATTATTCCATTAACAATATTTTATTACTCAATGCTTTATATGATATGTTGAAGCCGATTCTGTGATTTAAAATGATAAAAACGTTGTAAAACATAGCTCAGCAGCATCGGACTGTGTGAGAATAATACCCCGCTGTTTCATTTGACTGTAAAGTTCTAATGGCCTCTGTGTTGTAAATGCATGTTGCTGTTTGGACAACAAGAACTGAGCATTAGGGAAATTAATCTTGTAGATGCATACAACGATATGATATTACAGTAATACCATCGCTGTTTTACAGAATGCAAAGTCCAGAACTCTCCATTAGAAAATGAAATTCCACTTCCAGGATGTCTGAGTTCAGATCTGCTGCGTTTGGTTTGAGCTCTCCAGCTCCCCTCCGTCTTTCAGGAGGCTTTTGGAGCCTTATGATGATGTGATTACAGGAAATATACGGCTATGTATACACAGAAACATAGGTATATTTTTAGATCTAAGTATGTAAGAGAATGTGTTATGTAACAGGGAACAAAACTGGAGACTCATCACTGGAGAGGATGACCTTCTGAGGACATGCGGATGTTTTCTGTCCTCGCATGCTTCATGTCCTCATCACTTAACTGCTGACTAAAGGAGCAGCAAATCTTTGTATTGAGAGAAGATTAAAAAGGTGTTACATCACATGCAACAAGGTGCTATGAATATCCATCTCCACATCAGCCAGCGTGTGTCAGTGAACACTCATCTGCCCTTGAGCAAAGCACTGGTGTCTTGTGGACGAACTCTCTGTTAGTCACACTCGACAAATCATCAGTTAAAATACCTAAAATGTTATGCTTACAACTTCGGGGTTTCAGTTGTCATTTTAAAGCTCAGAACACCCAGACTGAACCAAATTTACCCAAACTGGCTGGGAAAATCATTCACAGCAGCCGGGAAACACTTTATCTCTGCTCATAGCTCCCTCAGAGATGACATGCAGTGACTTATACTTGTCTCACTGTCTGAAAAATATAAAATCCAAACTGAGTCCAGCAAGAAGTACCCGGGTACTGCTTTCATGAAAGGATTTCGATGGGTCGTGTTTATCTCTCTTCCTTTAGCCCCTTCTCATCTCGCCTTACGTTAAAACTCATTCTGAGAGGATAATAAACTCGACCGGTCCTCACTGTTTGGCAGAAATTCAGTGTATCAGAACTATTCATGATGCGTCTCCGTGAGGTAAAGGTGGCCTCACCGCCTACTCCGAATATTGATTCCCTTTGTCAGAGTGCTGTGGAGAGTTCCAAAGAAGAAGCCCACAGTCAGAACTTGGCTGCAGAGAATATTTATGTAAAGACGTCTTTCCAGTTAAACGGTTGCTCAGATGATCCCGGTTATTTCCCCTGATGTATCGCAAGCAAATATCTCGGCCTCGCAAACGCTGTGAGACACGATGAGCTGATGCGCCCAGTGTGCTTGTGTTTGTGTGTGCAGGGATGACGTGCCAGGCGAGGAGCTCCTATCTAGCGGAGGAGGTGCTGTGGGGTCACCGGTTTAGCCCGATGATGTCACTGGCGGAGGGCTTCTTCGACGTCGACTACGGAGCCTTTCATCACACGTTTGAGGTAACGTCTTTGGGAGCTGGGGTAATTCATCCTAAAACACCTGTTTGCTGTTAATATAGCAGCTACTGGTGTCAGCCGTGTACTTTGCATTGTGTGACAGATTCTTGATTTTTTTTCCATTGCTGTGTATACAAGGACAAACAAAGACCATGTGACTTTATATTAATGTATCAGCAATGTGGTTACAATAAGGTCTGGTAGCAAAAAAATGTTTCAGCAATTTCAGCAAACGTTGGCTCCAATCCCTTTTGATCAATTCACCAGATCCTCAGCAGAGACAAACATAGTTCTTCCACCGGCAGAATGTAAGTGTTTCAGTGAGGAAAACTCCTGCTGTTCTCCCTATTCCTGTCTCCACCTACATGTGCTGTGTAACCAACGGCTCAATTCTCACTCTTGTTCTCTTGGGGTGGTTGAAAGGCATGCTGGGTAATGCAGGAAGTTTAACTTAACTGTTTATCTCATGGTTATTTTGGTAGGGACAAGTGCACAGCATGGACCAATGCCACACACCGAAGCTTTCATAACATATGCCAACCCAGAGATGAGCTTTCATACAAACACGAACAGTGAAATGATCAGTTTGGCCTTCTGAATATGTTCGACCTCTCTCTAAAACTGTCCCTGTTCATGCTTCATTTTGACTTCTGTGGGTGAGTTTACCATATTAATCTCCACAGGTAGAGGGGGAAAGGTGTACTGATAAAGCCAATAACACTTAAATGAATAGTTTGACATTTTGGAAAATACACATATTTGCCTTCATGCTGAGACCTGTCTGTTAAATAAGAAGCTACCACCAGCAGCTGGTTAGCTTAGCTTACCTTAGCTTAGCATAAAGTTTGGAAACAGGGGAAGGCAGCTAGCCTGGCTTTGTCCAAAGGTAACAAAGTAACCAGTGCCTCTAAAGCTAATTAACACATTATATCTCAATTGTTTAATCAGGGCAAAAGCCAAAGTGTAAGAACAGCATCAGGTTTTATGCAGGGACTGTTTCTTGGCCAGAAGCAGAGACTTCTAGCAGAGACTTCAGGAAGCCATAAACCATCGTATGTCAATTCAGTTTTAGCACATTAAACAAACGAGATACATCAGATACAATTAAGGAGCTTCAGAGGTGCTGGTGTGCAGATTTTGTGCCAGGGTCGCTGTTTTCAGTCTTCAAGCTAAGCTAAGCTAAGCTAACCGACTGCTGGGTGTAGCTTCCTATTTACTGTACAGTCATGAGAGTTTTTGCTAACTCTTAGCAAGATAGCTAACAAGGTTATTTCCCAAGATGTGGAACTGTTTTATTAACTAAAACAGAACTGTGGGAATACGCCCTCATAATGTCTTCCCTCCCTCCAAGGTGGACACGCCCTCCTGCTCAGCCCGAGAGCTCTCATTGGCTGCAGCCAGACTCGACGCTCACCTCTACTGGTCCATCTCCAGCAGGCTGGATGAAGAACCCACTCTGACCAACCAGGCGGCCAAGCAGCCAGACAGCGGCTCAGCCAACAGCAAAGGAGGAGAGGCCACCTTCATCGTCGGAGAGATGACCGACATCCAGGAGCAAACGGGACTGGGCGAGCTGAACGGCAGCGTCGCCACCGACCAATCAGAATCAGAGGCCTAGGACAGAGAATGTTTACAAAGACCTTCAGTATATCACCACGACACCACAGTTAGTGTTTGCAGCTCTTTTCCTTTAAAGCAAATGAGTAGTTTCACAGGTTCTGCAGTATATGACATATCTTATGTTACCACATGGAGGAATTTATCTCTTGATACTTTTGCCTTTTGTTTCTATGTTGATCTTTGTTACAGGTGTACTGTATGTGTGATATCTTTTAGATCTGTTGTGTTAGCTCCAATCACCCTTGCCTATATCTACATTTAAATGACAATACTATGCGTTAGGTGGGGTCAACAATAGTATGTCCTGTGTTGATGTTTTTAATATTTAATATAACACAGAATTAGAATTAATAAACTGCAGTATATTCTAGACCAACCGTCTCAGATTGTGTGATATTCTGCGAAGGGTCTAAATACATGAAAGTATGCTGTATGTACTGTACATGCTGTGCAAACTAAAGCTTTGAAACCGCTGTTCAGGAGTATAGTTTTAATCAAGCTGAGTGATATTAAAGGTATAATATGTAACACTTCCACATTAAAATGTCTAAAAATGACAAGACCTATGTTATATATTTTGTCGAGTTGTGTGCTGATGTTCAAATCGTAGTTTTATTCACGTTAACGGTACATTCATTCATTTGGTCGCCTGCGATGCCGTCATGTCTCCTTCACCGTCTCTACCTGTTGTAACGTCCGGGAAACCCGGGAAACATGACTAAACCTTACATTAGCTCCTCCGTGAACATTTCGGCCTGAGTCACGTCAGACAGATGATTTTCAGCAATGGTAGTTCAACAACAAAGACAACTCCCATGATCCCACACTAACTCACAAAGTCATCAGTCTTTTGTCATTGTTTTGATTGAGAGACTCCTGGTGTCGGATTTTAGATTCGGTGCGTTCAAATGTTTGGTAAAGAAAACAGATGTACAATCCAAAGATTAATCCTGCTGTAAATAATATGGTAAAGGTGATAAACTGCAATTCAACATACAGTAAAATATGGTGGTCTGTCTTAGAAAAATGAAATACTGCAGTGTTGGAATGTTGCCATGTAAATTCAATGAAGTAAAGTATAATACTTCAGTACAATTTCAAGGCAATTACACTTGAGTATTTCCATTTCATGCGAGTATAGTTCAACCCCAGTTCAGTACAGCTCAGAGGGAAATATTGCAAAGATACAGTTACTTTCAGGTTAAAGTTTTACAAACTGAAAGTACGACCATGTTATAAAATCTGATGAAATGTCACAGATTAGACAGAAGTAGCTTCACCAGCCGCAGCATTATAACACTGCTCAGACATTAATGCAGCTGTAATAATGAAATATTAAGATATATGTTTCCAGCATAAATGCCATGTTTGACATTGTGGTATTGGTACTTTCACCTGAATACTTCTTCTACCACACTATAAAATACATAAAATCAATTAGTGGAACTTTGTCTGATCAGAACTACAGCAAACAGGCGAGTATGAAGAGTCTCCCAAGTCTAATTTGTGTTCAAAATGATGAATTATTACAGACTCCTGAATGAAGGAGATACTAACTCATAGGTTTGTTTTCCAATACACATGTTCCAATTTTGATTATTCTCCTCTCTCAAGGCCCACTGTTATGTAGTAAAAGAAGTGGGATGCAGTTGCGAAAGAAGTGTCAAGATCATTTACTTAGATGTTCACGGAAAAAGAGCAATAACATTATGACGCAAGTAAAAGTCCTGCATTCAGAGTTTTACTGAGGTAAAACTACACGGTTTTGGCAAAAAAAAATGTTCTTGAAGTATCAATAGTAGAAGTATTCATTTTTCCAGAATGGCCCCTGTCAGCCTTATCATTTATATATAAGCATAAATGCACAATTTTAATGTTGCAGCTGCTGAAACTAAATACTTTATAATGTATACAGCTTTTATATACAGCTGGGTAGCTTAATGTACAACAATACTACAGATTCTGAAGCCATAGCTGCTAATATCATATGTTTTACATGTTAAATCTGAACATGACAAGTAACCTTTAGCTATAGCTGTTAAACCAATTTTGCCTAAAAAATATATATTTACCCCTGAAATGTAGTGAAGTACAAGTATAAAACTGCATAACATGTAAAATGTAAGTCCCTCAGAATTGTACCCAGATACAGTACTTAGGTAAATGAACTTCAGTATGTGTTGGAGAACAAGAGTACTTGTACTCTTTAATATTGTGCAGCTGTGTGATAATTTGCTCGCCACAATTTTAAGTTGCCTTCCTGCATTAAAAACACACACTTTCGTCCTCATGTTCTCTAATCAGTCACTGATGATTGAGCAGGTTACCACTGCACTGATGGCCCATATTATACTTTCCATCTTGTGTAAAGCCCCACAGCACGATGCATCTCGTTGGGCATTCAGGGCTGGATTTCAGCTCCAGAAGTCAGCACATTGGGTTACTAGGCAGAATATTAGCTTTAAAAAATGAAACGTCCTTCTCTGTCTTGGCTGCTAGATGGCGATAAAGATCCCATGCTTCCACCTCCAGCCAGTCACACAGCCTATTGGTGTGTAATGAGATGGGGTCCCCATCTCAGCTGTCTCCTAGGCAACCGGGGCTGGGGACAGGGAGAGGGCAGTGTGTGTGTGTGTGTGTGTGTGTGTGTGTGTGTGTGTGTGTGTGTGTGTGTGTGTGTGTGTGTGTGTGTGTGTGTGTGTGTGTGTTAATGTGTGTTTGAACTGGACCTTCACAACTGATGGGGGAGTTTATGAGGATTGTCAGAGAGTTGATGTGATGCTATAGTTCGATATTAGTGTAAGAACGGGTGGTGGTGATGCACAGCAGTGACCTTCAGGTGGAGAAGAACGAACGCCCTTGACATTGAAAAATAAGTCATGAAGGATATTGATATATTTCTCCATTTTTTTTTACCTGACACAACAAAATATGAGAAATATGAGCTTTAGTATCAAAATAAGTCTATTTTTGGTCAGTATAATGGGTGAATAGGGACAGGCTGAAGCATCAAAGTGTGTTTTCCAGAGGTCAGAACTCTAAAGAGAAACTCTTGGACCTCAAGATAATGCTGGAAACATTCGGCTTCGGCAGACATGACGCTGCCTTTAGCTTTCACCTCAGGTTGTATGAGACGCCATCGCCGTTTTGTTTGGGAGCAAAAGGCTAAGTGCAAGTTTAATAGTTTCCAGTGATTTTCAGCTCACCCCAGAGTTGAACCCCATGTGCCATTTCCAAGTTCTAATTATGATTTTAATGAGAGGCTGTTTTGCATGATCCCCGCTGAGCCGAAATCAATGTTTCTCTTCTTGCAAGGAAGTCATGACGGTCTTGTTTCAGCCTAGGCAGACAGTGAAAGGAGGAGAGGAATGTTTTAAAAATAGACGAAATAAAAGATTCCCCTCAACATGCTGACCATCAGTTTCCCCGAGACGAGGAGAAAAGCTGCAACGAAATGAGGTTTTTAAAACAGTTTTTGGAGTACACAAAACGCATTCAAATGGAAAACCTATGACAACTGTATTAGAACTTTAAATACACAGGGTCATCATTGTGATGGTAAATATTAAATGTTCAAACCTGAAACAAATATAACAACATGCTTTATGGCTGCTGGTGGAAAACACTGTTGTTTAAAGCTGCTCCAATCGATATTTTATATTAACTGCCGATCAAATGACTACATGTAATGTGAAAGTGATCACTCACATTGATGAAAAGAGAGAATTATCATCTGAATCAGCTCTACAGGGCATTTTAGCAGGTTTTTAGCCCAAAATGCTTATATGAATCCATTGTGCACTACCTGTACGGCACACAAAGACAAAGCTAGCCACTATACATAGAGGAGCATTTAGCAGCCAAAAATATTTGCCCCAAGAGTCAGTGGAGAAGAAAACTGAGCTAAAAGCAATGCCAGAAACACAACTACTAACCAATATGATGTTCTGTGTCATCACATTTTACACATTTTATTACCCAAGAGGGCAAAAAGAAGCTTTAAACAACCACAAAAAAACATTTTGTACAATATACAGCAGGTCTATACAGTAACTGTGATTTATTAGCATTATCTGATGGTCTGGCCCATGATTGGTATGGAAATGACCTCATGTACTGGCTCACAGGACTGCAGAAGCTGCTTTAACTGTCCATATTCATGACTGTTTCCTTACTGCACGAACCACAAGGCTCTGCTCTGTAACACAGCCACCAATCTCCCTCAAGTCTCAAAACAACCTCATCAGATTTGACTTCCTTCTCTAACACTTGCGGGAAAAACATGCAGCAACACCTCCTGTATGTGCAATGAATTCAATCTAAAGTGAGACATTCACCTCTGGGTAGCAGCTGCTCTAAGAATAAACACAATTCAAGCAGCACATTCAATTGATGCACAGAAATGTTTAATGTGAAGTTGACAAAATCTCAGACCGTATTTGGTGCAAACACAAATTCAGTCTTCAGTCAAAGTTCACCATCTGATGCTAGCTTCCTCGCCACCACAGTGTTTTTCCTTTCAAGTATCTCTGAGCCCTTTGGTCGATTACTTTAAAAGCGGTAAATTAGAAGTGAAGGCCTCCGCCCAGTAACAGCTAGCCTGCCATGTGAAGCTCCACAGAGCTGATATGGGTGCTGGACCCCCCTCTGTAGCATGAAGCAGGCTGCACAGCGGGTCATGGAAATGGAAAGAAATAACATTTTTCGGCTGCCAAATGACAATATCATGTTGCCACAGAAGGCAGATGTAATCACAGACATAGAGTTCCTAAATACATCCCAGATTCACCAGGAGCAGCTGGAAAGGTGATCCAGATCAGAACGAGGCAGCTCTTACTCAAGATCAGCTCTTCTAACAGTCAGTCTGCTGATGATGATCATGCCATGATTGGGAGAAAATATGCCACATCAACAAAATTACCTTTTTTTTGTTGTTGTTCTACAAACGCAGAAAAAAGTGAGACATCCTTACAGTTCCTACACATTTTTCCAGACTTTTCAGACCATATTTGACATCTGAGTACAAAATAGCTAGATGTTTATTATGTAAGTGTTTTTTTAATCCAATTTTTAACATGTGTATGTTACTAATGTATGTGATTTTTTTTGCCAAATACTAACTTTGCTATCTGTATTTGTATTACATTCCCTTAGCATGAAAAATTAGCTGAAAAATTTTAATAATTTAATTTTCATGGTGTCTGTGCAGCCTTGTTTATTCACTGTGTCTGTGGAAAGGACAATGAATGCAGGTATGATTCCCTAAGCTAAATATTTGGTTATCTGCGATGCAATCTGAAGATATCGGCACATTTTCTTCCAAACTAATTCGGTTGCAGATGTCTGGATTTTGGAATTATAAGACACTGGAGGTAGAGCTGGACTCCAGGCTTTGACGTACAAGAGGATGCCATGAAGAGCACTCTTGCTTACGTGATCAATTCATTTTTAGAAATTCTGAATTTTAGATTTTAGAAAACAAGGTTTTCCAGACCTATAAATTACAAAAATCAACCCTGCATCCACATCTAGTAAAGACCAGTCAGTCAAATTCAACATACGACCAAGACACAACAACTAGGAAACACAATCAAAAGCAAACACAATAAACATAAAATTAGATTAGAGCCAAACAAGCTGCTAATTAATAATTCAGAGTCTCTCAGGTACTATTCCACCAATACTGACCCTGGTGCTCAGACCAGAGTCAGGGCTTCGCTTCCCTTTAGGCAACTGTACTAAAAAAGAAGCACTCAAGTACTATAAGGTGCACGAGCATCCACCAAATGACACGCTATGTTGCCATAGAGATGGGTATTGCTGGCAGTGCCTCGACAGTGTGGCAGGAAGCAGGAGAGGAGCTGATACGGTGGTCTGTGTTCAGCAGGTAATCCTGACGGGCAGCGTTTAAAATGACCAGACGCCCATCACAGAGCGCCGAGTGGTGGAATGTAGATTACACAAAGCTCTTCAAGAGCTGAAACGGTGCCATTAGCTGATGTGTAACACTACGGTCATTTTTCTACATGTACGTTTTGCTGACTCATTACAACACTTTCTACCATATCCGAATTATAGATAAACACAATGTGGCAGCATCAGTGATCTGATAAACACATCTGATGACAAAACGTTGATGCATACATTTTCTAACTGCTGAGGAAGGAGGGGGCGTCGACCTTTGCTGTGCTCTGAACAGTGTCTGGTGGTCAATGGGAAAAGACACCACATTGCATTGAACGTACAGTATATAAGCGCTGCTGACCAGGCAAAACCTTGTGAGCATGTGGGAATTTGTTGTTGACTCTAAAAATTCCTGCTGGATACACACGGTAGGAAGTCTTGAGAGTGGAAGGTCAATCTGGAAGGTCAGTGGAAAAAATGGCAACTCAAGTTCCACTTAATAGCTTTCGCAGAGCTTTAAAATGTGTCTCACAATCTTTATGAGGGAACGTTTGCTTAAAAGGTCAGAAGAAAAGCTAATGGGGCTATTTAACCCGATAACCAATATCACCAGATGAGGTAGATAAATCACAATCATCACTTTAGTATGTATATTCACATAATTACAGGGTGCTTCTAGAGAGATGGAAAATACTGGTTGCACTTTACAGCTGAGACTCATGAAAATTGTTTTGGATGTGGGAAATCCAACAAGGTCATCAGTTAACTGGACAATCTGGCCTGGAGACTGAATAAACAGAGCTCGATCCTTGAGCCGATCTGAAATTCGAAACTTTCTGTGCATCGTCTGCCTCTCATGCGCAGACAAGTCACTGAAATCATGTTTGAACTACAAGAAAGAGAGCATAGTTGGTTGTGTTGTTAACTTTGATGGTGTGAAAATGGTGTGAAATGCCTTCCAAGTGCAGCCAGCCCAGTCAGGCTGACTGTCGCAGAGTGTCAGCCGGCTTGGCTGTGGCCCACGTGTGGTTTCCACATTCAGTGATTCACTGAAAGTGTGGACATAGACGAATTCAGGAATGAAGATTAGCTGTCTGTTAGCAGCCCTCAGATTAGCTTTGGACCAGATGTCTCATACATCCTCTCTCTGATAGCTGTGTTTTTGGCTACTTGGGAGCACTGGAACTGCTCTCCCTCTGTTCTAACCAGATTTCAACTGTTTTGTCAACCAGGACAGAAGCAACCAATGGAGCTGATCATCATTCAAAAGTGTCCCCAATCAGGACACATCTTGTGGTTTTTGGACAGTATTCCACCTGACAGACAGACGGATAAAGTAACAATATGTGACCATCTTTAACTTGCTCAACAGCTCAGAAGCCAGGAGCCACTGGCCATCCAGCACTGGTTGCACTGGTCAGCTCCCAGATATGGATGCATGCCAATTAAACCCCTTCCCAGAATAAGGGAACCAGCAACGAAAGACTTCTGTGGTATCTGCTTTTTGCAGGGACCCCTGAGGTCAGGCTTGAACACTTTGCCATCAGTCAGTGGATCTCTGGGACGTGCACGATGCCCCGTCACTCCTCCGAACGAGGGATCCCTCAGAGTGCAGCATGTCACAGTTGGCACAGGAAGGCCTGAGCCCAGCACATTTAATTAGCCAAGCTGTCTTGGCATTGGATGGGAGGGGGGACACACACAGTGACGAGTCATCAACATCACCAAGGGCGCGGTGCTGCTCGCTGCCGTACTGCACATCTAAAACTTAACCGGATGGGAAAGAGACGCATGGGCGTTTATAGAGAGATTTGTCACTGGGAGATGGAGTTTTTATTGGAAAATCAGTTGAGTAATGCAGCAAAAATGAGCACCAGCAGTGCCTGACCTTTCTTGTAGAAACCCATAAGGTGTGTTCCCGTCTGGCGTTAATGTCCTGAACATGTGTGGCAGAGATTAAGACACAAGCAGACACACAGACCTCACTGCTCCACGTCTGTAGTTATCATTCAAGTCAATGTACGAGCTTGAATGAAAAAAATGACTGTTGCTATGAAAAAAAAGCAAAGTTAGGAGAAACAGTTTGGAAGAAACCATTCTGACATCCCTCTCTGTAGCTGCCTGCATGTGAGGAGCCCACCCCACCTCAGCTGTAGTGAGGAGAGCCCAGTCCAGGCAGCCAGCAACCAGCGCGTCTCTGCCTACCAATAGGCATGCTCGGCTCAGGCTCTGTGCAGTGCTCTCAGTCTCAGCAGCTAAAGCTGGGCGCAGGGGAACTGCGACGGCCGCGCCAAGCATCTTCCCAGGTATGCGTCTCTCCGCCGCTACGCCCTTATTCGGTTTTTGCAATGTTAAGGCATCTTGCTGCATGCTGTTTCCGCACTCTGCCGACACGGGCTTATTTCTAGGGAGGGGTTGCTGTTGTGTCTTTTTTTTTTTTTTTTTTTTCTCCTCCGTGGCTCACGTAGCCTCCACTGTAGCGCAGGGGAGCGGGTCTTGGTAAACACTCACAGCCAGCGAAGACGCATCTGCAAAACCGCCTCGTTAACCGCGCGTCAACTTGCACACACCTCAAAATGTTCGCCCTTCGACAGCCGAGCCGCCGGTGGCGAGGCGGGGATGAGCGCTCGCTCGCCGCGCTGCGTGCATTTCTTGGGCGAAATTTGCAACGAGGTTATGATTTGGCCAAGCGGCTTTCGTCAAAAACATGACCGCTGACTAGATTTTCAACTTACAGTGCGCGCAGGTAGAGGGTTTTTTTTTTTCTGTGGTAGGCGCTGGACTTGCGGCACTGGGCGAAGCAGGTATTGGGAGCTGATTTGAAAAATCATTTCATAGCAGTCAATTTAATGTAGGCTGTGCCATATAACACTGCAGCAGGCTATAGCGAGGCTGTAGTAGGTCATACTGTGTCTATGCATAGGCAGCTATTCCTACAACAGTGATATATTATTGATAGCTGTGTGTTATGATACAACGGATCTATTTCAAATCATTATTCATTCATACAGTGAGTTATCATCCAGGGAAAACGATGGTGAGAAAGGTGTTTTTCAGAGAATCAGGTGGACTTAGTTACCACAAAGTGCTCTCAATAATCAACGTGCACAACTTGAGGTTTAAATGAGTTTGCATGTGCAGTTTTTTCATGATGAGCCTGGTCTGTGGCGCTCTGTTTTCCCTGTCACTAGGTAAGATGTAGGTACACTCCCTTAACAGTTAGGGTGGTGCTGCCTGCTAGTGCTGATGTGTTACAGTGGCCACTACCTGTGCATGCAGTGTGTTAGGCCTGGCTGTACACTGGGGGCCTCCCTCCCTCTGCTCCGGCAGGGTGGTGGTCAGTAACTTCATTTCCAAAAGTTTAAAGTGTAATTTAGGCTCCGGATTGAAGTTGTTTTTAGGGCTGCGAAGGAAAGTTATCAGTGAAAGCCCCCCCCCACATAAAAATGGATCTGTGCTTCCAAAAGCAGAAAAAGGACTCAACTCTTAATCGCAGTGATTATCAGCTGAATGACCTCAACAGCAACTTCCTGTCAGTTCTCCCCACACATGCGACTGTCACGTCTGTCGGCGTGTCAGTAACGTGCATGCAGAAATCTGACGGTGTTGTAATTATTACTGGTACTTTTGTTGTTGCTATGCAAAAAACGGCTCATGTGCTCCATTTCCACTGCAATCATTTGAAGCTGTGACCTTGTCAAAAAGGGCCACCGTGTGTCTGGTTCACTCTGGTTCTCCCTGATAAAACTCTGCGTTAAAGGAAGCTACTTTTCCATCGGCGCTGCTCATGACTGCTCTTGGATTTGGCTAATTCAAGAAGCCCTTGAGTTGATTTTTGCTGCATCTAACACACTTCCTATTCACTCCACTTGAAGAGCCAGGAATAGTTGGAGGACTTATACATCAGAAGCCCTGATTTCAAAACGCTGATTTTTTTAAATGTTATTTTAGAGTCTGGCTTGTCTCGGGCTGGTCGACTCAGTGAAGTTAGAATGACATTCATAAACTAATCCATTTTCACATGTGTTGTCCTTGAAAATATGGTTACACACAGTGTGATCTTAAGATTTTCTGCTGAGCCTTTTACATCTGAAATAGTTTTAATTATCTCTAAGCTACATGTAAAGTGAATCACACAGTACGACATAAGCTCCCAGGCCAGGAGCAGCTCCGAACTGCAAAGTGGACAAAGTTATGGAGTGAGAATTGTTAAGGTCACCTTAAGGTCAAGAGAAGAGGAGGGGATTTTTCCAACTCATTTGATCAGAACAATCCTTTAAATAATCTATATTTTACATCATTGATGGTAATTGATGGAAATAATAATTTACTGAGACATTTCTTGGTTTAGGTCAACTTTTCTTTTGTCTCCTATGTTTAGAGCTGCAACAATTACTCAATCAAAAGGAGGTGAATCAGCAACTATTTTGGGCATTTCAATGCAAAAATGCAGAATATTTGATTTTCTGCCTGTCTTTGCCACATATGATTGTGAATGAAATGTGCTGTGGACTGCTGGACGAACAAAACAAGCGCAGCCAGGGTGTCGTTTCAGGCTGTGGGATGTTTTGATGGGAATTTTCCACTGCTTTTATAGAAACAAATGATTAATCTTTAATTGTCCAAATAATCTGCAGCTGAATCAATAGTTGTAAGTTTATGTTATGTTGGAGTAATGTTGTGTAATAAAGTTATTTCCATGTGGTCACATCTGTATTTAGTCATTCCAGCAAAAAACAGCTACAGTAACAATCTTATTGTGATATCTAATTCTTGTGAAAGTGAATATCATTTTAATACACTGCATTGTCCGATCATAAGGTAGTGATAATGAATTGCATAGAAAAAAAAAACAGCAAATGAATTTATTCACTCACAGAGGAAACCACACGAGAGGCGCTCTGACCAGAGACACTTTCAATCTGTGTTAACTTTGCTATTAGATATTAATCTGTTAGTATGGCTTTGGGCAGCCAAGTGTCACAATCAAATACATCTCTGCTCAGTCACATGACCTCCATCCCTCATTTATACTGTTATCTGTAACTGAAACATAACGGAGATGCAGTATTGTAGTATATAAGGTTAAGGTGTTTGCTACGAACAATTTGGGCACACTAACTTAAAGTGAGCGGTGATTCAACACTATACTTGTCCCTTACGTGACACCGTCATGATGGAAAATGAACAGCGAGCCACTGTTGAAGTCCAAACACGATTAGCCAAAATGCTAATGTGTGCAAAGCCTTTGATCACTGTGTTACTGTTTTATAAGCCATCCACTGTCATCTCCAAGCAGCATAGACTCTTATAGCAACTAATTAATACATCAGACAGGCAGGGCTGCTTTTGCATTCACACACACACACACACACACACACACACACACACACACACACACACACACACACACACACACACACGAACAGAGGAATAGCAGAGGAACTTAGGAGAACACACTCTTCACATTAAACTTTTAGTCTGTGTTCAAGCAGTCATAAAACAATATTCTTTTTTTTACCTACTTGAACTACTGATATTAACAGCTGACAGAAAATGAATCAACTCAATATATATAAAATACAGTACATAAACACCTACATTTAATCTGCTTTATTTGGTATTTAAGACACAGTGACTACAATCTGACAGATGTGCTTAACACCTAAAAATATTTTTGCTTCTTTGTAGTTGAACAGATTTAGTCATGTCCAAGCCTGATATGGTGGCCTGGAAGGTTTTAGGTTGGTTGGTTGTAAACAAATAAAACCAACATTTTGTTGTCATCAAAATGAACTGAATGGTGAGTCTAAACATTTCTAGAGGGGTCGTATTACAATATGACATGAAATCTTAACTAAAAAATAAAGAATGAAGATTCATGTTATGTGACTTAGTAAGTTTTTGTTATTATTTTCACACTAACTGTCTTTTAGCTTTTTGTGAACACTGCAAGTTAGATTTCATTGATGATTCAGGAGATGAATCAATTACATTACATGTAATAACTGCACCTTCTTTTTTCCTGAATGCAATATGAGAGAAGAAATACTGGCAGATTGTGAACCTACACCATGCACGGTGACACATACCACAGAGGCGAAGAGCAGCACACCTTACGTACAGTCATTTGGAGTGAATATTCCATTTTGCGGATTGGCTGCAGCTTTGTTAGGCTACCAGAGAGAAAATGCATGATACAAACTGCATCTAGGGGATTATTTAAGAGTGTCTGACAGACTGATAGTATGGTGAGATATTTAATCTCATCTCTTCAGTTAATGCTGAAGAATTACTTTGTAGTTTCTGTTAATATGCAGTTATTCTTGTCTGTTGGAGGAAGTACACCATTGTTCACATTCATAGATTAGTGCAGCTGTCCAAATGCTGCTGTGTCCAGAGAACAATGAATGTATTGACTGATGATGAATGTTCCACGTAGAACCTGCCTGTGTTGACGCAAAACCACACACAAGAGTAGAGAAATCATTATGTAGGCGGTGGTTTAATGGATGGGAACAACTCTCAATTTGGCAATTATTATATTTGACAATGGTTTTAGACAATTTGAAAAGGTGAGAAAATGTTTCTGTGAGGAAGAAAGGGTGTGGCGAACAACACACGTTTTCTGGGTTTGGGGAGAATTGTCCATGTTCAGGAAAATCAATTGTACTACAGAACACAAAAAGATGCTTCCTAAATTCTGCAGTGTGCACTTTTAAAGCTTAAGTTTTACATTCCAGAGTTGCCCCAGGAGACGCAATAATGTCTGCATTAAATATTCTGTTATGTTCATGTTGAATTTAGAGCACTCACTGAGCTCTCAACATAGAACATGCTGAATAAGTAACACATTAGCACATCTGGAACGGTTACACAAACATTTGTACTTTCTGACATCAGCGAGCATGTTGAAAATTTCATTCTCGATTTAGGCACATACAGAAATAATGTGCTCACGCTACCTCTTCCCTCCACTGTCCTCCCCTCAGTGATGGCCTCTGCTGAGCAACCGTGCTCCAGCTTCCACCAGCAGCACTGCGCATAAGGCAACACACCCACCTTTGCCCTACTGCCCAGAAGTGAGAGAGACACCACCATGTACAGTGTGGAGGACCTCCTCATTTCGCACGGATATAAATTGCCCGAGAGGGGCCCTCCATCTGCCACGCCTTATGACAAGCGCCCAGCTGATTGCCAGCGTGAACTTGTGGACAACAGGGCTGGCCGGGGGACACTGAACGGGTATGAGGCGGACCGGGGGGCATCTATCACAGGCATCTACGGCAGCAGGCAGGCACTGGTGAAGGGCTACCCCGCCACTGACAACGAGAGCGGGGAAAGGAACCAAAGGAGAAAAGAAGCCGGTATCGGTATCCTAGGTGACGCTCAGCCCTTGGGTGATTCTCTTGCCACAGATAGTGGGTGAGTGTTTTTTTCCCTCTCTTTTGCGATCCCCCACACCCTTTACCTTCCCTTTTTTCCTCTCCCCTCCTTCTCACTGGGGCCCTTCGGTATTGCATGCAAAACTGAGTCTGCACTGCGCAGGGTTTTTTTTTTCCTCCTCTTCCCTTTCCCCTCCTTCCAGAGCTGCAGAACACTGTGGCTGCAGCAGCACCACTGACATATCTTATGCTGGGATATGAGGAATTATGAAAGGTGCCTTTGCGCTTGTTTGAGTTGTTTACATGCCTGCACAGAGAGGTGGCTCGTGTCTCTGTGGAGCCCACCCGTGCGCTGGTATCGTCTCCACAGCCTCCACCAGGCACGCAGATGTAAACAGCAGCTCTAGACAGTGAGCAAACTGAGGAGGACTGAACATGCCTCAAGACAGGCGCGTAATCACTCCACTGTAAACACTGGCACACTGAATCACGCCCAGCACGTGCTCTGTGATGTAAGCATGTTGCTGGGCAAGTGTGCACAGCGCGGCTCCCCTCAGCCATACAGTAGCATATGCTGCTGAGGATGATCCATTGACTTTGCTGCTTAAATGAATGAGTACAGTGACTAACACAGTCTCCTAGTGCAGTGCAGACATAAGAAGAAGCTGTTAGAAAGGGTAATTGTAATTTATTCATTTAAAAAAATCTCTTTTATAGGAGTGTATATGTTATGAACATATATTGTAATATGTATGCATGATACATTTTATGGTTCCATTTGTGTATTTGTTTTTTATGGAACTGCCAACTGCCATTCATGGCCTTATGCGGCTAATTCATCACTATGAATGAACTAGCCTGGGAAAATACAATTATTGATCTATTTCATTTGAAAGATCTGAGGGTTAAGTTTGAATTTCAACAAGGATTTCAAACCCACACTCCGTCGTTCCATTATGACTGGTTGTCATCAGGATGGCTTAAAACATCCTTGGATGTGACTGATGACCTATGAAATTCATGGACATCACACTGTTACTTCTGCTTCATTCAGCAGCACTGTTCCACCACATCAAGAAAATTATCACAACTGCTTGAGAAAATTAGAAATGTAAAATTACACTGTAATTTATCAAAATGACCCTCTTTAACAGAAGTGAGGCTCTGTTTTTTAGGCTTAATCTGTTATGATTAAGTATGCTACTTCTAAGATAATTGTTTTGGCAGTGCAACATGCATTACAGCCATATCCTGCACAAAAGAGATAAATATGGAACCATAGCTAAAATCATCTGCAGGCAGCACTGCTTTATCACACTACAGTGGATGCACTGTTTTGATCCTGCCAACAGTCACTTGTCACACACTTGCCATTTTATGTTAAATTCAGCAATCATTTTAAAAATTATATTAATGCTTGTGAGTACATATACACTAGCAAGAATCAAAAATCCTTCTTCTTCTTATTTTCTCTGAAATTACATTATATTGTGACATAGTGAAGCAAACTGTGACTGTTTGAAGGTTGGTCATATTGTATATGTTGGATTTCCTATAAGGATGCAGTTCGATCCTGTTAATTGGGTTATGTGATCAATTAAACAGAGGAAAAGAGCTTTCGCTTTCATGTCAGATTGGGTGGGGTGGAATGTTTTTGCTTAGACTTTCTTAAAGGGCCACAGTCGCTGTCCAGATGACCAGCTTCCAAGATAAGGTCAGCACAATTTAATATGCAGATCATATTGCAGTAGCATCACAATTTCATGGTTTCTTCAAGGGACTTTGAAGCCGCTGACTTAAGCACTTCCGTCTCATATGTGCTTGCTCTCCTTGATTAAGTTGCACTGGAAAGCCAATACTGTCAAAGCCAAAACACATGCTTGAGGTCGCCACAGACATGTCACTTCTAATGTTTGACAACTATCAAATCTCACAAGGCTGGTGTTGCTTTACTATATTAGCACAGATACTGATGTAATTCTAGCTTTTATTAATTTTGTTTCGGGAACGTCTCTTTATATAGTTTCTTTTTAGTGTTTTTTAAACAAGAAGATACTCGCAAATATGAAAGAATATCGCCTTTCAGATGCTTTTCTGTGTTTATCTGTGAGTTTATATCTAATGACTGTTAGACTTTACTCAGCTTGCAACATCTGTAACCACCACACTCTCCTCCCGTAACAATGTGAATGTCTTATTCACACTGATGTTATCGGTCTTTGCAGGTTCTACGATGTTCCCAGTTTGACTTATTCAGAGCCGCTGAGCTATGACGAGAGGGATGTTTCCTACTGGCGGAGGCGAGGCCAGGACTTCAGCATCCTTCTGGACTATGCTGATGGCAGGGAGCTGAGGGCCTCTGCTGGCGCATGGAGGCCACAGGCCCTGATTACAGCAGAGGAACACAGAGCAGAGAGACAAGCGCAGCAGCTATGGGAGGACATTTCCTGGCTAAGGGACCTGGACGCAGCCCCTGGTCAGCTCAGAGTGACTGGGGAGAGGAAGTGCCAGAGCCTTGGTACAGAGGAGTGGAGGCCTGCTGTTGGGCTGGGAAGGCAGTTGTCAGATGGGGATGGGGACAGGTGGGCTCAGGACCAGTACCGCCTGAGGACACCGGAGGGTTTTTTTCACCCGAGAACTAAAGCAAAGTCTCAGTCTCTCCCCAGAGTTTTGTCACCTGATGGAACTAGCAGTAGAGAGCTCATTCCATCCAGGCCTAGCCTACCTGACAGGCAACAGAGGTTTAACAGCACTGTCTTCTCTGGGCCCTATAGTAGGTATATCTATAGTGGTGCTGTTGTCAGGGACCGGTGGGGTAGGAATGCCGGGCCAAGCAGCAATGTTGCACTTTTACCAAAGCCCAGGTTCAGCAGGCCTTTAAAGCCTCCGTCATATGAGATTCACCAGCAGACTAGGGGTAGCGCAGAAATGCTTGCTATAGACCAGGGTGCCAAACAAAAAGAAAGGCCTATCTATTATACAAGGGGAGGGGAGCTAAGACATGACTATTTCGCACAACACTCTGCCATCTCTGGAATGGAGCCCCCGGGCTACATCCCACCCCCATCTTATAAAAGAGCCCTACCCCCAAGAGCAGTTTCAATCAACCGCAATGAAATGGCAAACCTAAGATGGAGGGCGGAAGCTCTGCAAATGCCCATGTCAGATCCTGGACGATGGTTTTCTAGACAGGCAAGCTGTTCCTGGCTGGAACATTATGGAGAACGTGGTGCATCCTATCGAAAACAGGTACATTCTGGACATGAAGAACAACCAGGCCATGCCCGTCAATTACCCACTGAAGACCCAAGAGTGAAGCAAATCTCAGGAGGGCCTAGCGGAAGTTCTCTCACTGACTCAGACAAGATCCGTAACATCAACAAAGAGACTCCACCCGCTAAAATTTTAGGACAATCTACTCATGACAGTGCCTTTCCTCCCCAACAGGGGTCAGCTCTCAATACTGACAGCCGTAAAACAGCTCTCAATGACAACGACAGTAGTAATCGATGGTGCAACAGGGGCATAAACAAAAAAAGTGATAGTCTAACTTCTGAACAAAACCGTAGTCAGTTTTTTCCTTCATCTATTCTGGGTAAACCACCACCTCCCCCATGCAAGCCGGCTGACCAGGGTGTATCTGAAACTGTGACAGAAGTAAAAAAGGTGGAACAACCAGAGCCACCAGAGAAAGACAAAACCAAGAATCTCAAAAAGAGACTTAGTGAGACTATTTTTTGTTTGGTGTCTGTCCCTGTTACTCCGCAGCTCACTGGGACAATCCGTGATCAGAATAACAACAATGAGAAGTCACCAGACCCAGCGGACAGTCCTAGTGACAACAAAACTGGCCATTTAACAAACCAAAGTCTCCAAAGCACATCTTCAGCTGAGGCTGAGCTGCAAGCACTAACTGGTAGCATAGCGAGCAGCAAAACAAGCAGTAGAGCGAGCAGCAAAATGTTTAAAAAAGTACCCTGTAGACCCCCTAAGATAAATCATTACAAGGAGATGAAACTGTCAGGATCCTGGCCTGCAAACCAGTATCGAGACCAGGAGACACAAACTAGCCCAGAGGCCCGAAAACCTGCCCCTGAAAACAAGGAAGCACAACAAGACCCTGTCCCTCCTGGCACTGAAGTCCCTCCTGATAGCAGCGGTGTAGTGGGCACTGCCTTCAGTTTTCCAATAAAGGGAGTGAAGAGCCTGAAACTGTCAAGCAACAGCGCCTTCTCCCTAACATCCACCTTCTCCAACCAGCTGAACAAGAGCACAGCTCAGCAGCCAGCACTACCACCCTCAGGAAATGCGGAGGAGACCAAACCAGCAGCAAACAGTGGGCAGGATGCATTTGAACAGTTCCTCCTGAAACCAGCCAGCCAGCGACCGTGGGATGCTGTCAAAGAGCTGGAGACCATCAAAAAAGAAGTCCAGGATCAGCAGCAGCAGCAGCAGCAGCAGAGCAGCAAACAGCCCAGTGTTGACAAGTGCATAGAGGACCTCAACGAGGCCTACAAAGACATCTTGGAGCTAGGCACTGCCAGCAATAAAGTCCCAAATGGTTCTGTTCAAATTCCTGAGCGCATCAAAATCCGATTGACATCAGAACCTCTCAACAAGCCCAGCAGCCTTAGGCGCAGTGCAGTAAGCTGGTCTGTTGACCCAGAATACAGGGAAGTCAAGAGCGCCTTCTCCAGGCCTGCAACAAAGTCGGTAACTTTCAGCAAACAGCTTAGGGAGGAGCTCCCCGTCCCACCTCGGGAGACAGGCTTCAGAGAATACAGGGTTGTTGCGCATCTTTCACGTAGACGGAGCAACGATGGCAGGACAGTGAAACTAGACCTGCCAGATGAGCCTATTGAGACACCACTTTGTGACTTCAGTCCAACAACGCACACCACAGCAGCTGAGGTGCCATGGGCAGATAGACAGCCCATGCAGGATGCCTCTACGCTCACTAGCCCTCCTGATTACGAGGACATATGCCAGACTTTGCGTCAGTCTAGAGACCTGGGGGATGCCAATAAAGCATCCGCAGGCAATTTTAAAACTAATGACGCAGAGTCTCAGCAAGATCTCAGTGCTGAATCAGAAGAGGAGTGTCCCATTTGCAAAAGAGAGCTTGAGAATCAGATGAGACAGGGTCCATTGCCTCCACTTCATGAGGAAAACAGCTCGGACAGCTCGACCAATCAAAATGGCAGTCCACCACAATGTGCTGCATTAGAAAGTCCAGGAGAAGATACAAAAACAGAGGAGCCAAATGACTCATGTTTGAATCAGTCAGGGTCTGACCTATGTGCTGAAACAAGGGAGCAACCTTCATTAACACGGGAAAATGTGGGAGGGGGTGAAAAAACAGACAATGCTCAGGCAGAAAACTTGGACAATTTGTGCACAGTTAATCCTGCAGAGAGCATACAAGCAGATGAAGGTACAGAGGAAAATATATCCCCAATATTAGCAACTGATGTGCCTGCAGACCCCCAAGTCATAGAGGAACAGAGTGTTAGTGAAACAGTAACTAAGGAAGTAGAATTACGAGAGAAAGAAGCCATTAAAGGTGAAACACCTGAAGGCAGTGCAGACAAACAGACAGCTGAAGTGAGAAGTGAGTGTGAGGGGCAAGACATTACAATGCCTGATGACAAGCAGGAGCAAGAAAAGAAGCCATTTGCTGTCGCAGAGCATAGACTTGGTGTACGGACTCATCTGGGGCGAGACCACCCAGGGTTACCAGAGTTTCCACCAGATAGACTGCCACTTTCAGTTCCCCCAAACCTAGACCGCAGGCTGTCTCTTAGCTTGGAGGGGGAGAGGAGGAGCAGGGGCCCCTCCCACCGAATTGAAGCATTGCAGAATAAGCTGGCTATTTCTCCAGGTCGGGTGGCAGTTGAGCGCATGGCCCGGATGAGGGAGGTGGATGTTATGTATCGGATGAGGCGCCTGAGCATCAGGAGTACTGACTCTGGGGAGGGGGAGGCAGAGACAGAGACAGAGGGGGAAGTCAAGGACGAACAAACAGAGGAGCTCCATCCTACTCCTCAGAGAGACAAGGAGAACGATCAAGAGGTCACCCATTCCCAGCACGTCTCTGAGGAGACAGTGTTGCAAGATGAGGAGGAGTCATCTCTCTCAGGTAAGATACGAAAATGACAGGAAATTAAATTTTAAGGATCCTTGTGGAAAAATGTGTTCAGCAAGTTTAGAGGACTGTCTGTACAGCTTTACAAATGTACACACATTGAAATAATTTCAGTGTGTATCAATGGTCCACACAGATTCAGTAGATTACCAAACCAAAAACGGAAAATGGAAAATACCAATGCAGTTATTTAAAATATTTATTCAATGCATCAGACAATTTGACTGACTTGATGCAGCCATTGTATGCCTCGTGAGTCAATTAGAAAAAAAATTGTTTTGATTTTATTCTGTAAATGAGACATCAAACTGCGTCAAGATAGATGACTGAAACAATATTCGCTGCTTTTTTGTCTCCTCTAAGTAAAGGAGAACACGTGTTCATAAACTCTTAAGAATGCTTTGTTCATTTCAAGTTACCAAAACTGAAGAGTCTCTCAATGCGCCTTGCTGTTAAAGACATCTCCACAAGATGGTGTCAGTGCCCAAAGATAGTCCAAGTCTTCTTCCCTCCTCACATAACCCAGATCTATTAAACGTACAGTATCACTGAATTTGATGCTGCTGGAATAAATATAATAAATGCAAAAGAATTCTTGAAAATTGTATGGTTTACTGTCCCGTCTAAAGGGAATCATTTTTGACTGTGATAGATACAAACTTTTTCTGAATGAATGTTTTTCTTCTTTATGTCCCAGAACCCCATGATCCCAGCCAAGTGGAAACAGTGTAGAAAGACTGCGTCCATCATCTCCATCTGAGGTTTTTAGCTCCAACACTGTGACCTGGCTGCCTACTAGAATGCCTTCATCTCATCTTGACACTGAAATGGCCTTCTTGTCCGACAAGAGCATTGTGTACACCTTCACCCTCGGCGCTGCGTTGACTACTAAGAGTGCTGTTCCACTGCCAAAGGGAGGTGCCCCTTTAACTTGTGGGGCAACTTCCACCCAGAATCCCTCCCCAGCCTTCCCAAACTGACTTCCCACTATCCCATCTGTCCTCCATCCCCAAGCCCATCCTCTTATAGGGTTCCTACTAGTTAGTCTTCTTGTAGCGGCTTGTCCTTTCTATTCTATTCTCCCTATGCTTTTCTCATTGGCAGACATTATGCAATTCTGTCATGCATACTAGAACTTCTAAAATGTCCATAGTGAATACAGTCGAGACATTTTTTGCATACTGAATGAATTTGTTTGTTTACGGGCGAGCTGTTAAGGATATGAATGTAAGCATTTATGTTTAGCCTAACGTAGATATAGAAGGGTTAATGTCACAAACCTGTTCTGTTGCATTTAAACTACACCAAAATAAACTGCGTATCTGATTGTCGTGAGGCGACAGCTGTTTTAGAACTGGACATCACTGTCTCTGGCTCAAGAACTGTTTTGATTTTCAGATGAGATCAATCAGCCTTTCTTTTTTAAAATTTAATGACATTGTGCCCTGTCTCATTGCTTTTGTACACATTGCAACCATAACCCATAGAGCTCTTCAGTGAAGAGTGATTCTACTCCACATGACATGATAGATCAGTGACCTACTATTTGATACATTGGTTCTACGCTGGAGAGGGAGAGTTGCCTTCTTTAACAAGATGTGTGATAGTCCCCTGATCAATCTGATGTATAGCTCCAATTTCCAGGTAATTTCAGGAAGCAATAAAGGCAAGGATTGAATTGAAAAAGTTGTCAGCAACTCTGATTAAAATTAAAGATGGATATAGGATATAGAACCGAAAAAAAAAAAGATACGTAGAGCAATATTGTTGTACAAACAGCTCAGTGGTTTAGTGGAGCTACTTGTAGGAACCATTGTCAGGAGTTTTAATGTGAACGTGTCATTCAAATCATATTACAGGGATATGGAATTGTGTCAGGGTATATGGGAGGTGAACAGGGGGTGGGTGCTTTACTTCATGATATAAATCTATGTTCACACATCTGTATCGCAAAGAAACATTTCACTGAATATTTATTTTTCTTATCATCGAATTGTTGATCAGTTTGCATAATGTACAAAATAAAGTATATTTTAAATATTTTAAGAGATATTTTATATTTAACCATGGAATTTTATTTCTCCACACTTATATCAAGCTGAAAGTATCACATGTCTGTATAGTATCATATTGAGAGTACACATAATTTTCTAGTGCTTTAAAATCTAACAGAGTGATATTAGAAGGGATGGCCCTGTGGTGTGCCTTGATCACACGATTCGGTTTCAGTGAGTGATAGGGTTCATCAGTGCCAGTGTTGACGTGTTGGAAACTTTTTGATTGTGCCATGATTTCCTATTTGATAGTGCTTTTTCATATGCTAACAGAATTAATGTTCAATGCTCCTTGTGATATTTGATACATCAGTCCATCTCAGTTGTATTTCCTGTGTTGGTGGTCAGACATGGCCGATGCCTTTTTGTCTTTGTTTGTCTTCCAGTTCAAATCATGTATTGGTCTGTTGTTGTCCCCTCGAAACATGTTTAGAAATAAAATTGAGATTTTTTTTTTATTTTTCCTTCCTTCCACCCCCCCTCCCCCCTCTAACTTCCTTCTTTCTTTCTTTGTTTCATTCATTGCACAGTGTGTTCATTTTGTGTAAATCTGTTCTGCTGTCCCTAATACTTATTGCACTAAAAGATACAATGCAGTATGCTATTTTTTGGCTAAGAACCACGTATTTGCAGAAAGTATGGAAGAAAATAAAATTTAAAAACATACAGGGGTTTTTAATACATTTTAAATCATAGCCTAAAACTTAAATAATGACAAAAAAAAAATCTTCTTGTGGATAAAAACAAGTTTGCAGTTACGTGGTTTTTCAACAACAGCAATGCTGCATTGGTGTAACGTATTAACAACAGATTTGTAGGAATCATCACTGTTAAATCACTCATCAAGTATCACTTAATTGTTATGTAGCATTTTACAGTTGTAGCATTTTATCAACTCAGAACTTGGTCTTAGTATTTCAAACATTTCTTGTAAATTTGGAATAATCATGTCGCCTTATTATGTGTGCATAACATTATACACCAGGCAATGCCAAATACTAACGTACTAAGCACTGTTTCATACCTTAGGTTTTTACAAACAACTTGCTGTTCTGCCATGCCTCTGGCTGGAGAGGTGCAGTAGCATTGTGGATAGTTTCTGCTCTTCATGCTGTTTATCTGTAGGAACATTGAATCAAAACTGTGAACTCAAATTATACAAAAAGCATCGTTTTAAAAAGTACAGGATGAGATTCAGTGTTTCAAGACAAGCCCATAGTCAGCATCACAGGGAGGACAAGCTGGCACGCCCTTAATTACTAACCCACCTCATTTTCAATTCATTTTGAAGACTGAAAGGCCTTGCCTTGGTCTTCTGTGTAAACTGCCCCAGACGACATTTAAATAGGTATTTCAGTACATACGCCCCCCACCCCCCCAATAATTGGCATGTCAGGTACACTTGAACATAGTGTCATTTGACTTTTTGTACTGCAGGTTATGTGCAACATGAAGTAATTATGCACACTTGTAATATTTTCTATTTTCATATGAGATTTAAGTGCTTTTTGTACTCACTGACATCTTTTTTTCTTCCTTGCATGAAATGCAAGAGAGAGGAGGAAAAAAAATGTTTTTCATAAAATATATTTGCATTTGGTACTCCAATAGTAAAACCGGTGGGCAAAACATTATGTTTCATAATTTCATTTACAAAACTATGCCAAGTATTTAAAAGCTATTTTTAGAGTAAATCAAAAGAGAACTCATTCATTTTTTTCCTTTAAGACATGCCTTTATCTTTGTATCTATAAATATGAGCATAATCCATAGTCATATGATTGTGCTACTGTTGTATGATACTGCAGTCTGATTCATAAATAAACTCTTTGCATGAAACGGAAGTGTTTGTGATCAATTGCCTCAGGCCATCTGCAGGAATTGTTTCATATACTTTGTGAGGTTTACAAATTCAAATTGAGGAAGACCATACTTTTGCTTTTCTTTGTAAAATACTTTAGAAATATACAACTTCTTCTCTCTCAAATGTATATTATTGTATAAGAAGCAACACAAACGTCACCAGTAGTCAATAGTAAATTCAGCAAGGATGCTGTCATGATTAGTTTAATATTTTTCAAGGCATGAATGTTTTATTTTCAGATGAAACTCCCCTTAGAGTTGACTTTTATTCTTAAAGTAATATTAAGGCAACAGAAAAAGAATGTGTGCGCACAATTATGTGTGTTTTCACACATGTACACTTCCACACCGGCAATTTCAGCCCAATTACCCTGCCAGACTGTCACACTGAGTTCCACTTGCTCGATCACAGCGTTGGCAAAGACAATACTTGAGCTGAACCTTGTAAAAACCTCCCAGCATGCTCTCTGAGGCTTGGATGTCATCCATCCACAGACACTGCTCAAATTCCTCTGTGTGCCTTCTTTTTCTAAAAGGAGAGGCAGACGTCTGATTAGCACCTCCTCTGATGTGATACCTTATTGATCTCTGTATAGATACAAGGTCTTATCTCCGACATGCCAATGTCATGCTTTAAGGCACATTGGCATGCGTTCGAGACCGCGGGGTGGCTGAGAAGAGGGAGGGGTGGTACAGAACACAAACATTATAGGCTGTCACATACAGCATTTCTCAGTGCTAGTGAACATATTTAAGAAGCAATATTTGGCAGTCTCTTCACAATATGAACTTAACAAAATGGCAAATAACTTTTATATTGCTCCAGTTTAGATTTATTTAAAGCAAATTAGCTAATATTTCAATCAAACAAGCCACTTTGAATAGAAAATGGTTAGATATATCGCCATATAACATAAATGATATAGCCTGCTTATATAGACCAACATGTAGCCACAACTGCCTAACATTTAATTTAATGTTTATGATAATAACTTTTAAAGAATTAGAGCATCTTACTTAAGAGAATAATTTGTATAGCCAATTTGATTACAACTTTCACAAGCCTAATACCAATATTATTGAAATAACATATCTACATTACACTTTTCTTTCTGTATGTGTGTTCATTTAATGGCACCTGTTCGCTAGAATCACCGCTCTTAGCCGGGGGCGCCAGATAGCGAAATTAGCCACTTTAAATACTGTTACTACGCTTACTTACACCTTTTAAAACGTTAAAAGGCGAGTTGTATTTCCCATACTGCGCTAACTGCAACACCCGATGTTAGCTAACTGCCTACCTTAGCTAAGCTAACGGTTAGCCCCAACACAGACAACGATTTTTGGACTTTTCTACAGTAATTTTCCACAGAACGTTTTCTTGTGGTGTGTTGTCCTCTTACCTTTGCAGCTAACCATAATTCAGATAATGTTTTATACAAGTTAGAAGTTAGTCTTGACCGGGGGAATTTTCTCATTTGTGTAGAAAACAGGCTAAAGCTAAAGCAGTTTTTACCTACATGGTTACTAACCTGTAACATGGCAGCTGGTCATCATTGCTAATCGTCGTCCTCAGGTAAAGTAAAACTCACATCCAACTGTCTCACTTTCACTTTTTAACCCACTAAATAGTGAAGTTACCCCTAAAAATATTGTGCAGCTCCAATTTCTGATAAAATGACTCCAGTAATGCCTCCTGCAGGTTGGCAGGTTAACTTTATAAACAGACAGATAAATGCTCATTTCACCAGCCAGTCATCACTAAATTATTATTTTGTGTCTGAAATCTGTCAACCACACATTTTACCAACACCCTGTTGTCCCACCCTGCTGTTAATTTACTGTTGCTGCAACAAAATATTCTACTGAAGTTACTGTTACTACTACTGCTTCCATTTGGGCTACTGTACTACAACGACTTGCAGTACAGCTTCTTGTAACTGTTAATACTGCAGTTACTGACACCTGCAATCACCTCTGTCATGTTACTCAGTTGCACCGTTAAAAACTCAATCCAATTCAAGTCTAAATATTGACCATTTTAATATTGTATGTTTGCCAATGATTCCCTCGGGGATCAATAAAGTATTTCTGATTCTGTTTCTGAATGTAAACCTGATTAAAGAATATCACAGTTATTCTAATATAATCTCATCACATATGATGATGAGATGATGCAGTTGTCCGTGTTATGTCCATTAATCTCCAGCTGTCCCTCTGTTACAGCAGCCTCGGTCTCTGGGCCAGAGCACTATCAGTAATGTACATATCTGCAGTTACTGTACACCTGTCAAGCTTGCTCACTTCTGTTGCTTGGGGAATAAGTAAATCCAGCAATGGCACAGTTGTCCTCCTTCTCCACTCCTCTGTTGCTGCATTCTCAGCTGTACCATACTCCAATAGTGGGACAGAAGATTAAACTGAAAGGAGTAAATTACGCTTTTTTCATTTAAATTTATTTGCAGATTCAATGAAGTGTATGTACTGTTATGTACTTCTTATGTCCACAAGATGGCATCAAACAATAATAATAAAATACCACAAACCCTGGCCTGAGCCTGTGTCCTCTTCACCAGAGGACGTGAAGGAAGAAAATACCTATATCCATTTATTTTAGTCCATTTATATACAGCATACATCTTGTCACTTTGATACATATACTGTATGCAGGTCAGGACTCTACCCATGCAGATCAAACCCATGAGAAAATTAATGTCCACACTTAATGTAAGTAAAACATTGTGAATGAAATTGCACTCTTTCAGCCAATTTCTTCAATTTTTCTTGAGAAGGATTTTTTTGTAGATTTTATTACCTGCATCAATTATTTTCTTTCTTTGTCTTTTTTGAGACACATGGGACAACATTTAAAAAAAAAAGTTTGCTTACTCTGCCCACATTTCCATTTTTGGAAATGAACAATAGTTGTGTGACTTTTCTTTCATATTTACACTGTGTCGTGCATGTGTGTTTTTGTGTAGGTGAGCATCCCAACATGAACAGCAGAGAAGAGATCCTGTGTTGTGCATCTTGCAGCTGCCCTGTAGTGAGTACTTGGGCAAGGATCATGATCATAACGTATTGAACTGAGTGGAGGGACTGCAGATTAAGACTCAGCTTTTTGCCTTTAGTTTTAGATAAAATGAAACGTCTATCAGTTGTGGCATTTAAAACCACACAGTGCAACGTTTATTAGAGGGTTGAACCAGAAATTTAAATGTATCCTACAGTTGCATGCAATATTGGTTGAAATTAACAGAATTGTAGAAATAACACATAATGCAAATAAGTAGATAAAGCATACATTGCTCAGAATGAAGTTTATTGCAGCTCTGTGCTGTAAGACCCCGGTGCTGTAGCAGAGAAGCCCCCGCAGAGCCTGGATCACACTGTGCTGCTGGATTGTAGTTTAACAGCTGATTCGATCCCCCTATGCTGGGAGCCCGACGCGTCCTGGCTATTTATGGCAGATGCCCCTCTATCGAGGCCGCTTTCTTCAGCCCATACATGGTTGCTGTGGGATGAGGTTACCACGCCGATTTTGGCCCGCACTCCCCAAACCCCTTGGAAGTAGTGTTGTGTCGCTTCTCACCGTCAGTCTAAACTATCAGACCAGGGTCCCAAACCTGGTTCACAAGAATGGACATTTTAAGAACCACAGTTCTGACTTTTGGAATAGTTTGAAGAACCACTTATTTTGAAGTATCAGTCTGTTCTAGCACCCCTTTTGTGTATATTTTCTCCTCCTCATCCTTGTCTCTCTCCTTCACCCCTCTGCTGCAAACCCCACTCCCTCTTGCTCTCTCTCCCTCTACCTTCTTCCCTCTCTCCTTTGCTCGGCTGCTCCTGGACTGATTTATTTGAGCCGCTGCAGCAGAGCTAGTGGGAAAGCACCAGGCTATATTTGTCGGCTGCTGAGGTTGGATCTGCTTCATGGTGGTTGACTTTGGATCCTCCGCTTTGGGTTTACCTGCTCACACCTGTGCCTCCTGCCTCCTCAGCATCTGCTTTGCTCTGAATAAGGAACTAGTGAGACCCTTTGGTAGTTTCATATCCCTGAATTCTGCTCTCAGGATAAATGGACTTCGCTTGTGGAGCGTTTCTCTCAGTCCCTTGATTTGGAGCTAAAGCATTGTAAGTATTGTTTTCTCTTGCCTACTTTAATATAATGAATGCTATGATATTAGGTCAGAAAGAAAGCATGATGACAACCATCTATCATTGGTGATGTAGCTTTCTGTTGAGTTGCAAATTGAAGATTCTCAGGTAAACGCCAAGTAGATAAAAGGTTGTTTGGCCATTATTTTAGGCTGTGTAATTTACTTTTGTGCTATGCTAGCTTCCTTGTGACTTACATGTACTAACTAGGGTTGCAGTGAATGAGATTTTCATAATTGGGTGTTTCAGTAAATTTCACAGTTTTACTGTATCACTGTATTATTATTATTATTATTATTATTATTATTATTATTATTATTATTATTATTATTATTATTACACATTTTCTTATAGTCAGTTTTTACATCATAGTATACTGTGAAAACTTTTTTTTTTTTTTTAACCTTTATTTAACCAGGCAAGTCATTAAGAACACATTCTTATTTACAATTGCGGCCTGGCAAAAGAGTCTTTTGAGGAGAAGGGGACAGGGACTAGAGGGATATCAAAAGATTAAAGAAACAGCAACACATACAATGTACATTACATAAAAGACAATAGCAAACCGTCATCCTGCATCAGAGTGGATAATGAAACCATCCTCTACTGACTCAGAACGAGAGGTTAAAATGTGCAGAAGTTGCCTCACACCCGATCTGATAGACAGGAATTGTACATTTGTAAAATGTAAAAGTAAATTCATAGTTTAAACCCATTGTGAACCCATGATGAACAAAATCCATATCATGGTTTGTTTGTTTTTTTTTCACTCATTTTAGTGCAGAACCCAGGATAGTATAAATTGTCACAATAGAAAAACAGAGGGAAGCAGAACTTGATAAAGTTTGGCGGCCAGTTTGACTATTGTACCTGCATAAGTGTCTTTTAAAATTGGGAAAGTCATTCATTGTCAATCATTATTATTCTCACCAAACTACCCATAACTGTGGATCCCAGATCTCAACAGTGCTTGACTGGTCTGGTTTAAATTCTCCCCCTGGAGGATTGAATTTGTTGACCCAGCCAAGCCTCCCTCTTGTTGCTTTGCAGTGTCTCAAGTAACCACATGGGTATTAGCATTCCAAGCTGCAGATTATGGCTATATGGTGGCATGTGCGTGCAGCTGATCTCTGTGTTGGCCTGGTGTGTTGTTCCAACGCTGGTCAGGCGTCATTTCTCAACAGTTTTGTTTTTATAGTGAGTGCGTGTGACTCCGTATGGCAGTTGCTTGCTTGGTGCTCTGCACCTGTTGCACTCATCAAAATGAACAGACAGGTTTACAGGCCAGCCCCTTGCTTGACCTTCTGCCAATGGATTCTATTCATCTACATATAAGAATACAGATTTGGACTCATATCCACGTGTTGTCGACACATGTCATACATGAATTCACTGCAGGCTTTATTATAATAGGTTAATGTATATATGAATAAATTCATAAATAGTTTGCTGTGTCTTCTTGGTTGCACTTAAGCTTCTTTGTTGAACACAGAGAGAAAAAGCTTTCAGGTTTGGCTCTCCCTTTGGAAACAAGCACAGAGTCTTGGACTTTTTGGTCAAGGCAGTGGTGAAATATAGTTTGAGTGCTGTTGGTGGTGTTTGCAGCACCAGAGTTCTAGCAATGTTGGAGATTGTAGCAACAGATAGCTGTAAAATGACTTTCTTGTTAATGAAAAGGCAAAGATTCAGTTATCAGAACAGCAATGTGTGTATATGTATGTTAATGTGTCCAACAGTGTGGAGCGATCAGTATCTTCTATTTCATTCTTTCATCATTCTCTTGCTCCTATTTGAAGCAGAAACTGGTGAATATGCAGCAGCTTGTACTTGTGCACCATCTCTGGTTGTCTGCTGTTACTGTCAGCCCTTAGTGTGTCACAGAGCTGCCCACAGTCTGCTATGGCCTGCTAACATGGTGACCTCTTTCTCAATGTGCAGTATGACTGCTGTTTGGGTTACGTTTGACATGAGTCAGTGATGATGGCCGCTACAGCCATGCTCCTAAATAGCTCCTGTATGCTAGGATGCTAATTGTTACCACTTTACCTGGTATGTTTTTGCATCAGTTTATGTGTGCTAATAATTAAGTATGGAAACAAGTGTGCTGGTGGTGCGCAGTAATTCATTGTAATGGACCATCTGGATGTTTCTGGATGTTGTAACCATTGTAAACCCAAAACACTTGTGATGTGAGGTTGTTGCAACAGGATTCAGCGCACAATATAACAAGAAATACCATGCAATAGTGCAAACAAAGTACTTAATATGGTATCCAAGTACTATTAAATACATGGTTTGGTCATTTAGAGAACTGTATTGGAAGGAAGTATGATTTAAAAGTATATGTGACCATGATTAAGACGTCATTATCATGGCAGTTATATAAAGTTGTTGTGCACAGGTGCCACCACAAATGAAGTGTATACAGGTATTTTGAAAAATAAAATAATTTCCATTATTATATGTACAGCAGGCAGTATATATAGCGTATGTTTTATTGTTCAAATCAAGTTTTCTTATATAATCATAGTCAACTTCAGGGTCACTGGGAAAAATAAGGATGAGTTCACCATAGTGTCATAACATTTACTCACTCCCACCTTTAAATATTTGGTTTGGCTAGCTTATGGTCCCTTTGTTTTTCTCTTTTTATGTAGACAAAAGAAGAAAAGCTGCAGAAATGAACCTGTGATAATACCGAGACATACTATACCAGGTTATTTCATCATATTACGTAACGTTAAGATGTTCATGGACAAGACCATCGAGTAACCATTTCTGGCATGAAATCCTTCCTTCCTCGTCCTCCACTCACTCTGTCTCCCCCCTCTCTGTCCCTGTCCTCGCTCTCTCCTGCTCTGTCTAAGAGCTGCAGAACTTGTTGAATGTCTCTCCTCATCACCGGTCCTGTGCTCATCGATATCCATATAAGAGCAGAGCAGGCAGATTTCTGTGCCGAGCGTCAGGCAGAGTTGATGGAAAACAGTAGAGAGGAACGCAGATCTGGATCGAAATAGTGGACTGCCAGAGTAAATGTTTAAGGAAGGAAGAAGGACAAAGTTTCCTGCTCTGCTGGCTCAGGTTCTCACTTGACCACTGTATTTGTGTGTATGAGAGAGCGTTTGGATCATGTACTTCGTCTGGATGTGTGTGCAAATGTTTATATTAGTGCATGTGTCTCTATGTTATAGTGTACATTAGTGCTTTTGTACAAGCTAACCTAAACAGAGAAGGTTTCTCCTAATAAAGGCAGGCAGGCACAGTGTCTGCTGCTTCCAAAGTCTCTGAATTAATTGAAGTGAGAAGTGAGTAGTATGAGCAGCTGTATACCAGCACATCTGAGCAGACAAAGAAGAATCAACAAACTGTCCTGAACTGCCTCCTAAATCTGTTAGCGTGAAGCCTGATTTGGAACCTGTCCTGTCCACAAGCAGGTCTTTTGGATGGAGAAACGCTTACTAAGCACTGTTACAGCAGCAAAACTGATGCAAGGCGAACAGGTTGTGTGAGGGTCCTGTAGAGGCGAGACATGCAGGTTTGATTCCCAATACAATACAGCCTGTGCTACACATCCCAGTCCTGTGTCCACAAGAAGGACGTTCAGTCTAACTCATTGATTCGAAGTTGGCTGAAGCATCTACAGTAGGGTCAGACCATAAGTTCTCAAAAAACTGTAATTATTTCCATGCTCTGAGGTTTGTTTATCACATTTACACCAAATGAGCTGTTTCATCCATTTTCCTGGCATGGTCAAAATAGGCTGTTGTATGTTTAATGTTAAGTTTTCTCTGTTCAAATAACTTGCTGTCTTACTGCGATTGCTATTGAGGTTGTCTGTCTGAGTTGTGTCCATGATGGAAAATGGCAGAATGACTCTGAATGACGAGTGACAGCTGTTAAGACATGATTATATAAAAATGTTTCAGTGACTGAGGATGGTCTTCACCTGAAAGTTGTTTTAGAGTTAAAACCATGGTGTGTGTTTGGCCTGGTAAAACAAAAGGCTGTGCTCAGCTCCAGTCATGACGTACATCACGTTAAGCCTTGAGCTCAGCAAAGATCAGACTGAAACAAAGGACCATGCTGCTGGTTTCTATAGATAAAAGACCATCTTAGCTGAAACTCTGTACGACGAGCTAAGAGATGCTTTTGATGTTGAGTCACACGGGATCTGCTGAAGTGCCTCACCTCATGGTGTTTACGTGGTGTCCTGGGTGTTGGGTTTTATGAACCAGTTTGGACATCCAGTGTTGCAAGACGAAATTGTTGAGCTGAGTTTCACATTTTTATTTGTCTGTGACGCAGTGAACTAAGAGACGGTTAAAGTCCGAGCAAATGATCTTATATCGTGTATTGTATGTTTAAATGAAAAAAAAGTACAAAACAGCCAGGAAAATTGCTGAATATGAGAAGTGAGGTACAAAACTCTTACATGGCTTCTGAAAACAACCAACCCCAAGATTGAAGAGCTAATTTATCAACACATTTTTGTGAATTTATAGTAAAGGATGTCAGCAAATCCAGATGTTAAACCTGCATACTGGTCATTTTGTCTAACATTTCCCATAATGTCACTCACCTCGCTCACCCATAGCCCACCTCAGACTGGTTAGGTTTCAAGTATTATGTCTTATGTCCGTGAGGTTTACTTCTAAGAAAAGCTTTATGAATGACGTGTGGCCTGTTTTGAAACTAAAATGTATGCAAGCGGCGTGATGGCGAGTGATGGAGGATGTGTCGTGTTTGTTGCTGTGCAGGCTGGTGTGGGAGTTGGCCGTGGAAGGAGGGGTAAACAGAGGGTGTAGAGAGAGAGAGAGAGAGAGAGAGAGGAAGAAGCAAGCAGATGAAGAAAAAATCACAAAGAAAAGCGGCTGATAGGAATGAGTAGGAGGGACCAGAGGAGGCAGCGAGATGGATGGCGAGGATGACAAATGTGGGGAATGAAAGGGAGAAGGAGTGGGAAGGAAAACAAGGCAGAGCAGAGAGCAGGCGTGGAGACGATCCCCTGGTAAACATGGCCGGCTGGCTGACAGGGTGACCTCTCCCCAAGGCAGCCACTCACAACACATGTTGCCTTATTAGGGGCGTCTGCAGGGAGCGGAGGCAGACTCGGGAAGGTGGGGGGAGTTTGTGTGTGAGAGGGTGAGAAACGGCATCAGAGAGGCGAGGAGAGTGAGCGTGCAAGTGAGCAGGACTTAAGACGCAGTTCAAAAGTGTGTGACAAGAGTTTTTATTATCAGGTCGCTTGTTCGATACAGCTCACACAGCTTTTAGAGTTGAGTGGAGGTCTCTGGCCTGTCCAATACTGTAGATCTGACATTCATCATTTTAAGGGGTATTATACTGACAGGCTGTTTTGTAAGAGAAAACTAAGTGTGCATGGATGCTTTTCTGTATGGTTGTTACTTCTTATTGATGCCTGAGTGCTGGAGTTTATACTGATAGATCTCTGGTTTCCAGTGCAGATAATTAAGTGGGTGGCGAAGATAAAGGGAGAATGATAAACTGCGAGATTGATTTTTGGGGGATTTTGGGGGATTAAGTTTATTGTGAACACTGAGGTCAAACCCCAGTGAGCAGCAACACAATCTAAACAGCAAGAAGTTGATCACTTTCACTTTCAGTTTATTAAAAAAAACGTTTATGTTAAGAGTGATGCTGTTAAGGGCTGAGTAAATCTCTGGACTCCTAATGCGGGGCACAGATTCAGATGGTTTTGATTTATTGTCACAAAAGGTAAACTGATCGCTCTGAGATGAGTGCTGATCCAGGAAGGAGCAGGCAGGCAGGTGAGGTGAGTCTGCTGGGTTTCAGGTGGGCAGATTTGGCAGGTAGATAGATGAGGAGATGAGACACAAGGAGACTAACTAGGAAAAATCCAAGGTAAAAACTTGAGCGAAGAATGAGGCACTGTGAGGGTTAAATGGCCGAGACGTGTTACCAGGCTAGAGAGAACAACAAGGTATTTGTCCCGTGGCTGGCGATTCATGGATTGGCTGCAGCTGTGATGTCTGATCGGCACGAGGATCAGGTGTCGGCCATGATTGAGGAGGAACCGCCCAGTCCAGACACACACACACAATTAAGGAAAGACACAAGGAGACGACTCAGATGACACAAAGGGACAGGGGGACAACAAAGGGAAGCACAAGGAAGGGGAGGACGGGGCAGAGGCATCCTAACATGCACAACACTGCAGCCCTGCTCGCTGACGCTCACACGCTCATGGTTAGCGCTCACGTCACTCAGAGCTTTCGGTTTATTTTAGTATTGATTAGCCTGCATGGTAGCTGTGACCCTGACTTCACAGGAAGTACATTTTTTGTTATATTTGTTTCGTTGGCTCCACCTTCTCCTTTGTTTGCTCATTTTCCGATTGATATCCAAGTTTCTAATCATTGTCTTCTAAGCAATAAATGGCACTAACTGCCTGATTACACCTGTGTTATGTTACTTCCTTTACTCCTAGTGCTTCCTGGTTTGTAACTGTTACATACTTCACACCAAAACGCGATTTTAAGCCTACAGGTGCCTGCACGCCATACAGGTACATATGCTTTGTTTTTGTGTGTTGCTTTGGACAAAGAGTAAGGCAAATGGAAACTGCTGCTTTGAGGGATGTGAGGCATGAGCGCACATCTGTACCTTTTCTAGCTGCCTTAACTTTTGCATTCAGGCTGTGTAAATGACAGTAAATTAGGCTGCTTAACATTGTCTTAGTGATCCAAGCTCTCCAGGTACCTTCCATTCAGACAGCCGGACCTGCAGTTTGATTTGGAGTCTCTATGAAATACTTTCACTTGTGTAAACAGTTGGGAGGTTAAGAAAGGCTAAAGAAAACACACACACACACACACACACACACACACACACACACACACACACACACACACACACACACACACACACACACACACACACACACACACACACGCATACCACCTGATGTGATGACAGGCTTTTGCCATCAGTTAGGTGAGATTGTGTCTGCACCCACTTTGTGTGATTGTGTCTGTACGTCTGAGTTCAGGCCAACTTGTGACAAAGAGATAAAGCTGTCGAGAAGGTAGAGGAAGGCAGTGAGACAGTAAATATGAGGCACGTGATGAGGAAGAGTGGAAACTGAAATAAACTACGACCCAAATTAATTAGGTTTGTTTAAGTTTTGAAGAGAATATTGTCAGAAATCCTTGCTAGTGATTAGAATACGACAGGAAATGCTAAATGCTCTTCTGCTGCATTGCACATGACAGTTTAATAAAGTCTTTCTTAGACTGAGCTGGCATCAAGACAAGTCTGCCAGTATAAACCTTACAACCATAATGAATCATATTCCCAGTGGTACATTGAATTTTACGACATGGTGGACTGCAGCTGCATATAAAAACAGAGGAGATTTCGCAATGTTGTGATAGCAATATAAGTATTAAAGCTATTCTGGCTTTAGTTTTCGGACGCTCCGTGGCACCTGGCCATCACGGCTGAAGCATGCCTGATGTGTGCGTGTGTGCAGGATACCATCTGACTTCCAGTTGCCCCGGACCCCATAACACCCCCTGCCGCCCTGCTGGCACCCTCGTCCAATCCTGTTCCAGAGTTTTTATCATCAAGGCTAATTTCTGCCTGTAATCTGATTAGGGCTCTGAGCTGCTTTAGCACCCTGCTGTGCTGTCTCTCTCTCTCAGCTCTTTTGCGTGCACGCACACACACACACACACACACACACACACACACACACACACACACACACACACACACACACACACACACACACACACACACACTGTATGACAGCCAGTCTGTGTTGGCCGTGGCTTGCTGTGTGGCAGTCACTCTGCTGTGGCCGTGCGCTCGCGGTCGTGTCTCCACCTCCATCCCTGCCTGTCTGCTCTCTGGTAGCAGCCCTCGCCTCCACCTCTGCCGCTCCAGCTGTCCGCCACCCTCACCACCACTGTGACCAGGGGGGAGTCATAGCAGCGAGGCATCCTTCCTTTCTTCTCCCTAAACATGTTTCGAAACCCATGGATTTCTAGTTACCATGTGAACCATGTGCAGCCCTTTGGCCAAGGTAAGGCCTTTTAAAGCTGAGGGCTGGGACTAGCTATAGGTGGACTTTCTAAATACCTTTAACTCTATGGACTGCCTGGGGGACTTGGCTAATGCAGTTTAGCTCCTTACTGTGATAAATGACAGTTTGGTGGCTGTTACTGATGCGGCAGGCGGGGGGATTCAGTGCGGCAGGTTGACTGATTGACTCCTTAATTTGCTTCTGTTTTCTTGGTTGGATCAAATGCAACAAGGATTTGTGATGTGTAAGAGCTACTCATCCCTGTCTAATGCGTTTAAGATTTTTGGGATATTATAAATAGATGCAGAAGGTCTGTCACCATGGGAATGGATGTTAGCCTCAGGCTCTGAATGAATGGGGAGTGAAAGACCATTTTCACGGCACTCACTTGGTGCTTTATATTCAACAGGTGTGTGCTGCTGCTGTGTGCTATCCATTGAGCTTTTTCCTGTTTCCTCCTCTCTGTTCGACCTGGTCAGTGCACTCTGTCATTGCCTGCCGAGATGGAGGGCTGCTCATGTTCAACCAGCAACCTTCACAAACAGATTGTGTGCAAGCGAAGGCCCAGTTCACTCAGCGAGTCTATTTTGCACCTCTGAATATTTATAGAAAATCCCTCTCCTCACCACGCTCACTTTGGGACCGTCAGCAGCCTAAGCTACTCTCTGGCACTGCCAGCGCTGAGCCTTGTGCTGCTTGGTTTGTTGACAACCTGCAGGCGTTTCCAAGGAAAGCCGGACTGACTTGTGTGCAAGGGGCTTTCCAGGCAGATAAACAGACAGATACATGTGCAGATACCTCCACTAGGTTCCCACAGGCTTCCAAGATCTTGAATGTTTGCGGGTTTGAGATGAAGTAATGCTTTAAAGGTTTTTACATTTATGGATTTTTAGTATGAAAATAGAACGCCAAAGATGTCACAGCCATTGTGTCTTCTAGGATCAGAGCTGTACGTCTGGAGGAAAATCTGTGCAGGAGACTTGCATTCAAGCATTCATGTTATATAATGAAGACTACCAATCCAAATTTCAGTCCTTGCGTATGTTTAATTCTGACTTGTGTCACGCCTTTCATCAAAACAAGCCACTTTTGAGTCCTTGAATTTCACTGGGTCACTTCTCAGTCCACTGAGAAGCCCTTGAACTTTATGTCTAAGTGAGCGTAAGAACTTCCTTCACCTTCCACTTCCGTACTTCCTGTCCAGCCAAACGTTCCCTGCTCTATTGCTCCATGGTCTTTAGAGGTCAAAATAAGCAGAATATATTCTGGAGGTGTCTAGAGCAGTAACACAATCTTTCTCCTGTACTGGGCTACAACTTTACAACAGGCCGCTGCTGTGATGTGAAAGCGAGAGGGTCAGCTTTCAGCTGGGAACTGGATGTGAACTTTCTGAATAATCTTTTTGTGAGTCATACTCAGACTAGAAATATCGTCATTATCTTTTCAGTTACGCATAAGCTATTTATCATATTGAATCATTCAATAGATGAGTGGTACAATGGTGAAAAAGTTGAATTAAACCTATTACAGAACTTGTGTCGACTGAATATTGTGGTTTTGCTGCATTAATGATAGTAATTATGTGAAGAACTATTTAGAAATACAGCATACAGCCTTTTAAAAATTACTTTTATTTGGTTTTCTGTACTTCCAATGGGAGGTAAAAGATTTTGTGAAGTATGTTCCAAGTATGGCGTCTCATCTTTAAAGTGAGATTTGTGAAAGGGCTGAAGTTTGGTCTAGTCTGCATTTGCTGTTTTGTAGACACTATGCAGTCTCAGTACAGTAAATGCCTGGTGGGAATAAAACCTACAAACCCCTAATAGGTGCCTGACCAGGTGTTCAGATCAAAAACAACAATGACTTTCTGTCTCCTTGAAAAATATAAACGGCGTGTCCTGCAAAAGAAAAGAAGCCAAATCTTAATATTAGCAGCTAAAACTGATCAAATGTCAGCTTAAATCAAGACCTCTCTGATCAAAGAGAAGCACAGATCTGACCAGACTGATGCCAGCTGTTGATGCTGCTGAATGTGGCTAACTCATGTGGGATTGTGTTGCGTTGTTTTGTGAACTTGAGCCAAGTTTGCTTTTTGCTCTGCTTCCGGACCCTTGTTGTGCGAGCTGTTGTGTTTTTCAAAATGCAGCCACACTCGTCCCATCTGTCATACTCGTCTGAAGCTGTCTTAACGGCTGGACTGTGATCAGTTGTTGCAGTAATCTATGGATGAAGAGCATAAAGTGAACCTTAATGTGATGCAGGTCTACTGTTCTTCCAAATGCCAGAAATGCACAGTTCATTTTGACAAGAAGAAGAAGTTCCAGTACTCCCAGTGTCAGCACAGCAATGCTGAATTTTGAATTTAAGGGGGAGAAGGTGGATTGTGGATTTTATTTTGACTGAGTCTTGTTTCTCTTTTTAGGAATTGGATCTAAAGCTCCCACCAAACTTTCCAGCTCGACCTCGTTGCCAACAGAAGCCTTAAGGTGAGTTGCAGAAATGACACGTTCTGCTTTCTAAGAGCATTTACAATAGGCTCATTTTTGCATTGTCATCAAGTTCAGGATATGTAAGGATATAGGTTTACCACAGTCGAGTGCTTAAGCTTATCATGCGCTGTAAGCATTAAAAGCTGGAGATGCCTGGAACAGCTTATCCTTTAGACACTTTTTTGTTCGCATGGCATTAGAGCCATAATACCTCCTTCAGGGGCACTTTGCACAAAGCCCCCTTTTGCATTAATCTACAGTGTTTCTGCCGGTTCTTCAGCAGTAGAGCTTTAGTGCACAGAGGATCTTAAGTTCACTCTCACAGATCATATAAGACAAAATTCACCAATGTAACTGCACATTTTTCAATTACACCCAGTCCTAAAAATAAAGATTAGAACATCAAAATCTTCTTTTTAAAGAGGAGAAAAAGCAACATGATCAGCAGCTCCTCTGTATTTTCTCCCATTTGCATCCTCAGCTCTAAGATGTGGTGGACAGGATCGTCTGGAAAGATATCAGAACGATGCACAAGCAATTTCAACTGATCTGCTCCTTCAAAATAATAGTGATTGTTGAAACGCCCCTTAGCTAAATGCACACCATTGATGTATGAAGAGTTGAGGCCTGTGTGACCTGCTGATTGTGACGTGAGGACATTAAGAAGACCTTGATTGTCTGCTTCCACTTGGAAGAGAGTCAGGACTTAATGACCCAGTTCTTAAGCTGGATTGTGTTGGAAGTGACTCCAGCTGAGTTTCACCTTTACCTGTCATCACCTCTTTAAGACAAGGTGTTTGAGGCAGAGTTGTGGGGAGAACTGAAGTAGGAAACCAGGCACAATTTACTGTTTCATGCTTTTATACTTTTGCTAATCTAAACTTTCAGCATCACCACTTTGCATCTCTTTTATCACTTGGTAAATTCTAATAAAGCACCTGCTCATCCTATAATTACCATGTATTTTTGAGAAGGAAGCAGTTCTGCTCAGCTGTTTTAATTGAATATTGATTTTGCACCCATTAGGATATCAGAATGTGATAAGTCTCGTCTCGATAGCAGGTTTGTGACTCTGTCTTCTCATTCAGTTTCCAGAGTGACTTCTCCCTGGGTGACAAGACCGCCTTGGTCAAGAGTGTTTCAGATACAGATGCCAAACTTCTGGCTGCACTTCCCAAGGGTGTGCACTGGTTCTAAACACGCAAAATAACTCAGAATAAAACCGTTTGTCACTTTTAACATTCATGCTAAATGTTCGATTTTCTGCTCTAATACTCAGTTTCAGAGTTGAAGAAATACTTTGAAGGACCTATCACAAAGGAGTTGGGAATGAACAGGTATCTTCAGGGCTCACAACACTGCATTTTCACATAAACCCATTAACATGTTTTCACGAGCTCAGCGGCTGCTCATCTTTACCCTCTGCCTTTTGTGTCTGACAGGAAGGATCGGATAGCCCGGCGCCTGGAGGGGATTGAAAGTGATGCTCCGCCTGCACTGGTCCACGGTGGTTTGGTAGCCAACAGAATGCTGGAGGAGGATCCTCCACGGTACACCCGCGCCTCAGATCCCTGTGAGCCTTGTGTGATGGGTAAGCATGGCATGATGCACTGAACAAATATATGATTCTGCTTTTAGTGGACTTGAATTGACACTGACAGTCATATTTGAAAAAGAGAGATAAACTATTATTTTTCGTTCAGTATTTGTAAACCATATGATTTTTCCTGTTGAACAAGTTTCTTCCTGCCAGTGTTCTTTCAGTTAACATGTTCTTCAGCATGTAAGCAACTCTAGTTCCTCCAGTGGAACTGCGTAGTGGCCAGCAGTGGATATATGTGGTTATACTGGGCAGCTGGACTGCTTCAATACAGTTCAATGCATGTTTTGCAAGATTTTGCAATGAGTGGATTCACTAATTAATATGAAAATCTGTGATGTGTTTTGTGAGAATAATAACACATACAGGTACTGAGTGTTTATTTCATTAGACAACTCAAGACAGCTGTTGGATTGTAGAGCTGGTTGTGTGACAGTTAAACGTACTGTGCATGGTCAATATAGCATGATGTCTTTTCAATTTATTAATTGATTTGTGGACCGTAGCTGACACGAGGAATCCATACTTGTTTACTTTTTTAGGCATTTCCAAGAGTCTAATACTTTGACTTCAGTAGGTTTTTCAAATGGTGATTTTTATGGGAGTAACTGTACTTTAACCACCACTGAGCACTTCCCACAGAACATGAATAACTTTTTTAGTACTTTTAGAAAATTTTCAAAGAATGTTGCTGATAAGTAACAGAGTATTTCCACTATTTACCACAGTGAGGCGCTACAGTCGAGAGGAGCTGGAGGCACCCCAGAAGCAGGTGTCATCCCAAGACAGATCACCTCAGGTCAAAAGTGGTGTTGGCAGCGCCCGTCCAGAGCCAGTGTTGGTGTATGTTGACCCAGTAACGTTATCCACCTCCTCCACACCCACAACTGGCCCCACAGACCCTGCCAGCCTCAGTTCCAAGGCTGAACGCATCGCCCGTTACAAAGCTGAGCGCCGCCGCCAGCTGTCAGAGCGCTATGGCATCCTCCTGGATCAGGAGCCGGACATCGATTACACCCCACGCTACCGTTCCCGGCGTGATCCAGACGCCTCTGACCGACAGATGGGCGCCAGGCGAGACAGAGACAGACAGGAAGTGGAGGAGCCAGGGCGGGGGCCCAGGGTGCCATACCGCTCTGGAGTGGGCAAAGTTTACATGAGGACTCACCCAGATCATACCCCTGTTTCCACCTCCAGCTCTGCCCACTCAAACCAAGCCCCTCCCCCGACCCAAGAAAGACCGAGAGGATTCTCAGAGCGGGAAAGAGCGATGAACATGGAGAACTACCGGCGTGGTGGAGCTCAAGAGCGTACAATCACCTCTAGAACCAAAACCCAGGAGCAGCATCCGCCCCAACAGCAGCAGCACCCCCACCACCATCAGGACGATGGCCACCAGGAGACAAGCCCCGCCACCAGGGATTACAGCATCGCAGCGGTTCCCAGCTCCCCTCGCACCGCCCGCCGGGCCTCCCTGCCCTCCACTCGCTACGGAATCTCACCTGGGGATTTATTCATAGAGCAGCAGGCCCAGAGTATCCTCAACAGACAGGGGTGAGTTTCTAAAAGCATCCAGAAAACACTTGAAGTAAGGCTCAGCACTTCACAAACTCCTAGACATGGGTCTGATAGGATGGAAGACTCTTACTCAAGACATGATAATACAAGAATAATGCAAAAAAATTGAACTTGCATACTTGATTTATGGTATTATGTCCTGCAAAAACAACCTAATATACCTTTAAAGTTTACCATGATACTGGAATACATGCTTTTTGGTGCATAGTGCTAGACGCATATACAGTATGCATATATTGTCACATTATAAAAGACCCTCTAGTTGTACTCAATGCAGATACTTATAAGTCATTTGAGTAGAAATACTGAAAATGTGGACCATTATCAGTGCAGATCATCATAACAAGCAATTAAATTCCTCTGTGGGTAGTTTTATCTGCTGTGTATTGCTGCCCATAAAAAGTCTCATGTGTCTGTAAGAGAAAGTTTCAACCATATGAACCAACGATTTCTTGACTGTATTTACACTGATCAACTTGCTGCTAATTGCCCGCTTTCGGAACATCTTATACATGTTTTTGATCATTATAGTGTTTGTAACAAAATTGCAAAACTTCAAACTGCATTTGGATTGTGCACAAATCCAAAAATCTAAAAATAAACAAAGAGAGATATTTTAGCATTCCACAGATCATGAACTGGTGCAGCTTGGACTTGTCCACTGGCTGCCGAGCTGGCTGCTTTTTCCACCATGCCAGTATTAAGATCTTTCTAGACTGCGAGTCCAGCTCTGTCACGCTTGCACTGCTCCAGTTTCGCATGGAAAGGTGCTCTGGGGAGCTCATCAGGGAAAGGTTGCAGGGCAGCAGTGTAGATTGCGGGGTTGGTTTTTGGAGGGCATATGATTTCCCTCCTTGCTCCAAGACGTAGCCCTGATTTAACTGAAGCTTGGTTCATTAACAGAGAGTCAAATTCTATTATGAACTTGAATATGCTACCACAAAAGGAATGAGAATTGTAATATTCATCAAGTCAATGTGAAAGAATTTGACTAGGTTAGGAAGCAACAATTGAAAATAGACTTTAATGACAGACTTCTGATCAGCACGTGCAGGGTGAACACAGCAACTTTTAAACTGATCCTCAGACTGCTCAGCACCTGAAAATACGACTGACTTTGGTTCAGCTGATCAGTGCAGCTCACTTTGATCTGATCTTAAAAAGAATGATCAGAAGTGTCCCTCAGGGTTTGACACTGTCACCACATCATCCTGTAGCCTGGCCGCCCTGTCAAAGAGCGACTGGTCTCTCAACACAGACTCAGAGAGTGACACTCAGACAGTCTTCAGCTGGCCCTCAAGGTACTGTCTGCTCAGCGTGAAGCCTTTACAGAGCCCTGTAGTCCACTGGGTACATATGTTAAAGCTGGCCGTATTCACTTGATGTTCAGGGAAAAAAAAGGGTGATTGAACAGTGTTTTCACGTAAGCACTGGAAACCATGCTGAAATTGTAATTGCTTGCACTCATATGTCTTTCACAAGGTATTCGTGGGTCTTTAAAGATAATGAAAGATGTTAGAAATGTCTTCAGAAAGTGTTCAATATTCTGAAATCTGCAGACACCCTGCCATAACACTGCTGGGGACACCCTCAAAAAAGGAAAATAAACAAGATAAAGAGCCAGCACTTTAACACATGTCCTCGGTGGACATGCAGCTAACATGTTCCAATAGAGATACCATATAACAGTCCAATATTATATCTCATTCAGTCATCCTTCCCTTATTAAATGGTGTAATAGTCTCCCATTTAACACGTTTCAACCAACAAACTGTCATCCCTACCTTAAACTTAACATTTATTCATCTGCACACATACACTCATCTTCATCTGTTTTTCTAGAGCAGAATTTTTCAAACTCACTTTTCTTTTTACCACCATGACGCTCATTTGTGTTATAATCTTACAAACCCATCTGTAAATCATCCCCACAGCTCTGTAAAACTGACCATTTTTGACCATCCCTGGCACCTACATCCTTGTGAAATTGGTGTGACTGTGTGTGGCCTCGGTTGCATGAGTAGTTGAGTGGTGGTAGTGAACTGGAGTTGATGAGGTGACAACATTAGTCAGCTTGATGCCCTGACCCAGTCGCCAGTCAGTCAGACTGACTCAGCACTTGTCAGCTGAGGCTGCAGTCACATCCCCCCTCCTCAAATTCTGGCCTGTTAACCCCTATGAAATTACATAGTCTTTTACCCTGTCAGTGACTTTGACAGTGGCATTGCATAAGACATACGTTTACCCTTAAGAGACTTTATGTTTTTCAATCTCCTGATGTGGTTTTGCGCTGAAAGGATTCTGGAGAGAAACAGATTAACAGAAAACTTTGATTTTCACTGAATGGTTTATCCCAGATGGTTTCCCATTGAGGTCCTTGGTTGTACATCTATTTCTGGAGTGGACTGTGGCCCAGATACATGACATAGCTTCCTTTCCGATAGCCTGTAAAAGGATGAAGGATCATGGTCAGCCTTTGACCTTTGACAGGTGAAATTTGTGGAGGTATGGCCAGCTTGTTCCAGAAACCCTTTCTAGAGAGTCTTAGTAAGGTTTGATGATTTTGTTGGTACACAGAAACAACTGTTTTCCAAAGAAAGGGAAACCAACACACATTCTGAAGTCTGTTGGTTTTTAGTGTCTGTCGTGTTTCAGAAGAGAATATTATGATCACCTTTTAGCTAGTATACATGTCCAGTGTATGCCACTGGCACTACCTGCCTTTGTCATCTTATCAGCTGCTTATGCTAGCTAGTACTAGTGTGTGATCATGTACTTTAGTACGAACACTGTGTAAGTCCTTCATGCCATGTCAGATAAAGCAGAGGCCCATCAATTATGTCTGGCTTAGTGGTCTTGAATGAGATTAGAGCAACCTTTGGCTACCAGGGGTCAGAGGGTTGTCGATGAAAATAGTTTGGCTTACTTTTTTGGCACAGAGACATCAGAGAGAGAGAGCGAGAGTTGCTTGAACTAAGACTCAAATTTAAACCCAGGGCCTGCTGCTTCTTGACCTTGTTGCAGTTCTAGAGAAGGATTTGGGAGCTTGAGTTTGTCCCGTGATAGTCTCATGTCAGAAACCTTTGTGTAGTATGTTTCACAGTGGGTCACACATCATTGATGAGATTCATTAAACAGGGGAACAACATTTTTAGCAGGAACCAAATTGTGTGCGAAATGAAAATCAGTCAAATACTTTTAGATTTGAGCTGCGGATATTAGGTCTGAGGCTTGTCTCCTCTACCATCCACCTGGGCAAGTAGGCGATAATTGTTAAAAGACACCACTCTACTCTAAATATCCAGTTAGTTAGTGAGATTGTACCGGGTTTAATTGAAGAATTTACCAGCCTTTGTGTCCCATGGAAAAAAACAACTTCGTATACCCTTTATGTATGCCCTTTAGATTACCTCTTGTTTGAAGTGACATTTGAGTTCAGAGTGTGCCATGGCTTTTTCATTGAACTGGAATCTCAGTGTCCCTTATCCGTTCCTTCCCTCAAGAATCCGAGTTAAGGAACGATTGCCCAGGGATGAAACTATCCAGAGGCCCCCTGACTGGAGTCCAGACAGGCAGCAGGCTAACAGACACCGTACTCAGGGCAACACTGCTCAGTATACACCACAGCGCTCAGAGCCCACCCAGCAAAGGACTGTTCCCCAGCCTCAGCCCAGCCCAGGCCACCATCCTGCCTATGGCCAAGCAGCCTATCCTCCTCCTGCTCCTGAGTGCCAACGCTCTGGCCCTGCTGTGGATTCTCAGCCATATTTGGCCATCCCTGCCCCTGTGGCCACTGCCAAACTCTCTGGACCTCCTGAGGTACTACCACGAAGGAGAGTGAGTGCTGACCAAATCTATGCCACCCACAGGGAGGCAAGATTGGAGGCCAAGCAGGCACTGAAAGAAGAGGCCCATACCGAGGGCCTGCTTAAGAGCAGGAAAGCTGTGTTGCCTTCAGAGATCCGTCGAAGGGAAAGGAGTGTGGATGATACTCATAGGGGCCGGCATGAAGACATGGACTGGCAGAACTACAGCCCGGAATGGAGGAGGAGGAGTCAAGATGAAGAAGACTGGGATCGGGAGAGACCAAGGGAAAGGGGGAGGGAGAGAAATGTTGAGAGAATCAGAGAGCGAGGGAGAGAGCATCTGTCTAGTCGTGACAGTCAAGAGGAGAGAGTATGTAGGTCTTTACAGCCTTCCCACACCTCTGTACACCATCAGCCCAGGCAGCATCAACCATCTGAGCCTGTGTTCCATCAAGATCCCCGAATTCTGCAGCAAGAGCCTCCAACGCAACAACAGTATGAAGCCACAAAAAGACAACATGGTGCTCAGATTCAGCAGCAAGATTGTCAAAAGCGGCATCAGTATGACCACTCAAGACAGTCACAAGAGCCTCTCAGACAACAGCAAACTCAAAGACAGCAAGAGTATGAGCCCCAAAAACAAGAGCCTCCAGGTCAGCAGCCAGACTCCCAGAGAAAACAACGGGAGCCCCAACTAGACGAAGACCCTGAGCCTCAGAGGCAACAGCAGCAGCCGGATCCATCCGGACACCAGAGGTTTGACTCAGCTGTCTACCTCCAGAAGGGCTCATCTGTGCCTCAGGCCAAACACAGAAGCATGGAGATGAGTGGAGGGCCCAAACCCAAGATACGAACCCGCTCCATGTCAGATATCGGTGTAAGCCAGCATTCGGCCATGTATCGTATGGAGAGGGAAGCAGCCAGCAGAGAGCCACTGAGAGCCGTACCTCCATCAGGGATGGCTAATGGGGAAGTGGGCACCCTGGACACCAGGGTGTCAGTAGCACAGCTGCGACACTCTTATCTGGAGAATGCCAACCGGAAACCTGACCTGTAGGTCCACTGGCATGGGTTCTGTGTTGCATCGCTAAATAACTGTCTAACTCTGCATTACTAAGCTGTTGCAAATAAATAATCAAATGTTTCGAGACAATAATGATGCTAAGTGAATCTGCGGCATGACGTCTCAACGATAGCGCTATGGCATCTGCCATTATCATGTTTATTGTAGTGTCTGCAGATTTGTCTTATGAGCTTAACTATCCTTGTGCAAGTAAAAATCAGTTTTTGCAACCCTTTTTGTTTTTGTTACCCTTTGGAAGTTGTGTGCTGCTGCTTTTTAACATTAGGTAATGGCTCTTCACTGTTTGGTTGCTGTTAGGCTGTGCTCAGCGTGTGTGCCAACAGCAATGTGTGACCCTGTTTTTCTAACCTGAGTATAGTTTCTGGTAAACTGTTAATTCACTAAAACAACATCAAGACCAACCACCGTTAATAGATTTCCAACTTCTACTTTTCCTTTTTGTTGTTCTCGTCAATCTCTCTAAATCTACACACCACTATAAAAGTGAGACAACTAAAGTAGATCTGTCAGCAATGGATGTTGATCCGGCTAGCGGCAGCGATCGGGACAGGGGTGCTCGGAGGCCTCGACGCTACATCACTCCAGGAGACAGTCGCATGTCGGAGAGGTTTAGGACCCAGCCCATCACCTCTGCAGAGCGGCTGGAGTCAGATAGGTACAGGGGGGGCTCTGCCTGGTGATCTGCAGGAGCTCTTCAGAATCATTTTATTTACTTTTTATTTTTTCCCAGAATCATTTTATTTACACAGAATTGGATGACAGAGCATGGTTCTAAGTGAATGATAACATCCAGCGGTTCCTCAAATTAAACAGAGTCTAAACACTGATGCTTAATGTATATTAATGTTTTCTGCAGGTCCCGTCTAAGCCCGTCACAGCTACAAGATGCTGAAGGTAAATTCAGTTCATTGCATTTTTGCATAATTCTCTTTCGTTTAATTCAATTAAATTTGAGTGTCATTTTTGCAGAAGCTTAAGTACAATTGATGTGACATAACACAATTCCTTTTTCATTAGATGAAGGAAAACTGGATGATAGAGCCAAGATGAGTGTGGCTGCCAAGAGGTCTCTCTTCAGGGTACACTTCCCACTTTATGTACATTTCACTGACAAGGACAGATGATTAATACTGTGTAATTTAGAATGAGTATTGTTTTAAAAAGCTGCAGCTTTGTTCAGATTTGCCCAGGGCAGTGGTGTAAGCGGTGTACCCTGCAGGTTAAGTGGGTGTCCATAGACAGTAGAGTGGATATTTCTGTTTTTCACTTCACTGTTAAGGCCTCAGTATAATAAACTAATGTAATGATGTTTTCCTGATGTATTCTTCCAGGAGCTGGAGAGGACATCAGAGGGAGGTGTTCCCAAACCACGCTCTCGAAACGCTGCCGTAGAAAGGCGTCTGAGAAGAGTTCAGGATCGCTCCCACACACAACCTGTCACCAACAAGGAGGTGGTCAATGCTTCAAGGTAGAGCTTGGGTTTTGCTTGTTGTATCATAGTATTTGAAGAGGGGCTGTATTTCTTTCCCTTTCCCTCCTCTTTATTTTATTCTTTTGTCTGTACTTTTCTGTACATTATCTGCATTTCACAGTTTTTTTTTTGCCATCTATTCCTCATTTTCTCCACTTTTAAGTGATCCTGCCACATCGTCACAACCTTTGGGCATCCACCCTAATGTAACTCGCGTCCCCAGCCCCACTATAGTCAGCATGAGGTACAGCTGAGCCTGGCTGCTAACGTATATGTGCTTTGTATTTTGTATGTGTTGCTCTGTGTTTAACCCATTGAATGTCTCTACCCGTCTAAGTTTCAATGATTTTCAAGATCTCAGTTAAATGGAAGCACGATAATAGATGAACCTCAGTGAGTTTAGAAATTACCGTGGATGGGGTGCAAACGAATGTTAATGAATTTTAATCTTGTGTTGAATCCACTTTTGTGATTTAAATGTAAATGTGCCTCAGAGACATTTTACTCTTCATCTCCCTCTCCTGGCTGCAGCGCTGATCTGCTCATCCAGCTCATCTTACCTTGTTATTTCTGCCCCCTCGTGCTGCTTCTTAGCTGTGTGCACCTTATAGGGGAAGGAAGTCGGTGTTTACACAATAACTCATTCAGTACCTTCCATGCCCAGTTTCCAAGCATTCCCTCTTGCAGTGTTACTCACATGCAGGTCATAAAAGTCAGTTGCATATCTTGTGGAAAGGTCAGAGGTTGAGCCAGTTAAAGCCCTCTGCATGTCTGAGTTCACGTGTCCTGCAGTTTGTTTACCAACCCTGGTTTAACTTAGCACACTGCTGGGAGATCGCCATATCCCCTGCAATCATCTGAGTGCATTATATGATTATCTTGCATATGTGTGCTGATCTACTTATGTCTCTGTTGCTGTGCATGTAATCTGACACAGTTGTCACTGTGATTGACCTGCTAGCTGGTATTTACATTATGTATGTTCAGTTCAATTTGCAGAGGAGTACATTAGCTTTTGATAGCTTAAGACTGCATGGTTAGTAGAGACTTGACTAAATGCTTGAGTCGAGGTGTGTTACGGTTATTTAATTTAAAACTGAGATTTAACAAGCTTTTAATAAAATACTCAAATATTTTCTTGTCTGTGAAGATTCTCAGTCGTCCATGTCATAGGATATCTAAAAGTCATTCAGTAATGTGTTTTATTCTTGACATGAACATAGCACCTTATATCTGACTCTTGTTTAACTTTAGACTCCTTATCCTCCCATATTATAAATCTATAAATAAAAAAACTTTCCGCCATCCTTATGCAGGCATGGTGACAATACCTGTTTTTTTCATACACATACATTAACACTTTCCAGTCCGCAAAGATGAGCTTTCATTTTAAATCAAGTAGTTATCAAAAGGCTTATGCCTATTCCTCACTCACTGACATCCCTCTGTCATTACCCAGCATCCAGGCCTCATCTCAGCCAGGCTCAGCAGTGCAGGATCAGGAGAGGGGGACCCAGGAACACCAGAAACCAGCTCAGGCTCCCAGTGCTGGTGTGGAGGGAGATGGCCAGGAGCCCGGCTCTGATGAGCCTGACCTGTCCACCCTCAGCTTGGCTGAGAAGATGGCCCTCTTCAACCGCCTGTCTCACACTACAGGCAAGACCGCCGAGGCAGCCCGAGGAGACACCCGCCAGCGCAGGGCCAACACTCGGTTTCAGACTCAACCCATTACCCAGGGGGAGGTGGAGCAGGTACAAAAGGTTCTATCTCATGTGGCAGGTTTCTTTTGAAAGCAGTTGCGTTTTCATGAACACAATTTGACCTAATGTTGAAGAAGCCTCTCAAGATCAAGGAAGGTCTTATTTCATCTAATAACATTTCCTCTCCAGTAGAACAGATGTGCAGATTATAAATTAATTGAAATGAACAATGCTGCATCTAAGGATTATTTGGATGTAAGATCTCCTTACAGTAAGAAGGCCTGAAGCAACAGACGATTCACTTCCAGGTCACTCACTGCAGGGAGTGTTTACCAGTTTCCACTGGGGCATGATGGATGAATGACATGGTTCTCTGTGCAGCTGGAAGAAACTCAGACAAAATGAACAGAGGTCGCAGAGGTTATTCCACTTTTGCTTTTTAATGCAGTGGCCTCTAGATGTCACAAATCACCAACAATTCACATACGGAGGCCCAGAAATACTGAAAATAGGGGAACCATTTTGTCTGTTGGTGCAGCAGCCCACAGCCACAGTGCTGTTTGTGCAATCATGAGGGAATGTATGTGTGACCTCTGTTCTTCTTTTGTTGCTGATGATGATGTTGCCAAAACATCACCTGACGTGTCACAACTTAGTACATATATATTGTCCTCTGTGTAGAAATTGTATATTTGCATCCCATAATTCTAGATCCTATAATTTCCTCCACTGACGTTTAAGCATTTAAACACAGGTCAGTACAAAAAATAAGATAAGACCTGATATTCCTTCCCACTCTGCATGGGACGTGTTTTTGCAAGAAAACGTCAGATGTTTCGTAACAGGTTGAATTCACCTCCACCGTATTCTCAACAGTGAGTCATAGTCAATCACTGGTGTCCACACAGGAAGCTGAGCTGCCGGTAACCTCTGCAGTGTGTAACGGTGACTTAGAGGCCAATCAGGGAGACCATGTAAGAAACCCGCTGCCTGTACAGAGCTTCCGATTGGTTGCATCGAATGATCCTGCTACTGATAGACCGGATTGGTCCTGCGAGCGACCGGTGTTGTCTTGCTTACAGTAGCTGAGCTGAGCTTTATGGTGTCCGTAAATGCAACCCAGTGTGTATTTGAAAGTTTGAAATGACTGTGGTAGATGTTGCCTTGTCATTGGTTTTAAAGTTTAGGGTGCCTTGTTTGTCTTCGCTGGCTCCTAATTTTTGGACATGAGCAGCTTCTGTGACACGCTTGCTCATTGCATAACAAGCATGGAAATATTCGACTGCAAACGCTGCATGCTAGTCTATTCAGGCTTCCTCCCAACCTGAATAAGCTGGCAAAAATGCTTATGTGGGGAATAAGTATTTGGATCGATCATGGCCTTGATACTGACAGTATGCAGAAGTGTGCGAGAGTCAATACAGACCTTGTGTTGCAACCGAAATCAATTATTTCAGTAGAATTTCCTGAACTTATTTGATCTTTCCATCTCAATCAAATGAATAATAAATGCCTCAGTCAATGTGGCCATCCTAAAAGCTCTGCTAAAGATTTTGATTCTTTATTTTTCTCTGAGATCACTAAAATATTGTACGAAAGCACCAAAATGTCATTTTTCAAAGTGTCAGTGCAGTGGCATCAAGTAGAGATTAGGCACTGTTTCTTGTTCAGAGGTGAAAAGGTTTTTATTCACTTTAGTCACAGACATTCCTGATCAAGTTAGCATGACCCATAGAGTCACAATGGCCACATTCATGGGAAACATTCCAGGTTGAAATTTTCCCCTTAAGGACACCACTGACAAATCCATGCATTGTGCAAACCCAATAGGTTAAATGCAAATAAAATGAAAGTAACCAGTCTGCCAAGATGAATGCCATTATGATATTAGAATAGTTTATGACTGACATAGCTCAGGTTGTCGTTCATAAACTATGAGTGAACATAAAAATTCGGGGTGAATGTCTGTGCTTCCTGCTGCCATTTTGTGAATGACAGAGTTGCTGCAGCGTCACGAGCAAACCTGAAATCATTTCCCTAATTTGCTTCCACTGCGGCTGTCCTTCCCCTCATCCATCCATCCATCTACCACCTACCTCCCATCCTCTTTCTCATCCCACTTCATTCTTCCATCCGTCCATCTGCTCATCACACTATAACTACTGTAACACCCACACACATCTCTATTACTCTCTAACTTCCTTGCCTCAGCCTGATCCATCCCTTCTCTGTGTCAGTCCCTTCACCTCTCCTGTTGTCATCCATCCATGCTGACTTTCTGACATGATTCCTGCTGTTCCTGCAGCTGAAAAACGGAGGTGAGATCAAACTGGAGCCGCTGTCAGCCTCCCTCGTCCGCTCTGTGGCAGCCGTCACCTCCCAAGCCTCCGTCACCGCAGTAACCATCATGCCAGCCAGTGGCGGCGGCGGCAGCGATGATGACGGTTTCCGTCCAGGGAAGTCCACTGCTGTCCCCTACGTCCCTGCCCACCAACAGGCTTCCAGCACCACAACCAGCCACCAGGAGAGGGCGTTGAGGTATTTCACCATGACCCAGAGCGGGGACCCTGGCCACCCTGAGCCTGAGCTCAACTCCTCCCCTCTCGTCCCTGAGAGCGGAGAGAGAGTGGGGGCTCCTCTTCCTCCCACCTCCTCTGCTGGTCACAGGCAGCAGGGGGAGGCGGAGGAGGAGGGTAGGAGAGAGCATCAGGAGGAGGAGGTTAGGGGGAGACAGCAGGGAGGAGCCAGAGAAGACAGCCAAGACGGCAGCATCAAGAGAAAGCCACACTCCCCTGACAGCGACCGGGACGGCAGGCAGCGGCAGCAGCATCCCCAGCCTCAGCACTCTGCCGGGCCCCTTTCACGGAGGGGCGAGTCAGAGCCACTGTCCAGCTGGAAAGCCGCAGACGGAGACTCCCAGGAGAGCAGAGTACAGGGGGGAGAAAGAGGAAGAGGAGGCTACCTGAGAGAGGCAACTCACAGCTCCTCCACACAGGAGCAGGAGAGGAGCAGCGGCCGGAGTCTGGTTGGCATCTCAGGTAGGAGACTTCTCCGATGTCTTACACAGAAAAGAGGCAGAGAGGAGTCGGGGAAGGAATAATAGAGAGGTGTGAATAGCTGAGGATAAAAGGAGGGATGTGGGAAGACAAATTAAAATTCAATAGACATAAAGAAAGGAGAGAAAGGGAGTGACAGAAAAAGCGGAAGCAATGTCTAGGGAAGGAGGTGTTCTCATTATCCTCATTGTCTCATGCAGCGTGCTCCCACGCACGATTGCTTTCTGCCGGCTGCACACACACTCGTCCCAGCTGGGGGTGTTTGATTTGGCTGATACAGAGAGCGAGAGAGGGTGTGAAGGAGAGACAGACGTCAGAGGCTGCATCTAATTAGCATATTTTTACATGCATTTGCCTCGTGGCTCCCTTTGTCTAGAAAGAGGAAAGCCTTTCTAAACAAGTTGTTTTGTCAGCTAACAGACATCAAGGATTTTCAATCGAACTGTGTGTGCTTACTGTCATGGCCTATAAAGGGGCTGTGGTCCCCTTGCAGCATATTATGCCTGTGGGTTAGCCGTGCACATGCTACAGTATAATGGGCCTGACCTGTTTTTTATGTGCTAATGCACAATGTGTATCGGGGTGGTCTTTTCCCATGCATGCACACGAAAAGATAAAAGCACTCAGTGAGAGTGCAGAACAATTGGCCAGCACTTACATGAAGCAGGTAGAGGACAGGGAGGACACAATGAACGCCTTGTCTTCTGGCTGTGCTCTTATTTAGTTCTGCATGAGTAGATCTTCACTAAAGTACAGTCTGTTACACTCGTATCATGAAGCTAGAAGGACTTGCATCGACTTAGATTAATTCCCCGGGGGCTCTAACACCAACCCTTTCCCTGACCTTAACAAAGGCAAAGTCGTAAGCCTGAGGTGTTGTGTTTTGTTAATGTTTTGTCCCTAGATGGGAGATGAGTAGCCAAAATGTGAATATGTGAACAGACTTTAGTCCCCACAGTGTAATTAATACAGATTCACACCTTATGCAGAATATGCATATGCATGTTGTATGATACTAATCACATTTCTTCGCTACAGAAATTACAGTACAATATTTACAGTAATGAAACAGTAAGTAAAAAATGGATGTTAGGGGGTGGAGAATTCTTCTCTGCTGCACCCATGTGGTTTGAGACACTGACCATGAACATGACATTCCCAGTAAGATGGAGACCTTTGTTGGCACTCCCAGTCTTTCCTGTCCATGCTTAAATTGCTTCATGTCAAGGAGATTCAAGATAGATTTTAAGGGTCCTTTACACCCATGTTACACCCACACAGGGCTTTTCACTTTGGCTCGCTTGGCTGATCTTAGTTTCTGGACTTTGTGGGTGCGTACAAACTGTTCTTAACCACCATACTTTGATGGTCCGATTAGTTTTGTTGTACCTTTTAGATTAGGCAATATAAAATAATCCTGTATTAATCCCACATTGAGGAACTTTGCAGTGTTACAGCAGCAAAAGGGATAGTACAACTGTAAGAGGCATCAGTAAAAAAGAAAAATGTATGATGAATAGTTGAAGTCTGAGGTGTTGGGACTGCATGATCATATACTGTATGTTTTTCTTTCAGACTTGCCGGATCATCCTGCACCTCTGAAGCCCCTGATAGCTAAAGTGTCATCCAGGACAGTGTCTCACGTTTCAAGCAGCCAGCAGCAAACCAGCATCCAGCCTCAGACTCTTTCAAAACCTTTCACGCAGCAGCCTCCTCCAACCCTACCCAAACCTCCGTCCGACGTCCAGCCCCAGCCGTACTCCCAGCCGCCACCAACGTACCCCAAACCTTTCTCTCAGTCCCCACAAACACAGCCAAAACCTCAGAGATTCGTCCAGCCGCTCCCGAAGCCTTACCCACAGACAGCCCCCCAGCCTCAGCCCAAACCCCAGGTGCCTCCGCAGACACCTCCCAAACCCCAGTCCTTCCCCCAGGCACTGGTCAAGTCCCAGTCCGCGGACCACGCCGAGGACTTCAGCAGGCACAGTGTCCATTCTGGAGATCTGCTGTCCCCCACAGGGTCTGGTGACCTTCTGTCTGACGGCATGTCCTCCAAACAGATGTCCATCAAGGAGAGGTGAGTGACAGCTGAACAGTGAAAGTTTGTACATTACTAGTTGGGTTAATTGCTGCAACTATTGATGTTGGCTTGCCAAGTTGCCAGCTGACAGTAGCTGGCAAAACACTGATTTAACACCATTTAAAGCATTTCTAACCTGTATCAAGGCTCTGGTTTATACCACATGTGTTGGGAGAATAAATATAACAAATAATTGATTAATCAATTAATCGTTGCAGCTCGAGATGAGAACATGTGGACAGCAGTGAGGACTCATTAGTTACTTTTCTACTGCCATCACAGTGACTTCTCAAATAAGAGCCAGGTCTCAAATAATAGCCTGTTAACAAAAACAAAGGCAGATAAAGGCAAAGGGGTAAAGTACTCCTTAAAACCTGACACCTAGCAAAGCTGCTGCTACAAGTCGACCTTGATTACATTTACAAAAGTGAGTTTTCACAGAGATCAGACATGAAAGATCTTCTGCAGGCTGGGTGAAAAGCCAGCGCCTCCTATATTTGCATTGTTTGACAGAATGAGGCAGAAGTCACTGTCTGCCCTTCCCTGCAGTATATAGGTTTGTTCCACCCTGTTAAATTGTTGGAGGTGAGAGAGATTCATTTTTAGCTACACAGTGTTTCTCCTCCCAGTCAGCAGAGAGCCGTGTGGACTGGAGAGATCCTCTGAGGTTTAGCAGATTCCTCCTAATGCCCTCATTTCTGCCCTGTCCACACTCCAGCTGCACAGACGATGACATACTTTCTTTTACCCCTCAGCCATCCCTTATCAGCGCTTTATAGACCTTTTTCAACAATCACGTTCGCTGGCTGCAGAGCAAAAATGTCTGACCTGGTTTTTCACCCTTGAAAGATTTTTTTTTTTTATGACCTGTATGTAAATAATGGAAAGGCACAGATTTTGTTCCCTTTGTTTGGTTATTTTCTGATGACATATTGGTCACAGTAACTGTCAGCCCCTAAAATAAACTCCCATAGTAATTCTGAAGAAGTTGTGTCCTGTTAGCATACATTTTAGCAGTTGCGGAGCAATTCAGGAGGGCCAAACCCGTTACAGCAAAACACTGATTGACACAGGGTTAAAATTCAAGTAATTGAATTTTGTGGTTAAGAATATTTTGCTTTAATTGTAGATGTTCAAAACATGTTTGTCTGATCTGATAGCACTATGATACAGTTGCTTTGCTGGAAAAAAGACTTTTACCTACAGTATGATTAACAGTGTTGTAGTGCGGTTGCTTTAAGGTTGGAAAAACAGCATTTTTGGCTTTGTTTTATTTTATCATGGGACAGAAAATATTTTAGTAAATCATACTCAACTACAGAAATGCCATGAGTGACACAATGAAGTCCAAGACGTATTTCCATTGTGATTTCACTCTTATCTTAAAGTAACACTCAGCTCAGCTCTTCGTGAAGCCACACACCGTTTACAACGACTGACCCAGCAGAGGGTCTTTGGACTTGAGGTGTAATCAAGAACAGTCTCTTATTAATATATATTTTTTGTCGTTTACGTCAGAGTGGCACTGCTGAAGAAGAGTGGAGAGGAGGACTGGAGGAACAGGATCAACAAGAAACAGGAAGTGGTTCAGGTGGCGTCCACCGAGCAGCAGCCCCAGCTATGGGAGACAGAGCCGACCTGCCAGAAGGTCAGTCTGTTCTGCACACCAGTGTTCATATTTCAAATTCACACCCACAATAGCACAATATATTTACAGTTTGGAGACATTTTAAGAAATGCTTGTTTTTTCAATATGATCTGTGACTCCTATTATCATCAAAACACGGTCTACGATGGGTATCATCTCACTGTTTTCCCTTTTTGTCTGGATTACTTTATGCACAGCACTGTCCTTCAGAGCAAACAGCACAAGCAGCAAAATAAATGTGCGCTCGTCCCACTTTGTGCTTCAGATCTAATTTTAGTTTTTTGCATTTTAGACATCAATGACAGGAAACCAGTCCCACAAACTGGGACTAACTGTGGGCTGCATTTTACATTCTGCAGGGCTTTCATCTCAGTCTTTGCAGCTCAGGTCTGCACCGTGGCTCAGCAGCACCACCACAAGTCCAGCCGTTGTTCCTCTGCCTCTGCTCTGTCATTAGCCTCGCTCATTGTGATGCCACATTGCTTTAAATACAGTGGTTTGAACGCAGTTGGTGCATTGAACCAAGCAAACAGTTTTGTTAAACCAGAGTTATTGTTTTTTGGACCGTGAATATAAAAAATGCATTAATCTCTCCAAAATATCACACTTCTTGGTATAATGGTTTAACAGCTTTTCCAAAATAACCAGAGAAAACACAAGTGCCCCCCCCCCATCCTTCATGGTTTCCATGCCAGCTCCTGTCCCTCCTCTTTTAGCTAAGTGCTCCTTTCATTTCCTCCTTTAGTCCATCTGTTGTTTGAGCCCAGTGGTCCAGATCAGCGTGGCATCCAGCCCCCATAGGCTGTAAACCAGGAAGCATATGGGACAGTCTGCTTGTAGAATTAGCGGTCTGGGGTTTGGGGAATAGATTCTCCTTTTTTTACAAGATCAGATTTGAGTAAGCTTCAGGCTAAGTTTCAATAATGAAAGCTTATTTGGGAGAAGGAAATGGTTCAAGAATCACTTTCATGTATTTCTATGCATCTCTGTTGGTTTAAACAGCAGCTGGAATTAAATTTAGAAGTTCAAACAGCCTCTAATTTCAGGATTTACACTTTTTACTGCAGCTCATCTACTTCACATTAGTATTCTGTTGGGCGAAACTGCCTGCCTAAACCCTGCATGGTAATCCTCCAGGCTGTCTCACCCCTAAACCCATTAGAGCAACAATGGTCGACCCCCCCTCCCTCCCTCTGATCGAGTCCTTCCCCTGTGCTTAACCCCTCAGGAGGAAGGGGTGGTCGTTCAGGACTACTCCGCTGTGTCTGTGTCTGAGCAGCTGTGGGTAAGACCAACCCTAAACCAATCAGCTTTGTGTGGGACCTGCGTTGTCCAATCACAGCTTGGTGTGATTGCCTCTCCTGAATCTGTGGCTCTTGGGTGCTCTGTTCTTGAAATGGTGGGATAGTGGTTGGAAAGTTTCTGATGCTGGAACTTTTCCAAGCTTCCTTCAGCTTTTTGCCAACGCTGTCTTAAAGGAGCATCAAGTGATGAATGAACTACAAAGTGAAATCCATTTGTTTTGCCTTTTGGATAAACATCTTCAGTTGCTTTTTAATTGTTTTGTGGCTTGAGAACAAAATGTCTGTAAGTCTAGATCAATCTGAGGGAAAGTTAGGGAAAATCATTCTTTTCTGCGTCATAATTTTTTAGATCATTTACCTTTTTCCTGTCACATACTATATCTTTAAAGCCTCTAAAGATTATTCAAATAATTACATAATCTGAGCCACAAAAATATGTGACCTTTGATGAGTTGTATTGTTTGAAAGAGTCACAAGATGAAAAAGCTGGGAACCTCTGCTGCAGATTATATTTATGGATTATATAGATATGTTGCAAGACCAATTGTTACTTAATGCACCTTTAAGCTTTAAGATGTGGTTTCACTGCGCTGGTAATGTAATATGTGACCTTCTGTGCCTGTGACAAGCTGTGCCTGTCTCAGCTTACAGAGGAGCAGAGGGGACATGGCTTTTGCAGTTTACAGCTTCGTTTCTAACAGTAAAACTTCACACTGTATTCAGTGGCCTTTAATGACCGTCACTACTGTGCTGCCTAACAAATGGATATTTACATTATGCATGTGTATTCCAAAAACATATTTAAATGTATCATCAGGTTTTTCGTTTTAGATTAGCTCTGGCAGTTGAAGAATAGCGAGTATTTAACAGTCATGTTGCATTCCCAGTCCCATCCTTTATCCTCCTTCATCTGCACGCTCATCGTTTTTCCTTCCGCTTCCTCCTTCCCTTTCCTTTCTTTCACTTTTCCATCCACCTCTATATCCTCAGGAACCTGTCTTCTCTTCCACCTATTCTCCTCCTATCTCCCTTGGTCAAAAGTGTCAGTATATTGACCATCATGGCCAGGTAAGGACATGCACCTGGCACGCTCAAATGCGCTGCATGTACCGCGGTCTTATCTCTTCTGCTTGGTTTGCAGCTACTGGTGTGACGGGCGCTTTGGGTGCTGTTGAGTTTGATTTGGTTCTGACTGCACAAGTACAACTCAGTGTAAAGCCATCACTTCTAGTGAGCAATAAAGTAGATCCTAGAGACTACAAAGGACATGCATCTTGCACGCTTGAGTGCATCAGATCTTTTTATATCTGCTTGGTTTGATACTGTGGCTACATGAATTGTTGCTCCCAGGGGAGGCATACAGTCACATGAAGTAATAGTGAAGTTGTGTGGGAGGCGATTAAGTCCTCTTACTCTTAAGTAGTAGATCCAAAGGTGTCTGGAAGCCTTTTGGTTTGTGTACATGATCTTGTTTTAAGTTTTAATGCAGTGCTTAAATCTGTTTAGAAAATAGCTCCAACATGACTGAAAATATGCTGAAATTACATCAGACAATCAGCCTCTTCGCTTTGCATGCAAGACTTGACACTTTAACTTAATAATCTTTCAGAATTTGATAATTTGTTCCATTTCCTCTCGTCTGTGCAGAAGGCGGGAGAGGAGATCGAGTCCCAGATGACCATTGAGGAGAGAAAACAGATGATTTCGGTTCGCGAGGATGCCTGGAAGACAAAGGGCAAAGGAGCGGCCAACGACTCCACTCAGTACACCGTGGCTGCACGTATGGTCAAGAAAGGTGAGTGTACAGACCTGCTGTTTGCCACTTCACTGAGGTGTACCCCATTTGAAAATGCCACTGGGCATCACTTTTATTCAAAATGCCCCCGTTTTGTTCGACTAAAAGGGCCGACAGCAGACAGTGCAGGAAAATCTGGAGGCTCCCAAAGTGCCCTAACATCTTCTTTACAGACATTAAGGTCACATTAAATCATTGTCTGATCTTTATCAACAAACAGATTCTACTATCTTTGTATCTTTTTTAATATATTTACAATTTCTTAATAATAATATACTTTTAAAAATAGCTGGTAAACTCATTACATTAATTATTATTATGTATTTCTTGTCTTATCTCATATAAATTTCTGTCTGCAGGCCTGGCAGCCTCCTCCTCAGTTATCAGTCCCATCCTGTCCCCAGTCTCCACCAAACTCAAGAGCAGCACGCCTGCCGTCAACAAACCTCAAGAGGGTGAGATGGATTTGCTTTTCCTGTGTCACCTCTGCCACCTCAGCGCAGAGTTGTTGTCACGTCATCCAGAAAAGAACGGTGCTTTGTCTTTGAAGCTCGGACAATATGCTCTGCACTGTGCATATGCACAAGTGCATCAACAGCACGCAAACATTTGATGAATAACTTCAAAACATCAGAATTGAACAATCATACCAAAACAGACCAAATTATGTAATTTTTTTTGTTGCTTAAAGAGAATTTAATGTTGATGTCACCACTGGTGAGATTGGATTATTTCACTTTTAGAAATCGAGGCCAAACCAAACATGGAGTCTGATAAGAAGCTAGACAAGCTGGAGACCTTCTTGGGACGTCTGAATAGCAAAGGTATGTACGTCTTTACTGACTGTAAGCTCCCCAAGTCATATTTTTCTTAAAAAAATGCTTTGTGTCATCTTCAGCTGCAGTAGACCATGTCATATTTTTCATTTCTCTTCATTTAGGGGCGACATTTTCAAGTTCTTTTTCCCAAGCCTGTTTTTCTGCTGCGATTTCCACCCTTGTGGAAATCCCTCGATTTTCTTATCGAGTTAGAGCCTAATCGAGTTGCGCTTCTTGTTCTTCTTTGTCGCTTAGTATCAGGGCTGCAGGAAACCACCTTAACAGTTACCGAGAAGGCTGTGAAGGAAGTGATGAAGCTTGATGATGAAATCTTCTCCAAGTTCTACAAGCGTGTTGCTGAATTTCCGCGCGTGCCCACCAGGATCGAGATAAACGAGGATTTTGACAGCATCTTTGGTTCTCAGGGTCCCAAGTAAGAAAATAATAAAGCTTCAAGTGATGGCTGACCCACGCAGGTCATGCACCGCCTGCATGTACGCTCACACGCTTTCCTCCCTTTCCAGGCTGACTTCGGCCATGGTGCAGCATAAGCGCTCGGTGCGTCCGTCCAGGAACGTGCAGGCGTCCAGAAATCCTCTGAAGATGCTGGCGGCCAGAGAGGACATCAGACATGAGTACACCGAGCAGAGGTTGAATGTGGCACAGCTGGAGAGCAAGAGGATGAAGGCTGAGAAGAGTGAGTGTGACCATGACGGTGTTTGTTAATGTATGTGTGATTTGAAATGAAAAATCTCAGCGGAAGGTTGGAGATATTATCGTTGCTACAGCTGATGAAACTACATCAATCTCCAGCACTTTGTCTGTTGAGTAAACTGAACTAATTGGAATGGAGCCTCATGTGACCCACTTCTGTAGCAGTGTTTACAGTCGGGATTTAGTTTCTTTCAAATTTAATGAGGCATTTATGTTATTTTCAACCCCCTGCAGCTCTATACCGTTACATTTGCACTCTTTCTCATTCCAGTCAGTAAAACCTCTGAGTACTCTGAGGCTGCTCTGGCAGGTCTGGCCAGTAAAGAGAACTTCAGCAGCGTGAGTCTGCGCAGCGTCAACACCTCCGAGCAGATGTCCAACAACAGCGCCGTGCCATACAAGAACCTCATGCTGATGCAGATCAAAGGTAAAAGCCTTGTTCGACTGCGCTGAGCTACAATGTGTGATCGCTTTTACCTGCATGACCCTTTGCCACTGTCGCTTTCTTCACTTTCAGGGCTTGGATTGATAATCAGGGCTCGTACAAAGTCTTGAAAGCTTGGAATATGCTTGAATTCACACATACTCCTTGAAAAATTTTGATGTCAAAGGCTTCAAGAGTCTGAAATTTTTGCTTGAGGCAACTTTAACATTAACAGTCTATATATGGTTATGTTAATGTGTTGTCTTAGAAACAGATAAATAGGACTAGCGTAAACCTATGATTTAAATGACGAGTTTGATATATTGGGAAATATGGCATACTTCTTGAGTTGGACCAGTTGCAACCAGTGAAGATTCCAGGAAATTACTGGTCCCAGCCAAGACATAGTGTGACATAAGACAGCCCATAAGACAGTGAATGCTGTTTACACTTCCAGGTGCTGGTGGGCAGATGTTACCTTCAGAGTGAGCTGGGCCAGCTGTTTCCCTCTGTTTCCAGACGCTAAGCTGTCTGCTAGCTGTAGCCTATTTAAAGGACAGATATGAGAACAAATAACCGTGTTTCCCAAAATGTTTTAGTTGCCATAAACTAACTTTATTGCCACTAGAAGTTTTAAATGAGACAGAGCTGATAACTGAAAGGTGTGCTGTAACTCAGCAGATGATTAACTTTATTCTGTGCAGGTCGTCGCCACGTTCAGACCAGACTAGTGGAGCCGAGAGCGTCATCACTGAACAGCGGCGACTGTTTCCTGTTGGTCACTCCGGAGCACTGCGTCGTCTGGATCGGAGAGTTCTCCAATGTGATCGAGAAGGCCAAAGTGAGCGTCCATCCTGCATTATTACTGTGCCTCATACTCAAGACCTTTGCTCTGGACGTCCACCATCAACGCGACTGTTGTCATACTGGCATTTGAACAGAGATGATTCATTGAAGAATCTGCCTCTCATTTCCATTCTCCACACACACACACACACACACACACACACACACACACACACACACACTGGCACAAACACCCATCTGTGCTCCTTATCAAACACATGCTTTCAGGCTATTCTACAGCTTTTCCGTTTCCCCAAAGGAGGTCTGTCTAGACACTTTCTAATAAACATTTGTTTTTCTTCTCTGGCTCCTCGTCCTGGGCTGTTTACTCATTTTATGATGATTTTATGCACAGAAACCCCCCAACGAGTGTGCTCAAGTTGTATCGATTCCTCCTTGTCTGTCTGCATGAAATCTCCTCTGACACCATGAGACACAGATCTTTGCTTCTTGCATGTAGGCGATGGATTTGGCCACCTTCATCCAGACGAAGAAGGACATGGGCTGCAGGGCGAAGCAGGTGCAGACCATCGAGGAAGGGGTCAACCCGCAGGGTCCAGATAGCCAGCAGTTCTGGACGATCCTAGGAGGACAGACTACTTACCAACGTAAGACGGGAGCATCTAATATTTCAAGAATATTCAGATTGTTGCCCTCAAACTTGCTTTCAGGCTGTTTGAATTGTCTTACAGTGAGTGTTCAGGAACTCTGGGCGCTTTTGGATGCATGCAGACAGTTACACTGATATTATCTGTCTGTCTAATCCCGCTATAGCGGCAGGCCCACCAGAGGAGGACGAGCAGTTTGAGAACGCCATCGTGGAAACAAACTGTATCTTCAGACTGCTGGATGACAAACTGGTTCCCGATGATGACGAATGGGGGAAGGTCCCTCGCTGCTCTCTGCTGGAGTCCAAGGAGGTCTGTGGTCTCAACATCCTTTCTTGTTTCTACATTTGAATGTGAAGGCTGTGCTGTCAGTGTTTTTAACCTGGATTAGATAAACATAATTTTACAGTGTAAGCAGGAGCAGTGCCTTTGACTGACTCTGGAAGCTGTTTTTCTGTTGAGCCTCGTTACACCAGAACGTAAGACAGGAGTATCTGATAGTGGACATTTCCTTTAAGGCACCAAGCTCTTAATGTCAGTATTTCTAGTATTTCAGTTTTTTAAGAGGAGCTGTCTCCTTCAAGCTGCTTTTAATTTGTTGCTTAGCAACAGCAGGTGCCACGGCGAGTAACTCCTACATCCATCTGTGCAGAGCTGCTGCTGGAAAATGAAGTGGGCTCAGGAAACTGGGGCTGTGACCAAGAAGTGCACTGCAGTAACATTTCAGGCAGCATAAAGCAGCTGTTTGTTGTTTGTTAACTTGGACAAATGGCCAAAACTGACCCCAGATGCTTTCCCTTTGTGTCTGTTGCTGCTGCAGGTGTTGGTGTTTGACTTCGGCAGTGAGGTGTATGTGTGGCACGGTAAAGAGGTGACCCTGGCCCAGAGGAAGGTGGCCTTCCAGCTCGCCAAACACCTTTGGAACGGGATGTTCGACTACACCTGCTGTGACATCAACCCGCTGGACCCCGGAGGCTGCAACACACTCATCCCCAGGTGGGAAACACACACACGCGTGCACACACACCACTGTCTTTTCAATTGTAATAACATTTTATTGACTCACATTCATGTTCTGAAGGCGAACCCCAAAATCTTAACCCAGACTCAAATTTTAAATTAAACCCCAAATCTCATCAGTAAACGCTTGGCTTTTGACGAACAGTTTGTATTTATGCACGAGCATAAAGTTTATTCTGAACATCTTTTCTCCTTTTCTTTGTGTGTTCATTGATAGGAAGGGCCAGGGCCGTCCTGATTGGGCGATATTCGGCAGGCTGACAGAGCACAACGAGACGATCCTGTTCAAGGAGAAGTTTATAGACTGGACCGAAGCGAAGTTGCCATCGCCAAAGGAAGGCGGCGAGCTCGTACCTGAGCAGAAGGTGCAAATCCAACACTTAGTGCGTTACAAGTCACACGTGTTTTCTCAGCCTCCCCTTCTGTTTATTTATTGGACTGTGGCTCAAACTCAAGCTCAGTTAAGGTTGTCAGTTGCCCACTGGGACCAAAACAAGAAGAATGAGTGCATGTGTTATCACAGGCCGCTAGAATAATAATACATGTGGTTTATTCTGCCTGTTACAGATGGAAGTTGTCTTTATCAGTTCTTAAAATTCACTTCCATCATGACTCTTATCTGTGATCCTTTCCCCTTTCCTCTCTCAGGAGGCCCCGGGGCGAGAATGCCGGCCTTACGACGCCACCCTGATGCTGCCTATGCTCCAGTCGTCTATTTCCACCATCCTGGACGGGGTAAATGTCGGCCGCGGCTACGGCCCGGTGGAGACCGAGGACCACATGAGGACTCAGGAGATCAGCACAGCGTCAGTGGACGTCTGGCACATCCTGGAGTTCGACTACAGCCGTCTGCCACGCCAGAGCATCGGCCAGTTCCATGAGGGCGACGCCTACGTGGTCAAGTGGAAATACATGGTCAGCACGTCAGGTTCGTCACCGGTATTATACTCCAGTATCACCAGATGCAATTTACAGCCTCTATAAAACAGCAGCTGCGTTTCAAATATACTTAATTATTAAATGAGCAGTGAGTGTTGGTATTGTAATTAGTCATTTTCACTTTCCACAAAGATAAAATGAGTTCTGCTGCAATAAGAACATCATTAATTAACAGTATTTGCAATTCAGAGTGCTTTTGGTTTGTGTTGTTCCAGTTGGTCGCAGGCAGAACCCCGAGGCGAGGAGCAGCGGGCCGGGCAAGGAGAAATGCTGCTACTTCTTCTGGCAGGGGCGACACTCCACCGTCAGCGAGAAAGGGACGTCAGCGCTGATGACGGTGGAGCTGGACGAGGAAAGAGGGGCACAGGTACAAGCCTGGATGATCCAAACAGAAACCACATATGAATCAAAGTCAAAGGCTGCCTCTAACACAGTGACCCTCTCACTGAGGACTGAGTGTGGGAGAAAACAGCTTATTTTTCACATCAATACACTTGGAATAGCTTCTCCAGATTCATGCGAGTCTGTGAGCACACTGCTGTATATACATGCTGTGCGTAATGTGTTGTGTTTGCATTAGCTTCATAACTGCTTTCCTGCGTCTGTGCGTCGCAGGTTCAGGTGCAGCAGGGAAAGGAGCCTCCGTGTTTCCTGCAGTGCTTCAACGGTGGGATGATTGTCCACGCCGGCAAGAGGGAGGAAGAGGAGGAGAACACTCAGAGTAAACATTTAACATTTCTGCTTTTGCTTCTGGTTATTTATCTATCGCCATTCCTGGTTTAAAAAGTGAGGTCCCAAAGTGGTTCTTTCACCAGGACAGTCGTTTTCCTTGAACACTGAGGGAATGATGAATTAACGTTTGCTTGTATGCAAAAGATTGAGCTAAAATCTGCCAACCTGCTCGTCCGTGTGCAGGTGAGTGGCGTCTGTACTGCGTGCGGGGCGAGGTGCCCGTGGAGGGCCACCTGCTGGAGGTGGCGTGTCACTGCAGCAGCCTGCGCTCCAGAGCCTCCATGATCCTGCTCAACATCAACAAGGCCATCATCTACCTGTGGCAAGGCTGCAAGTCGCAGCTACACACTCGCAGTGTTGGAAACACGGCTGCGCTCAAGATCAAAGAACAGTGAGTCTGCGTGAGGACGCTGCAGGATGACTTTTAAGATCTGAATCAATAAAACAGCGATTCACGACTGGTCAGCGGTTGAGTCATTAATTATTCTTGCACGTGGGTTGATCCTCTCAGGTGTCCACTGGAGGCGGGTCTCCACAGCAGCAGTAAGGTGACCATCCATGAGTGTGATGAGGGAGTGGAGCCTCCGGGCTTCTGGGAGGCTCTGGGGAGAAAAGACAGGAAGGCCTACGACTGCATGCTGCAAGGTACAGTTTGTACCCGCATGCATACACATTCACTGTGTAATCTCAGTCAGACACGATGCCTCAGCTGAGTTATTTAGTTAGTTTGACAGAATTTAGAAGGATCATACGTGTTGACAGTATTTTGTTAGACAATATTTGATCAACAAATGAATAAATAAGATCGAGACTCAAGTTTTAACAGCTGAAAGCTCCAAATCGAGGTGCCAAGATAAACCTGGAGGAACGATTTATCTCGTTTCATCTTGGTTTCTGATTTTCATTTTCAGATCCAGGTAAATTTAACTTCACCCCGCGGCTTTTCCAGCTGAGCAGCACATCTGGAGATTTTGTGGCCAAAGAGTCCTTCCACCCGTCCGGAGCTCCAGACCTGGTCAGCTCACTGCCCTTCCTGCAGGAGGACCTGTACAACACACCACAACCCGGTGAGGCTTGGACTCAGACGTACTGCAGTAAACGCACCGTGATGAAGGGTTTGCATCAGCCTGATGTGTACATGTCTGACCCTCATGTGGTGCTATAATGCTTTCTCTCCCTGGCAGCGTTGTTCCTGGTGGATAACTTCCACGAGGTTTACCTGTGGCAGGGCTGGTGGCCTCAGGACAGCGAGAGCACCGGCTCGGCTCGTATCCGCTGGGATGCAGACAGAAAGTGTGCCATGGAGACCGTGCTGCAGTACTGCAAAGGTTAGAGCGACGAACTGCTTCAGGGAATGACAAGTGATAGATTGACGATTTTTGTGCAAATTTTAGTCATGCCATTAATTTTTGTAAGTTGAGGTCAGAATTATTGTGTCATTTTTGTGCTGCAGAGAAGAACGAGAAGAAGCCGCAGAAGTCGTACCTGATCCACGCCGGTCTCGAGCCGCTCACCTTCACCAACATGTTTCCCAGCTGGGAGCACAGAGAGGACGTGGCTGAGATCACCGAGAGGGTCAGCATGCTCCTAACGTCAGATCATGGCTGTACACTGTATCATAGAATCAGAGAAGATGTTAAAACATGCTCTCATTTGTCTCATGATATCAGTGAGGAAGGTTTTCAGTCAGTCTGCTCACATATTTCCTCGTTAGGTTTGTTTTATCCTCGACCTCAGCACACAAACACATCTCTTTTCTGCATACGGTATTGTCAAAGTACAAACACCTGCCGTCAGTGTAAAGGGCTTCATGTTGTGGCTGCAGGAGGCGGAGGTGTGTAACCAGATCATCCTGGTGGAGGACGTGTTGGCACGGCTCTGTCAGAACACCTTCCCTCTGGCTCAGCTGCAGGCCCGGCCGCTCCCAGAGGGAGTCGACCCGCTCCGCCTGGAGCTCTACCTGTCCGACCAGGACTTTGAGGTCGGTGAACACACAAAATCCTGCGGTTTTTATTTTAATGTATTGCTTTAATGGTGGAGTCAGGGTTGGAAATAAAGATCTGTTTCCCTCCCTTTACCAGCCTTTTTTGGACATTTTATGAGGCAATTTTAATGAAAATATGACATCATACATTGGCCAATTAAACTTAGTTCCTCGTCACAGGAAACATCTGATAAGTATTATCAGTACTTTAGATTTACATTTGAGTGTTTGTTTTATTCCTGAAATTAGAGCATGATGATGTGGAGAAGTGAAGATTCAAGGGTAAATGATTTCTCCCATCGTTGCCTTTAAAAGGAAAACTCCACTGCCGGATGCTGAAAACTCTGACAGTGGTGTATTTCATAGATTACTGACTAAACATTGCTCTGGTAGACATCCATCATTCAGGCAGAGATACATGCAGACTGACTGACAAGAGTTCATGACAGAAGAAGCTCTGCTCCATTTTGATCACAGTTTGTCCTTAAAATAGCAAAACTCTTCAAAGGTGGATGTTTCCTCTAAATCTACACTGGATTACTACAACACCTTCACATTCATGTCACTCATCCTAACTCCATCTAATCTCACTTTACAGCCCAAGCTGTAGGTGCGTTCAGGTAAGAAGAGCCACTCATGTGATTCATCAGCGTTTTCCGAGCCTGTCCTTCTCTCGAGCACGTCAGCACTCTGTTTTTCTCGGTGTGGATCTGAACGCTCTGAGTCACTGCTGTTTCACTCCTGTTTCACTCCTGTTTCACTCCGAGCTTGGTGCCGGTTGAGGAGGACAGTTTTACGCTCGGCTGCATTGCTCTGAAGTCCTTTGCATCAGCTGCAGTCACAAAGCATTTAGCACTCCGGCTTTTTCACACAGTCGATAACAAATTTAAAACGACATCTGACCCGAACGGGCTGTCGGCTCCATTCCTGCTCGGAGAAACAGGCGAAATAATACAACTGATAACGATAGAAACTGTCACACGAGGCCAGCGTTAACTTAAATTAACCAGTTAAATAGTATGTACATAATTAGGGTGATGTGCTGTACATTATGTAGTCAAACCTACAGCCAAATTTATATAGCCTAATCACATAGCATTTCATAGATTAGGCTATTAGTTTTATTTCTAATATTTCTCATTTTTATCCTTTTTCCCCAGCAGGAATGAGCTTCCACATACCTTTGATGATAAACCTGGGTTTCAACACTTTTAACACCCTTCCTTAATATGAACAAGTGAGGGTGTGAATTAGGTGACTAAACTCTCAAATGTATGCTGCAGTGATAATTGAGACGATTAATTGTGCAGCCGTCGTTGCTCTCTTCTCCTCTTTCAAAGGTGTCTGAACACCTTGGACTGCACCACACTCCTGTACACTTCTCTGCTGCTTTTCTCTCCACACACACACACACACACACACACACACACACACACACACACACACACACACACACACACACACCCTCCACTGCAGACTCTCTCCTCTCAGTTCAGATGAATGCACTTATGATTCACCGTCAGCTGCACTGCAGTCTGACTCACTGTCTGTCTGTGGAGCACAACATGGAGGCCTGAAACAACTAAACCGTGAGGCAGTTTGTTGGTTGGTTTTGGTCCCCAGTCCACAGAGCACGAGATGCATCGTAACATGACGTCAGTGTGTTGTGCTGTCTGATATGCCAGTACTGACCAAGTATATGAGGGGAAACAGTGAGCTAACAGTTGTAAATGTCGTAGGTAAGTCTAAAATGTACAAGATGTTGCTTTATTTTCTCACAAAAACCCTTGTTGATGCACTTCAGTGTGGAAATTTCTACTCTGTAGCTTCATTTTAGCTTCTAACTGTGAAAGCACCAGTTGGTATGTGTTGGTTTTTGATCCAGTGTACCCGCTCTAAGACTTTCCGGTGTAGAACTTCATCAACGAAACATTCAGACATGCTTTAAAGGCATAAAAACTCCCCACTTTAAAGACACAAATAATGGTGCCTTTGAGGTCATAAAATTTCTTCCATCTTTCATTTCTTTAGTAGTTCCAGTGGTCAGTGAATGACAGCTCCACAGCTGTGATCAGACCCAACACCTCCCTTTGAACCCAGATTGGAAATTTCTGCTTCCCTGCGTCCTCACCTTCCTGATTAATGAGCTGCACGTGTCTCTTCTTCCATTTGCAGAAAGCTTTGGAGATGAAGAGAGAGGAATATGAAAGTTTACCAGGGTGGAAGCAAGTGAACCTGAAGAAGGCCAAAGGACTGTTTTAAAGAAGGTTTTAACGGAAGATGGCGTGCGAAGCGGATTTAACGTGGACGGCTGAGACGAAGACACAGGAGACGCCACCTAAACCTGTTTCGGTGGTAACGTGCGAGGACATTGAGACAGAAAATCTGAAGAGAGTAACGAAGGATGAGACTGGAGATGCACTCGCCTTGCTTATAGTCATGTTTTCCCTTTCAACTTCGTCATCATGTACAGAAATTTAATTCAGACGCTTTAAGAGAAGGTGGAAACGCATCGATGTGCTTCACACACGGTGTTTGTGTGTCCTCCAAGCACTTCAGTCACCGCTCATGGACTTGAAGAAAACGTGCGCTCGAGGACGCTTGGTGTCAGAGTGCCATGCTATGGTTGTGTATGTATGTGCGTGCGATTGTATATAATGTTTGTGCGTGCGTGTGTGATGTTCATCTGTGTTTGTGTGTGTGTAGGTGCGTTTGTTCCTTTGTATCGATGTAAAAACAGATCCTGTGGCGTCACATGTCGTGAGGAAAGTTGTTTTTTTTCGTCTACAGTGTCCGGATGCTGTCCGCCACGTAGGAAACTCATGTCGCTCGATTTTGTTTGAAACTGCTGAAGTGACTCTGACTCGCTGAGCTCCTGAGAGCAGAGATGTAAGAGTTGTAATTTAAAGGTTTGATTTGACGAGAAAGAGAAGCAGCAGCTTGATGAATCTGAATGTATAGTGCCTTGCTTTTTGTGTACAGTTTATATACAGAAATTCTAGTCTGCATTTTTAAAGACTTTCTTTGTGATATAAGACATAGTGAATTAAATCACAGTAACGCTCAACTCAAACTGTGCGTCATTCTGTGTCTCCTGCTTCAAACAAACCGATTAAACCTGGGACGCTGTGGAAGACATAAATAAGACAGAATGCAGAATGTACTCCAGACCATATATTTAATATTTCAGCTCATCAGCTTCATTGATTTTTGTAAATATCTGCTTATTCTAAATTTGATGCAAACAAGTTTCAAACAAGTTGGGACAGGAAACAACTAAAGACTGGGAAATATGTGAAACGCTCCAAAAACACCTGTTTGGATCATTCCACAGGTAAACAGGTTCATTGGTAACAGGTGAGAGTATCATGGTTGGGTATGAAAGGGGCATCCTGGAAAGGCTCAGTCGTTCACAAGCGAGGATGGAGGATGTAACAAGGAGGATAAAAAAAAAATCATTATAACTCTGAACACACGATTTATTTACCATCGAAACTCAGTACAGTGCGGGGTGCAAATGCTCACTGTTTAATTGTGTAATAAATACAGTGAATACGTGGCCCATGATTCAGGGTCAAAAACATAATCAACAGCCAAAAACTTTCAGGTGCGTTGCTGTCTGCCTGCACTACCACTAGATGGCACCAATGTTCTCGGTATGCTCACTGACGTTAATAAACGCTGTGTCTTTCATCTCAAACCTTTTTTTGTTAGAGGCACAAAAGAAGTCTTTGACCTGTCCTTAAATGCTATAATTAAGTAAGTAAATGTACTTAATGTTAATTTCAGCCACTGATTTGGAACTCTGAGCTGTTGAAAAGCCGCTGTGAATTAAACACACATTGATGAGCGCCCTCTGCAGGCCACAGTGTCAGACTGCACAGGACTTCATTCAACGAACTGATGTTTTCAGCAGCATTTCCATCAGGACGGCACGAAGCTCACATCACAGGTCAGTGTCGCTATTTTTCTGTGCAGTTTCAGTCCCCAGTGCACCTTCCGGTGACGAGCAAATCACAGAATAGGCGCAACATCGAATTTAGTGTCCTGTCTAAGCAGTTTCAAGCTTTTTACAAAACTTCTTTTTTAACATGGACACATTCTGCAGCCTCATATCAGTGTGATTAAGACTCCACTGCACTAAAATGATCAAATAAACTTTAACATCAAAAAGCTGTGGCCTGCTAATTAAAAAGTTTAAAAGTTGACAAATTTTGAATGGAGTTTGGTGGGCAGGTCTGTGACACACTGCAGCAGAAGCCTCACTTTCAACATGCAACAAGCAGTTTTTCCAGTTTGCAGACTTAATTACCTCATTTATTCGATTTGCTTGCATGAGCAAAATGTTCTATAGCTCTATATCAAATACACTACAGTGTCAGTATTGACACAGGTAGATTTGGTCACATTAGCTGAAAAAGGTGACTGTCCTGTTTGCTTTATTCCAGTCAAAGGATCCTCAGTTTGAGAAGACATGTCCTCCCAAATCAGACTGACGCTGCTGCCGAGCGCTAGATGCCTGTATGATGAGCCTGTTCAGGTGAAGGTGGCCGGGCTGAGGCCCAGACAGGTGGTCACCATGAGAGCCAGATCGACGGACGAGAAGGGGGTGGAGTTCATCTCCTCGGGCACCTACAGGGCTGATGGGAGCGGGGAGATCGACCTGGGCAGAGACCCCTCACTTGGTGGGAGCTATGTTGGGGTTGAACCCATGGGTCTGCTGTGGTCGATGAGGTCAGAGGCTCCGCACAAAAACTTTCAGAAGACTAGGTCACTAAACCCCCACGTGGTGAAGTTCTCTGTGCACGAGGAGGAAGGTGGGGGCAGGATGCTGGCAGAGGCGACCAATGAGAGGCTTCTGATGGGAGACGGAGTCAGCCGGCTCGACATCAAAGAGGGGAACTTTCAGGGAGTTCTGTTTACTCCCCCAGGTAGGAGGTTCTCCACATTTGCCTTCATCAGAGCTTAATTACACTTACAGTGTGATTTTATGAATGTATAACAATATTTATCTATTCGGCCCACAAGGCAGAACTCTAATTTATTCCAAGTGAACAAATAAAAACCAGTCTGCAGTGCTGATGAGTTTCAGCTGTGTGACAGCTGTGACAGTTCATCAAACTAATAATGCGCTCTTCAGACGTCAGTTCGTTTGACGATTAGTTGTCCACTTTACATTAATCTATTTTAAAGTATTTTGATTATCAATAATCAGTTTGAGTATTTATTTATTTATTTATTTTTGAAGAAAATGTTTTCTGTTTACTTTGTGGACCAAAAGGACAGTTGAGGACATTCTCTAGGGCTTTGAGAAACACGTTTTTCATCTTTTTCTACTTTATAGACAATCAACACGTTGTTAATTGAGAAAATAATCAACAGATTAATCAACAATGAAAATAATCGCTAGTTTGCTTCAGAGTTCTTTGTTTCTCACTAAAAGTTGCTTCAGCAGCTTTGTGAACAGCTCTCAAGAGGAAACGCTTAGTCTGGAACTTTGGGTGCCTTTTAGGACTCCTCATGTTCAGAATGCAGCCCCAGCCCCTGAAACCAGCTGAGATAAATTGAAAGCAGCCATCGTTAAGGTTATTAATGACACCTGTGCCTTTCCTGCTGTGAACCATTAAAATGTAAATGTGTAATTCCTTAACATCAAATGTGTGAGAAACCAAATTTCGAAATTCCTTGGGTGGTGCATCAGCGACGAGGTGGCCCACCCCTCCTCACTCAGGTTTACTGTTTCTGTCACTCTTTGATTTTTGTATAATCTACTGTACATACATTTATTCGTATGTCGATGTTCTAGGAGACGGTCCGTTTCCTGCTGTGTTGGATCTGTGCAGCTTAATGTCAGAGAGAAGAGCCTGTCTGCTGGCCAACAAGGGCTTTGTGGTTCTGGCTATGTGGGTGTACAATAATCCTAAAAATGTCACTGAGATACATCTGGACCGCTTTGAAGAAGCAAAGGATTTCTTACAACGACAGCCTAAGGTGAGTCCTCTGAGTAACTTTGAAACACAGCAGCATAGAGTTACAGACCTTTCATTTTGACACATTTGGTGGGAAGCCAGAAGTGTTCAGGTTATTATTTGTGAGCACAGCAGAAGCAAGTTGTGAACTGGTAACAGGTAAGAGTATCATGATTGGTTATGAAAGGGGCATCCTGGAAAGGCTCAGCCTGTTACGGCCAAACAAAGGACTGCGGGACCCAGTAATAGAGTGTAGCAAAACGATGATTAATGAGTAACAACAGAAAATCAGTTCTTAAGGAACGACAGATGGAACAAAGTAACATCTCTCAACACAGCCGTTCACAAGCGAGGATGAAGCATGTTACGAGGAGGATAAAAAAAAAATCATAACTCTGAACACACACATGCACACATGCACGCACGCACGCACGCACGCACGCACGCACGCACACACACACACACACCCACACACGATTTATTTACCACTTGAAACTCAGTACAGTGTGGGGTGCAAATGCTCACCATTGTCACTGAAAGTCTGTCAATGCCAGAAAATAAAGTGTTCTGGTGAAAGATATGGTACCAGAAATAATCCCAACAATGAAATATAATGTTAAATACACACAAATATAAAATCTGACTCTACTTGAAAATTCAAGCTGATAATAGGATGAAGGTGACGGTTTAGAGCCGACATTGGTGATATTTTTACTTTACTTTTTGGTTCTAAACCAATCGCAGACGTGAATGAGTGACAACAAATTCGCCAAATCTCCCATTCATTCAGTACGTTCAAAAATTCTGAATATTTAATTGTGTAGTAAATAAAGTGAATATGTGGGCCATGATTCAGGGTCAAAAACATAATCAACAGGCAGAAACTTTCAGGTGTGTTGCTGTCTACCTACACTACCACTAGATGGCACCAATGTGATTCGCAGATACAAGGCAGAGGCAAGCTGTGAACCCGGGGTCACAGGGCTCACTGTCATGACTGGCCAGCAAAGCCCTGGCACCTGACCTCAGCGGGCTCACGGCGAGTTCTCCAGCCAGTGTTGCAGCGTTCTGGAGCAACATCTGTGTAACAAGCCCTTTTGTGCTCGTTGGCTTCTACAATCTGGTTTTCCCAGGGTTCAGTAAGTTCCAGCAGGACCACTTGCTTTGTGGACTCCCATCTTAACACCAAGTCTGGGAATGGGGTGTTTCCATGTTTTCTGGGAACTTCCTGCATTCCTGGGTCGACTAGGAGCTGTCAGTGCTGCGCAGTGGCAAGAAACCCTCCCCAGGCTAATGTTGGAACTTTTCCCCTGCTCTGGTGAAGGTTAAGGACCTTTTGGGGGCATGCTGATTATTGCTGGTTTGAATTATTTTGCTGATTGTGGCTGCCAAAAACCTTTGGACTTGGTCCAGGCACCAGCGGTATCACCTGTCTGCCAGCACCTTTGGGGAGCAACTGAGCATGTTCTGGTTCCTAAGCTCTGTGTGTTTATTCAGATTTCATCACCACTAATTTTTTTTTGTTTTTTCACAGGTGGGCAGTAAAGGAGTTGGTGTAATATCACGATCAAAGGCAGGAGATATTGCACTCTCACTTGCTGCTTTTGTGCCAGGTGTTGAGGCCGTAGTGTGGATCAACGGCTGCAATGCCAATGTGCTCATCCCCCTCTTCTATAAGAAACAGCAAATCCTCCCACCGTTACTGTTTGACCCCAGCAAGGTGATTCTCACTGAGTCAGGAGCTAGCATTACCAAGTATGGTGTTAAAAATCCCCTGGCAGAGGAGAGCAAGGGCAGTCTGATTCCCATTGAACAAGCCAAAGGACATTTCCTTTTCGTGGCTGCAGAGGACGACCTCAACTGGGACAGCAAAGGTTCTGTGGACGAGATGGTGGAGAGACTGAAGCATCATGGGAAGGAGAACTTTGAGAGTGTGTGTTACCCAGGAGCTGGACACTTACTGGAGCCACCGTACGGACCACACTGCACCTCATCTGTACATGGAGTCGTAGGCTTTCCAGTCATGTGGGGAGGTGAGTCCAAGGCTCATGCAGCAGCTGAAGTCCACCTGTGGAAGAAGATCCAGGAGTTCCTCAGAACTCACCTGACCTGCGATGCTACACAGACCAAAGCCAGGTTATAGATACAAACAGGTTGACAGGAAAGTGATAGCCAATGGCCATTAACCCAAGATAATTATATATGAAGCTGAATGTTTGCAATTGAGTGAATGTTTTAATGTTTGTTCATTGAATTATGTTGAAAGATTATGACCAATCACAACCTGGTGCAGTCTTACTATCCAATCCACATTTATTTATAAAGCACTAAAAACAACAACAGCTGTCCAAAGTGCTCTGTGACATATAAAACATAAAACCAACACAGTAAAAGCACAAAGACCAGTTTAAAAGACAGTCATGCAGACAGGCCACTGTCACAGTGAGTTAAAAGTCAGAGAATAAAATGTGTTTTAAGACAGCATTTAAAAACAGGCAGTGTCGGGGTCAGCCCAACATGCAGAGGAAACTCGTTCTAGTGTTGTTAAGATGTGATTTTCTTTCTGCTTCAGCCTTGATCTTGGGACAAGGACCTGACCTGAGTGACCTCGATGGGATGTATTGTTGTAAAAGGTTGGAGAGATACGTTGACATTAGCCCATTTAATAACAATAAAATGAGGTCTGTATGTGGGAAATGTGGTCTCGTGTTTTCCTGTTAGAAGATGAGCTGCAGGCCTGGCTAACACTAACATGAAAGATAATAGTCATTCAGATAAACCCATGTATAACCCTTTAAAAGTCACTCCATGACATGATTGAAAGGAGGTGACCTCAGATCACAGCCTGAAATGGAAAAATCTAGACTTTATCAGCTTGTCCAGTTTAAGATCACCATCCATTAATGCACCCAGACTTTTAACAGAGGATTTTACACATGCTTCCAGAAAACACAGGCCCATATAAGGGGTATCACGGGCACCTCCATATTTTGTGAGCCAGTTGTACATTGTGAATATAAAAGAACTGCAGGAGCATAAAAAGTACAATAATTCCCCTTTAAAGTAGCACATAATGAAAATATTCAAGTTGAAGTACCTCAAAGGTGTGCTGAAGTACTACACTTGCTACTTTCCACCAGTGATTTGTAACTTGAGGTCTCAGGTGTCTGAAAGCTTGAAACAAACATATTGATGAGCGCCCTCTGCAGGCCAGACTGCACAGAGCCTCATTCAGTGACTCCAGCTGAAGTTTTCAACAGTAAAGGACGGTATCTCATGTTCTCTTTTTCCATGACAACTTTAGTATACTATTAACAATTTGAACAGACTATTAATGTGCAACCTCTGTGAACTTCCTTCATGGAGAAAAATGAAGTGCTTGGTCATATCAGCAGATTTTGAAGCCTCTGTGTGGAGGAGGGACATTTCCATAGACCTACAAATATATTCGCCCATGGATCACAAAACTGCTCAGTTATTTGGAGGATACTGAGGGGTGGAGCTGAAACCTGGTGCACACACAGATACGGATTCAGGTAAGAGATTTAGGGTCATGTATTGCTGACCAAAGGGAATGGGATATGAGTGGGTAGCAGTGCCAAGCAGGTCCAGAGAGGAATTTGCTGGGCTGAACAGGAGTTGGGGGATGGAAATTTTCATCATACTGCAAAAAATAAAATAAGAAAATGTCTTAAATCAGGCAACATGCTTGTTTCTTGTCTGGCATGATATATCTTAACAGGTGTAAGGGGAGTTATTCTTGTTGCTCGTTGAGAGTTGCTAATTCTCGGAAGAATTACAGAGTGATGAATCAGGTCTCTTTCGTACATGCAGCATGGAGGGAAGACTCATGTGGAGAGTTGTCTGCAGATCTCCACAGTGTCTTGGCTTTTATACTGTTTAGCAACAAAAAGGACAACTGGTTGTCACATGCGTCTGGTATTGGTAAATCAGTCCATTAAAACAATGACCATTTGGGGGACTGCATTCATCCTGTTTCCCTCATTGAATGTAATTTTGTCCTCTTTCTCACCTTAGTGAGAAAAGGACACAAAGACTTTTAGAATTCATAGGCTGATTCCTGGGATAAGTAAATCATCTAATTCCTACATTCCTCCCTTTTGACACAAAGTGGCAACAGAACATATTTAAGAATTACAGCAAAATATCAATTTTGGAAAATCAGCAACACAGATCCCAGTGAAAACACACCATGATTACACAAATTCATCATCTAATTTACTGTAAGGGTTTCCTGGTGCGGGGCGGCACGGTGGTGCAAGCAGGTAGTGTGCGTGCCCCACAGCAAGAAGCAAGAAGGTTGCCGGTTCGATCCCCGGGCGGGGCCTCTCTGTGTGAAGTTTGCATGTTCTTCCCGTGCATGCGTGGGTTCTCTCCGGGCACTCCGGCTTCCTCCCACAGACCAAAAACATGCTCATTAGGTTAATTGGTGACTCTAAATTGCCCCTAGGTGTGAGTGTGAGCGTGAATGGTTGCCTGTCTTTGCATGTTGCCCTGCAATCGCAAAGACAGACAACCATGTACCCTGCCTCTCGTCCGTTGAAGCTGGGATAGGCTCCAGCCCCCCTGCAACCCCAAAAGGGATAGGCGGTATAATAATAATAATAAAGTTTATTTATATAGCACCTTACAACATCAGACAGATGATCAAAGTGCTTTACAGGGAAATTACAAAAGATACATAGCAAGAAACACAACAAAAAATGCATATCAAAGGGTAAAAGTTACTCAATATTAAAAGCCAGTCTAAATAAATGAGTTTTAAGATGTGATTTAAAAAGTGCCAAGTCATTAATAAAATGTAATTCAGGGGGTAGGGAGTTCCACAATTTCGGGGCTGCAATCGAGAAGGCACGATCCCCCCACTGTTTAAAATTAGAAAAAGGAACCTCCAACAGGGGCTGTTCTGAGGACCGGAGGGCTCTACAGTGTCGTCTAAGCTTTATACAATCAGTCAGATACGCTGGAGCAAGACCGTGGATAGCTTTAAAAACAAACATTATCAATTTAAAAATGATCCTAAATTTAACTGGGAGCCAATGTAGTGCAAGAAGAACGGGAGTGATGTGACTGTAACGGGGGGTGTTGGTTAGAAGGCGTGCTGCAGCATTTTGTACCAGTTGAAGGCGAGAGAGAGAAGATTGCTTGATGCCGAAGTACAAGGAATTACAGTAATCTAACCTAGAACTGATAAAAGCATGGATAGCCATTTCAAGATCGTTCCTGCTGAGGAAGGGCTTAACTTTAGTTAAAAGACATAGTTGGAAGAAACTCAGCTTCACTACAGAGTCAATCTGCTGGTCAAAACATAGACCAGGGTCCAAAATAACTCCCAAATTCCTTACAGCAGGTTTAAAAAGAGAGGCAAAGGAAGAAGAATCGCAGTTATTAATCACATTTTCACATACATCAGAGGTACCAAAAACAATACATTCCATTTTAGACTGGTTCAAGTGCAGAAAACCCATCCAGATAATGGATGGATGGGTTTCCTGGTGCCCATTGTGATGTAGGGCAAAAATCTGGTTCTTACTTGGTTCAAGGGGTATTTTAACATACAGTGACTTTTTTCCCCTCCTCCAACTACCCATTTATCCATTTATATATCCGGGCTCGCATACAAGTAAGCGCACACATACAGAAGCATAACATAATGCAAAAGAAAATGAAGGCAGGAATAGATACATGAATGACCATTGTACCCCAGGGGCCAAAGTGATCAGTTAAGTTTTCAGCATCAAACCCCCAGGGTCTCCAGTCATTCTGTTCAAACAATTTTTCTCCTGATGAACTGCTTTATTTTGGCTGTTGGTGTCATCTTCTTCTGGGGTCTCCTGACTCTGTGTTGGTGGCATGCCAATGCCACTTCTCCCCTCTGTGTCTTCTTGTGCCCTTGATGATAACAGTCCATTGCCATCCTTTCTGGAGTCCAGCTGGTTGTAGGAACAGCTGTCATCTTGCCGCTCAGCTGGAAACCACAGTTGGACTATGACAGTTGTGATGATCAACCACATGATGGAAACTGCAATCAAGATCTTCCATCGGGAACTCTCGTCAGCTCCCTGCCGGCTGGGTTGTTTCTTTTCCATCTGAGGCATTGCTGGGGAACAGGTTTGCACTGGGATGCATGAATTCACGTGTCTCTCTCGGCTCTGGACAGCAGTTGGAGTGGTCAGCAGCACCTGGTATGGTCCTGTCCACCAGGGTTGATGCCAGCGTTTTCTTCTGAGATCCTTTACCAGCACCCAGTCTTCAGGTTTGATGTTATGGAGCTGTACTGCTGTAGGCTCAGGAAGGGCAGCTTTCACCTTAGGAAACATAAGCTTCAAGACATGGTTGAGTGCGCAACAGTATCTTAACATGTCGTCATTCATTCCTGTCAGTGTTAACCTATTTTGCCAGAAAGGGGTGTTGGTCATCTGCATAGGACAGCCAGTAAGTATCTCATAAGGAGAGAGTCCAGTTGTCTTACGTTGGCGGCCTCTCATGAACATTAATGTGAGCAGTAAAACTTTAACCTATGAAAGATTAGTTTCTGCCATTAACTTTGTCAGTTTTGTTTTCAAAGTCTGGTTAGCCCTTTCCACTGCCCCTCCACTAGCTGGGTGGTAGGCACAATGTTATCAGATGTATTTGGAGGCTGTCTAAAAGACTCTGAGTTACGTTGTTAACAAAATGAGACCCATTGTCACTGGTTAACTTGGAAGTCCCCATCGTGGGATTACTTCTCTCAACAATGCTTTTGCAACTGAAGCAGCTGTAGCATGTTTACATGGGAAACACTCAATCCATTTTGAAAACATGTCAACAATGACAAGGCAAAATTTCTAACCCTTGCATGGAGTGAGTTCAATGAAGTCCATCATTAAATGTTCAAAAGGACCCTCTAGTTTAGGATGGGCTGACAAGGGCATTGTTTCACCTCTGCCAACACTGCTTGATGCACAAATTTAACATTTTCTGCAAAAATTTTCAGCACATGCTGAAAATCCTGGTGCATACCATAATCTATTTACAATATCCATCATCCCCCCATTTGATTCATGGTCAAGCCCATGTGTCAATTTTGCTAGGAAAGGGAATATGGATTTTGGGAGAACTGGGAGGCCTTTTGAGTTCATTCAGACTCCAGCTGGGAGTTCATTACACCCTTTTCTTCTCCATAATGCTTTTTATCTATTATCAGCTCCGGTTTGAAGCAAAGATACATCATAAAGAGGAAAAACGTCATGTTGGACAGACAAGGACATTTGCAAAAATGGGGGAGACAGGTGAGAGAGCAGCCGGTTTCACAGCAGTATCCGCGGCTGCATTACCCTGTGACACAGGGTCAATAGACCCTGAATGAGCTTGACATTTGCATACTGCTACTGAGGCAGGTAGAAGTAATGCAGTCAAGAGGTTAATAATGAGACTCCTATGGGCAATTGGTTTAACTGTAGAAGTAAAAAAAAAAAAAAAACCAACACGATTTTTCCACAAAGCATGAAAGCTGTGACAGACATTCAATGCATATTGAGAACCTGTGTAGACTGTGATGGTTTGTCCTTTTCCTAGAACAAAAGCAAGGGTGAGTGCAAGCAATTTGGCCGCCTGAGCAGATTATTATTATTAGATTATTTGGCAATCTGGCACTATCAATCACATTATGTTCCGTACATATAGCATAAGAAACCCAAGGGGGACCATTAGAGGGGTTCCTCGTGGCAGAACCTGCTACAATCATAGCCCTTTCTGTTGTGGAAAATTGGACGCTGTTTGTCGCCATGGGACTGTGTCAGGACTGCTGACATGAAACCACCACGTTCAGCAACAAAGAGATTGTAAGGAATGGGAACAAGGTGAACTATATAAAGCTTGCTTTAACTCAGTGAAAAAAAAAGTCAGTCATGGTCAAAAAGTCAGTCATGGTCAAATGTTTTTCCCCTTGTGTGATGACATACAGGGGTTGGGAGATCTCGGCAAAATCACGAATCCATGGACGACAATAGCATGCTAAGCCCAAAAAGACATCATTTGATTTTTTGTTTGTGGCTTTGGAAAATGCAAGATGGCCTGGATGCAGTCCGGACCTAATTTGCGACCCTCCGGAGTGATAATATGGCCAAGATAATGTACTGATTGTGCAAAGAGCTCCAGCTTGTCTTTTGAAACTTTGTGAGCGTTTTCTGCCAGAAAACAAAGCAATGCCACACAATGACTGCCAATGCAACAGGTTTACAGCTACAGCCGCAATGAACAGAGTGCGGCTGAAGGCAAAACCTGTGGTATCCACGTCCAAGTGTAACGTTTACCATTGAAAGTGAAAGCAAACCAGAATTGTGAGTCAGGGTGAACAGAAATGCTGAAATATGTATTCGCTAAATCAATAACTGTAAATCAACGTGAATTTGCCGGAATCTATCTATCTATCTATCTATCTATCTATCTATCTATCTATCTATCTATCTATCTATCTATCTATCTATCTATCTATCTATCTATCTATCTATCGATATAGATATAGATATAGATATAAATATAGATAATTTTAGATCTACTTTATGTTTGAGTTTGTAAATATTTGGAGATTAATTGGCTTTATTTTGTACATTTGTATCATTGGGCCTTTAATTTCTCTGTTTCCAAACCCAGTGACAGGGTTGTTGCTTTGCTGGGAGGATAAACGAAACTAAATGCTTCAAACAGTGAAGCTCTACATCAAAACAGTGGCAATACTGAAACTGGTTGATTTTATGTCTTCTGTGTCACATTGGCTGAAAAAGGTGCCTGTCCCGTTTGCTTTATTCCAGTCAAAGGATCCTCAGTTTGAGAAGAGATGTCCTCCCAAGTCAGACTGACGCTGCTGCCGAGCACCAGATGCTTGTATGATGAGCCTGTTCAGGTGAAGGTGGCCGGGCTGAGGCCCAGACAGGTGGTCACCATGAGAGCTAGATCAACCGACGAGAGGGAGGTGGTGTTCAGCTCCTCGGCCACCTACAGGGCTGATGGGAGTGGGGAGATCGACCTGGGCAGAGACCCCTCACTTGGTGGGAGCTATGTTGGGGTTGAACCCATGGGTCTGCTGTGGTCGATGAGGCCAGATTCCCCACACAGGTACTTTAAGAAGGAGAAAGCACTGCAGCCCTTCAAGGTGAAGTTCTCTGTGCACGAGGACGAAGGTGAGGGCAGGATGCTGGCAGAGGCGACCAATGAGAGGCTTCTGATGGGAGATGGAGTCAGCCGGCTCCCCGTCAAAGAGGAGAATTTTCAGGGAGTCCTGTTTACTCCCTCAGGTGGGCGGTTCTCCAGGTTCTGTCTTCAGTGCCATAGTAGGCCTTTTTCAAAGCAGACATTTTGACTTGTCAGGAACAGGACAGATGTAACTGATTAACAATGGCTTGATTCCCTTTTAGTGTCCCAAGATGGTGTCCCAGTGACCCAGCATTCACAATACCAGGGACCATATTCACTACACATCCTGAGGCTAAAAACAATCCTTCCTTTAGGGTGGCAGATTGTTCTTTGTTTCCATGCAAGACTCTATTATTATTGGACTGATCTGTCATTGCTGCCTGCCTTTGACCACGTCTGTTCTCATGTTGCCCCCCCCCCCCCCCCTCTTAGATGATCTAAGGTTGACATTCACTTGTATGTCTGTGTTTCAGGAGACGGTCCGTTTCCTGCTGTGTTGGATCTGTCCACCTTCATGTCGGAGAGAAGAGCCTGTCTGCTGGCCAACAAGGGCTTTGTGGTTCTGGCTGTGTGGGTGTACAATGATAAGCCTAAAAATGTCAATGAGATGCATCTGGACCACTTTGAAGAAGCAAAGGATTTCCTACAACGACAGCCTAAGGTGAGTCCTTTGAGTAACTTTCCTTTCATTTTGACACATTTGGTGAGAAGCCAGTACTGTTCTGGTTCTTATTCACAAACATGCATCACTCACTGTCACTGTCAACTGAATCCTTGCACATTGTAGAGTTCATTGTATATATTGTTTATTGTTTACTTTAGATTTTTGCACTGCTTAACTTTTTGTTCAGTTTTTTGTTTTATTCTCGTTTTTGTCCTTGTTGAGTCCTGTCTTTCTTTTCTGTGCAAGTACATTGAATGCAATGTTTAAACCTTGTATGTGCACACATACAAGGTTAATAACGGTGGCACAGTGGTAACACTGTCGCCTCCGAGATAGAAGGTCCCACGTTCAATTCCCACCTGGGGCGCTGTGGGCGCTGTGGGGACGTGTCCTCCACCATTCCTTTGGTGCCTACTGCCCTTTGTCTCAAGGCCTGTCTGCGTGTTCTCCCAATGTTCACCTGGGGTATGGGTCCCCAGGCGCCGCTGTCGGCTAGCAGCCCACCACTCCTGGGCTGCCGCAGAGGAAGGACTTTCCAGGATGGGTTACCCCAGGATCATGCAATTATGTGATAACAAGTCTTTTTTTATAAGTTGATTGAGCCCATATGCTTGATAAGACGTCCACCTTTCATCCAGTCTTTACACTGTTTGCTGAGTCACCTTCATAGACCAGTTCCTAAGCTCCGTGTGTTTATTCAGATTTCATCACCTCTAATTTTTTTGTTTTTTCACAGGTGGGCAGTAAAGGAGTTGGTGTAATATCACGATCAAAGGCAGGAGATATTGCACTCTCACTTGCTGCTTTTGTGCCAGGTGTTGAGGCCGTAGTGTGGATCAACGGCTGCAACGCCAATGTGCTCACCCCCCTCTTCTATAAGAAACAGCAAATCCTCTCACCGTTACTGTTTGACCACAGCAAGCTGATTACCCCTGAGTCAAGAGCGAACGTCAAGCATGGTATTAAAAATCCCCTGGCACGGAGGAGCAAGGGCAGTCTGATTCCCATTGAACAAGCTGAAGGACGTTTCCTCTTTGTGGCTGCAGAGGACGACCTCAACTGGTACAGCAAAGGTTACATGGATGAGATGGTGGAGAGACTGAAGCATCATGGGAAGGAGAACTTTGAGAGTGTGTGTTACCCAGGAGCTGGACACTTACTGGAGCCACCGTACGGACCGCACTGCACCTCATCTGTACATGGAGTCACAGGCTTTCCAGTCATGTGGGGAGGTGAGTCCGAGGCTCATGCAGCAGCTGAAGTCCACCTGTGGAAGAAGATCCAGGAGTTCCTCAGAACTCACCTGAGCTGCGATGCTACACAGACCAAAGCCAGGTTATAGATACAAACAGGTTGACAGGAAAGTGACAGCCAATGGCCATTAACCCAAGATAATTATATATGAAGCTGAATGTTTGCAATTGAATGAATGTTTTCATGTTTGTTCATTGAATTATGTTGAAAGATTATGACCAATCACAACCTGGTGCAGTCTTACTATCCAATCCACATTTATTTATAAGGCACATCTAAAAACAACAACAGCTGTCCAAAGTGCTCTGTGACATATAAAACATAAAACCAACACAGTAAAAGCACAAAGACCAGTTTAAAAAGACAGTCATGCAGACAGGCCACTGTCACAGTGAGTTAAAAGTCAGAGAATAAAATGTGTTTTAAGAGAGCATTTAAAAACAGGCAGTGTCGGGGTCAGCCCAACATGCAGAGGAAACTCGTTCTAGTGTTGTAAAGATGTGATTTTCTTTCTGCTTCAGCCTTGATCTTGGGACAAGGACCTGACCTGAGTGACCTCGATGGGATGTATTGTTGTAAAAGGTTGGAGAGATACGTTGACATTAGCCCATTTAATAACAATAAAATGAGGTCTGTATGTGGGAAATGTGGTCTCGTGTTTTCCTGTTAGAAGATGAGCTGCAGGCCTGGCTAACACTAACATGAAAGATAATAGTCATTCAGATAAACCCATGTATAACCCTTTAAAAGTCACTCCATGACATGATTGAAAGGAGGTGACCTCAGATCACAGTCTCAGATGGAAAAATTTAGACTTTATCAGCTTGTCCAGTTTAAGATCACCATCCATTAATGCACCCAGACTTTTAACAGAGGATTTTACACATGCTTCCAGAAAACACAGGCCCATATAAGGGGTATCATGGGCACCTCCATATTTTGTGAGCCAGTTGTACACAGAAAATTCTGGCCTTTGGAATAAACTGTCAATGAGTTCAAATCAACTCAATTTGAGTGTACATGTGAGACCATCAACACCCAGAGAATGAACACTGAAATGTTACACCAGCAAAGAGTATCCCCAACACAAACTGTAGTTTAACGTAGAAAATAAACTCCAAAAATCACTTTTTTGTCTTACTCCAGATTGTTCCGCTCCATAAATTTGCTGTGTACATTGTGACTATAAAAGAACTGGTTATATGAGCATATTCCGGTTTTTCAAGTGTTTACATGGAAACCAGGTTATTGCTGATATTCCGGTTATGAAAGGGTTACCTGACTGCATGAAAACGTAGTGAGTGAAGGATGGCATCTCATGATCTCTTTTTCCATGACAACTTTAGTATACTATTAACAATTTGAACAGACTATTAATGTGTAACCTCTGTGAATGTCCTGCATGGAGACAAAAGAAGTGCTTGGTCATATCAGCAGATTTTGAAGCCTCTGTGTGGAGGAGGGACATTTCCACAGACCTACAAATATATTCGACCATGGATCACAAAACTCCTCAGTTATTTGGAGGATACTGAGGGGCGGAGCTGAAACCTGGTGCACACACAGATACGGATTCAGGTAAGAGATTTAGGGTCATGTATTGCTGACCAAAGGGAATGGGATATGAGTGGGTAGCAGTGCCGAGCAGGTCCAGAGAGGAATTTGCTGGGCTGAACAGGAGTTGGGGGATAGAAATTTTCACCATACTGCAAAAAATAAAATGAGAAAATGTCTTAAATCAGGCAACATGCTTGTTTCTTGTCTGGCATGATGTACCTTCTTATCAGGTGTAAGGGAAATTCTCCTTGTTGCTCGTTGAGAGTTACTAATTCTCGGAAGAATTACAGACTTGGTGTGATGAATCAGGTCTCTTTCATACATGCAGCATGGAGGGAAGACTCATGTGGAGAGTTGTCTGCAGATCTCCACAGTGTCTTGGCTTTTATACTGTTTAGCAACAAAAAGGACAACTGGTTGTCACATGCGTCTGGTATTGGTAAATCAGTCCATTAAAACAATGACCATTTGGGGGACTGCATTCATCCTGTTTCCCTCATTGAATGTCCCTTTGTCCTCTTTCTCACCTTAGTGAGAAAAGGACACAAAGACTTTTAGAATTCATAGGCTGATTCCTGGGATAAGTCAATCATATAATTCCTACATTCCTCCCTTTTGACACAAAGTGTCAACAGAACATATTTAAGAATTACAGCAAAATATCAATTTTGGAAAATCAGCAACACAGATCCCAGTGAAAACACACCATGATTACACAAATTCCTCATCGATTCACTGTAAGGGTCTCCTGGTGCCCATTCTGATGTAGGGTGAAAATCTGGTTCATCATTGTTACTTGGTTCAAGGGGTATTTTAACACACAGTGACTTTTCTTCCTCCTCCAACTACCCATTTATCCATTACAGAAGCATAACATAATACAAAAGACAATGAAGACAGGAATCAATACATGAATAACCAAGGTACTCCATGGTTGAGTGCGCAACAGTATCTTAACATGTCATCATTCATTCCTGTCAGTGTTAACCTATTTTGCTGGAAAGGGGTGTTGGTCATCTGCATAGGACAGCCAGTAAGTATCTCATAAGGAGAGAGTCCAGTTGTCTTACGTTGGCGGCCTCTCATGAACATTAATGCGAGCAGTAAAACTTTAACCTATGAAAGATTAGTTTCTGCCATTAACTTTGTCAGTTTTGTTTTCAAAGTCTGGTTAGCCCTTTCCACTGCCCCTCCACTAGCTGGGTGGTAGGCACAATGTTATCAGATGTATTTGGAGGCTGTCTGAAAGACTCTGAGTTACGTTGTTAACAAAATGAGACCCATTGTCACTGGTTAACTTGGAAGTCCCCATCGTGGGATTACTTCTCTCAACAAAGCTTTTGCAACTGAAGCAGCTGTAGCATGTTTACATGGGAAACACTCAATCCATTTTGAAAACATGTCAACAATGACAAGGCAAAATTTCTAACCCTTGCATGGAGTGAGTTCAATGAAGTCCATCATTAAATGTTCAAAAGGACCCTCTAGTTTAGGATGGGCTGACAAGGGCATTGTTTCACCTCTGCCAACACTGCTTGATGCACAAATTTAACATTTTCTGCAAAAATTTTCAGCACATGCTGAAAATCCTGGTGCATACCATAATCTATTTACAATATCCATCATCCCCCCATTTGATTCATGGTCAAGCCCATGTGTCAATTTTGCTAGGAAAGGGAATATGGATTTTGGGAGAACTGGGAGGCCTTTTGAGTTTACTCAGACTCCAGCTGGGAGTTCATTACACCCTTTTCTTCTCCATAATGCTTTTTATCTATTATCAGCTCCGGTTTGAAGCAAAGATACATCATAAAGAGGAAAACGTCATGTTGGACAGACAAGGACATTTTCAAAAATGGGGGAGACAGGTGAGAGAGCAGCCGGTTTCACAGCAGTATCCGCGGCTGCATTACCCTGTGACACAGGGTCAATAGACCCTGAATGAGCTTGACATTTGCATACTGCTACTGAGGCTGGTAGAAGTAATGCAGACAAGAGGTTAATAATGAGACTCCTATGGGCAATTGGTTTAACTGTAGAAGTAAAAAAAAAAAAAAAACCAACACGATTTTTCCACAAAGCATGAAAGCTGTGACAGACATTCAATGCATATTGAGAACCTGTGTAGACTGTGATGGTTTGTCCTTTTCCTAGAACAAAAGCAAGGGTGAGTGCAAGCAATTTGGCCGCCTGAGCAGATTATTATTATTAGATTATTTGGCAATCTGGCACTATCAATCACAGTATGTTCCGTACATATAGCATAAGAAACCCAAGGGGGACCATTAGAGGGGTTCCTCGTGGCAGAACCTGCTACAATCATAGCCCTTTCTGTTGTGGAAAATTGGACGCTGTTTGTCGCCATGGGACTGTGTCAGGACTGCTGACATGAAACCATCACGTTCAGCAACAAAGAGATTGTAAGGAATGGGAACAAGGTGAACTATATAAAGCTTGCTTTAACTCAGTGAAAAAAAAAGTCAGTCATGGTCAAAAAGTCAGTCATGGTCAAATGTTTTTCCCCTTGTGTGATGACATACAGGGGTTGGGAGATCTCGGCAAAATCATGAATCCATGGACGACAATAGCATGCTAAGCCCAAAAAGACATCATTTGATTTTTTGTTTGTGGCTTTGGAAAATGCAAGATGGCCTGGATGCAGTCCGGACCTAATTTGCGACCCTCCGGAGTGATAATATGGCCAAGATAATGTACTGATTGTGCAAAGAGCTCCAGCTCGTCTTTTGAAACTTTGTGAGCGTTTTCTGCCAGAAAACAAAGCAATACCACACAATGACTGCCAATGCAACAGGTTTACAGCTACAGCCGCAATGAACAGAGTGCGGCTGAAGGCAAAACCTGTGGTATCCACGTCCAAGTGTAACGTTTACCATTGAAAGTGAAAGCAAACCAGAATTGTGAGTCAGGGTGAACAGGAATGCTGAAATATGTATTTGCTAAATCAATAACTGTAAATCAACGGGAGTTTGCCGGAACCTGTGACATTAGTGTTACAACATTAGGTACAATTGGGGCAGGATGTTGAACAGTTTCATTTACTGCCCTGAGGTGTTGGACTGGTCTCCAACCCACATTTGGTTTCTTTACAGGCCACTCATGATTTCCAACAGCCTCTTGCTGCACCGATATCTCTCCTCTTCTTCTTTTTTTTCAGTTTTTTCAATTTTCTGCTCATACAGTTTCAACATGACAAAGGAATTAGTTGAAACTGGTTTACAGTGCCCTGCAGATCTTAAGTGTAAACTGTCCCAGCACCACACAGGAATAACCTGGGAACCTTAACTCAATACCATAAAAAAAACTTCCAAGACCACACAGGTATTACATGGAAGCCGTTCCTAAGACTACACAAAAATTACATGGGAACTGACGGTTGAGACCACAACTCGTCTAGAGATTGATTCATAGCACCGTACTTACTTATTAAAATAGATGGAGTATCCACTGTCTGCCACCCGTGCCTGACCTCAGGCGGGTATCCTGTCCTACATTTGTCGGAGTGGAACTTTCCCTGAGTCGTATGAGACTCCTGCCGGCAGTTGACCTTCAGTCTAGGCTCAGGTGTCGATCAGCAGATCGTCCATCCCATCCTCGTCGCCAAATTATATATTGATTCCTGGGACAAGTAAGTCATCCTATTCCTACACTGGCAGTTTTGATGTTTGGGCATTTCACTTTAAAAAAAAATCCCCTTCTCGCCCTGCCTGGGGTGGTATTGTGCCTCCTTCAAGCTTGGGTCCTCTACCAGAGGCCTGGGAGCTTGAGGGTTCTGCGCAGGATCTTGGCTTTTCCCACGAGTGTGCTCTTCTGGACAGAGATCTCAGATGTTCTTCCTAGTATCTGCTGGAGCCATTCTCCCAGCTTGGGGGTTACCGCTCCGAGTGCCCCGATCACTACTGGGACCACTTTTGCCTTTATGCCCCACATCTTCTCCAACTCCTCCTTGAGACCCTGGTATTTCTCCAGCTTCTGGTGTTCTTTCTTCCTGACGTTACTGTCATTTGGGATCGCTACATCCACCACTCTGACTGTCTTCTGTTCTTTGTCTACCACCACTATATCTGGTTGGTTTGCCATCACCAGTCCGTCTGTCTGGAACTGGACATCCCACAGGATCTTGGCTCAGTCGTTCTGGATCACCTTTGGAGGCATCTTCCACCTTGATGCTGGGACCTCCAGCCCATACTCGGTACAGATTTTCCTGTGTTTGATGCTAGCCACCTGGTTATGACACTCCATGTATGCCTTCCCTGCCAGCATCTTACACCCTGCTGTTATGTGCTGGATTGTTTCAGGGGCATCTTTGCACAGCCTGCACCTGGGGTCTTGTCTGCTGTGGTAGATCCCAGCCTCTATTGACCTTGTGTTCAAGGCTTGCTCTTGTGCGGCCATGATCAGTGCCTCTGTGCTGTCTCTCAGTCCAGCCTTTTCCAGCCACTGGTGTATTTTCGCTATGTCATCCACTTCCTCAAGCTGTTGATGGTACGTGTCATGCAGGAGCTTGTCTGTCCATGCCAAGCAGTCTGGCTCCTCCTTACTGGGCTTCTGCTGCCTGAGGCATTCACTCAACAGGTCATCACTGGGGGCCATCTTCCTGATGTACTCCCAGAGGCTTGCTGTTTCCTTCTGGATAGTGGCTCTGACGCTCACTAGTCCACGGCCTCCTGTCTTCCGCTTAGCGTATAGCCTCAGGATGCTGGACTTAGGGTGAAACCCTCCATGCATCATAAGGAGCTTCCTTGTCTTGATATCAGTGGCTTCCATTTCTTCCAGTGGCCAGGATATTATAACAGCTGGGTATCTGATTACTGGCAGGGCGTAGGTGTTTATTGCCTGGATCTTGTTCTTGCCATTCAGCTGACTCTTCAGGACCTGCCTCACCCTCTGAAGGTATTTGGCTGTGGCTGATCTCTGTGTTGCCTCCTCATGATTTCCATTTGCCTGTGGGATCTCTAGGTATTTGTAGTTGTCCTGAACATCTGCAAGGAGTTCAACGAGATTAATAAAAGACCTTACGAATCAGTCGACTCTAACAAATTGTCGTTCCAAGGGCTGCTACAATATATATTCTTAGATCTACTTTATGTTTGAGTTGGTAAATATTTGGTGATTAATTTGTTTTATTTTGTTAATTTTTATCATTGGGCCTTTAATTTCTCTGTTTCCAAACCCAGCGACAGGGTTGTTGCTTTGCTGGGAGGATGAATGAAACTAAATGCTTCAAACAGTGAAGCTCTATATCAAATGCACGACAGTGTCGATACTGAAACTGGTTGATTTTATGTCTTCTGTGTCACATTGACTGAAAAAGGTGCCTGTCCTGTTTACTTTGTTCCAGTAAAAGGATCCTCACTTTGAAAAGAGATGTCATCCCAAATCAGACTGAGGCTGCTGCCGAGTGCTAGATGCTTGTATGATGAGCCTGTTCAGGTGAAGGTGGCCAGGCTGAGGTCCAGACAGGTGGTCACCATGAGAGCCAGATCGACCAACGAGAAGGGGGTGGTGTTCAGCTCCTCGGCCATCTACAGGGCTGATGGGAGCGGGGAGATCGACCTGGGCAGAGACCCCTCACTTGGTGGGAGCTATGTTGGGGTTGAACCCATGGGTCTGCTGTGGTCAATGAGGCCGGATTCCCCACACAGGTACTTTAAGAGGGAGAAAGCACTGCAGCCCTTCGAGGTGAAGTTCTCTGTGCACGAGGATGAAGGTGAGGGCAGGATGCTGGCAGAGGCGACCAATGAGAGACATCTGATGGGAGATGGAGTCAGCCGGCTCCCCGTCAAAGAGGGGAACATGCAGGGAGTCCTGTTTACTCCCTCAGGTGGGCGGTTCTCCAGGTTCTGTCTTCAGTGCCATAGTAGGCCTTTTTCAAAGCAGACATTTTGACTTGTCAGGAACAGGACAGATGTAACTGATTAACAATGGCTTGATTCCCTTTTAGTGTCCCAAGTCCACAAGGTGAAAGTATCTGTCCCTTCCTTGCTCAGAGTGGCTGTGATTTTAGATGATCTACTGTTGACATTCACTTGTATGTCTGTGTTTCAGGAGACGGTCCGTTTCCTGCTGTGTTGGATCTGTCCACCTTCATGTCAGAGAGAAGAGCCTGTCTGCTGGCCAACAAGGGCTTTGTGGTTCTGGCTGTGTGGGTGTACAATGATAAGTTTAAAAACGTCAATGAGATACATCTGGACCACTTTGAAGAAGCAAAGGATTTCCTACAACGACAGCCTAAGGTGAGTCCTTTGAGTAACTTTCCTTTCATTTTGACACATTTGGTGGGAAGCCAGTACTGTTCTGGTTCTTATTCACGAACATGCATCACTCACTGTCACTGTCAACTGAATCCTTGCACATTGTAGAGTTCATTGTATATATTGTTTATTGTTTACTTTTTTTTTTGCACTACTTAACTTATTGTTCGTTTTGTTTTTTTCTCTTTTTTCGTCCTTCTGTGCAAGTACATTGAATGCAATGTTTAAACCTTGTATGTGCACACATACAAGGTTAATAACGGTGGCACAGTGGTAACACTATCGCCTCACAGGTACAAAGTCCCAGGTTCGATTCCCACCTGGGGCGCTGTGGGCGCTGGGGGGTCGTGTCCTCCACCATTCATTCAGTGCCTACTGCCCTTTGTCTCGAGACCTTTCTGTGTGGAGTTTGCATGTTCTCCCCGTGTTCACCTGGGGTATCCTCCACAAAAAATAACCCACTAAAAACATGCAAGAAGATCCTGACCGAATGGTGACAACGAAGAACTGGGTCCCCAGGCGCCGCTGTCGGCTGGTAGCCCACCACTCCTGGTCTGCCGTGGAGGAAGGACTTACCAAGATGGGTCAAACGCAGAGGAATAATTTCACCAGAAAGCATGACATGTGCACGTTGTGTGTGTTGTTGTGTTCACTGATGCATTTTGTGTGGTGATTGATAAAGTATGGATCTTAAATGTTAACTCTCTTAAAGCTGTTTCTGATTATTTGTGAGTGCAGCACAAATTGTGTGACCGCAGGGTCACACAATTATGTGATAACAAAGGAAGTCTTTTTTTTATAAGTTGATTGAGCCCATATGCTTGATGAGACCTTCACCTTTCATCCAGTCTTTACACTGTTTGCTGAGTCACCTTCATAGACCAGTTCCTAAGCTCTGTGTGTTTCTCCAGATTTCATCACCTCTAATTTTTTTGTTTTTTCACAGGTGGGCAGTAAAGGAGTTGGCGTAATATCACGATCAAAGTCAGGAGATATTGCGCTCTCACTTGCTACTTTTGTGCCAGGTGTTGAGGCTGTAGTGTGGATCAACGGCTGCAGTGCCAATCTGTTCAACCCCCTCGTCTATAAGAAACAGCAAATCCTCTCACCGTTACTGTTCGACCCCAGCAAGGTGATTCTCACTGAGTCAGGAGCTAACGTCAAGTATGGTCTTCAAAATCCCCTGGCAGAGGAAAGCAAGGGCAGTCTGATTCCCATCGAACAAGCCAAAGGACGTTTCCTCTTTGTGGCTGGAGAGGATGACCTCAGCTGGGACAGCAAAGCTTTCATGGATGAGATGGTGGAGAGACTGAAGCGTCATGGGAAGGAGAACTTTGAGAGTGTGTGTTACCCAGGAGCTGGACACTTACTGGAGCCACCGTACGGACCACACTGCATCTCATCTTTTCATGAAGTCGCAGGCTTTCCAGTCCTGTGGGGAGGTGAGTCCAAGGTTCATGCAGCAGCTGAAGTCCACCTCTGGAAGAAGATCCAGGAGTTCCTCAGAACTCACCTGACCTGCGATGCAACAGTGACTGAAGCCAGGTTATAGATGCAAACAGGTTGACAGGAAACCAATGCCGATTAACCCAAGATAATTGTATATGAAGCTGAATGTTTGCAATTGAGTGAATGTTTTAATGTTTGTTCATTGAATTATGTTGAAAGATTATGACCAATCACAATCTGGTGCAGTCTTACTATCCAATCCACATTTATTTATAGGGCACATTTAAAAACAACAAAGTGCTCTGTGACATATGAAACATAAAACCAACACAGTAAAAGCACAAAGACCAGTTTAAAAGACAGTCATATAGACAGGTCTCTGTCACAGTGAGTTAAAAGTCAGAGAATAAAATGTGTTTATTGCAACATGCAGAAGAAACTCGTTCTAGTGTTGTAAAGATGTGATTTTCTTTCTGCTTCAGCCTTGATCTTGGGACAAGGACCTGACCTGAGTGACCTCGATGGGATGTATTGTTGTAAAAGGTTGGAGAGATACGTTGACATTAGCCCATTTAATAACAATAAAATGAGGTCTGTATGTGGGAAATGTGGTCTTGTGTTTTCCTGTTAGAAGATGAGCTGCAGGCCTGGCTAACACTAACATGAAAGATAATAGTCATTCAGATAAACCCATGTATAACCCTTTAAAAGTCACTCCATGACATGATTGAAAGGAGGTGACCTCAGATCACAGCCTGAAATGGAAAAATCTAGACTTTATCAGCTTGTCCAATTTAAGATCACCATCCATTAATGCACCCAGACTTGTAACAGGATTTTACACATGCTTCCCAAGAACACCAGTGATTTGTAACTTGAGGTCTCAGGTGTCAGGTGCTTGGTCATGTCTGCAGATTTTGAAGCCTCTGTGTGGAGGAGGGACATTTCCACAGACCTACAAATATATTCGCCCATGGATCACAAAACTCCCCAGTTATTTGGAGGATACTGAGGGGTGGAGCTGAAACCTGTTGCACACACAGATACGGATTCAGGTAAGAGATTTAGGGTCATGTATTGCTGACCAAAGGGAATGGGATATGAGACAGGGGCCAAGCAGAGACCAGTGAGTGGGTAGCAGTGCCGAGCAGGTCCAGAGAGGAATTTGCTGGGCTGAACAGGAGTTGGGGGATAGAAATTTTCACCATACTGCAAAAAATAAAATAAGAAAATGTCTTAAATCAGGCAACATGCTTGTTTGTCGTCTGGCGTGATAGATCTTCTCATCAGGCAGTTTCTATTTCTGGGCATTTCACTTTTAAATATATGTATGTGTGTGTGTGTGTGTGTGTGTGTGTATATATATATAGTCATTAATTTTTTTTATTTTGTCAATTTATATCATCAGGCCTTTAATTTCACTGTTTCCAAACCCAGTGACAGGGTTGTTGCTTTGCTGGGAGGATGAATGAAACTAAATGCTTCAAATAGTGAAGCTCTATATCAAATGCACGACAGTGTCAATACTGAAACTGGTTGATTTTATGTCTTCTGTGTCACATTGGCTGAAAAAGCATGAGAGACTCACAGAGACTGAAGAAAACGGAGCCCAAGGAGACAAACAAGGAGAGGAGAGCTAAGTACAGACGAGAGTGGTGACTGGACGAGCAATGCTACTTGTGCCACTGTTAGCAGTATGGGTGATATCATCTGAAAGATCTAACTACAAAAAATGAAAAAGCTGGGGCAGCACGCTGGCTTTGAAAGGGTAACCTGTTTTACAGGTGGAAGAATGCAACAGCTGCAGCAATAGCAAACATGTCATGTGTAGTGTCATAACAACAAGCACGTACCGGTTGTACAGGCTGTACCCTTGTGGCATTCGATTGCAGACTTATATATAACCAATGCTGCCAAGACAGGGAAATACCGGTTACCTCTGGAGCAGTGTAATAGGACACCGAGTTTCTCAGGAGACATGCCAGTGCCAGGAAAATGAAATGATTTAGTTATGGGTACTCCACATGACAGTAGCCCTGGACTCAATCAAAGAATAGTTGCATGCAACCTCTAAAATTTCTTTGCATAGGCATTCCATAGGCTCTATGGACTGCAAAACACCGGGGCTGAAGTCAGGGGTGGGCGATTTGAAAATGAATAACATGGTGCATTTTTTACAGTGACAGTGTGAGATAAAAATAACAGGGATGCTCAACTCAAAACATGATTCTACTTCTTCTCACTATATCAACAATGTAAAGCAACACATCTTAGGAAAGATAAGATGATAGAAAAATGATCAAAATAGGAATGAAAATGAGGTCTAAGTCTACAGGTGTTCTGGACGTACTAATTTAAGTTAATCAGCAAATATTGTGTGAATCATTCTCAGTTAGACGAGGAGTAGGATTGGGCATCGCAACATCTTTTATTTGGCAGACAATCCAAAGTACAGAAGTACAACTGTCAGTGTACCACAGGGCACGTCTATCAAGTACATTTACACACAGCAGCAACATACCAATCAATCAATCAATCAATCAATCAATCAATCAATCAATCAATCAATCAATCAATCAATCTTTATAGAGCGCTTTTCATACAATGTAGCACAAAGTGCTTTACATGTTAAAAACAAAAACAGCTGATCTCATGTTGCAGTCTGAAGTGTGGAGCTAATGTTACTCCACTCCACGCTCAAGGTCAAAAAGTGATCTTTCAGTGGCTCCTTACCTGCCAGGTGTGGATGCCACAGTGTGGATCTGTGGCTGCTGTGCCAAGACAGCGCCCCTCCCTCTGCTGTAAGAGGAGCCAAATCATGGTCATGCCTGTGTTAATGTCTGATTTTATGAGTCTGAAAGGACAATCATTTGACAAGGACTATTTAATTGCATATTTTGCTGCTGTTGCTGTCTTCATCGCATCTTGTCCTCTGCCTGTAAACTTGAGCTGAAAATGATCCAGCTGGCTACAGAAATGTTGGTTAATGTGTGCTGTCTTTAAGAGTAAATACATGACATGAAACTTTTCACCCTTAACTTTTCCGTTGCGTTTTGCATGTTTTGGCAACAAAAGAGTGTCAGAAATAATTTGTAATTCACTTCCTTCCTTCCTTCCTTCCTTCCTTCCTTCCTTCCTTCCTTCCTTCCTTCCTTCCTTCCAAAGCCTAGAAGTATTCGAATCCTTTCCTGAAGTAAAAGCAGCAGTTGCACAACTTAAAAATAAACTATCACGAGTAAAAGTCATGCATTTAAATGTTTATTTAAGAACAGAGAATGAAGAATAAAAAGTGATTGTAACGACTTGCCTGTCATTAAAGTCGTTTGAGAGGATGAGGTCCTGTATGTTTGTGTGACGCGCTGCTGCTGGTTCATAAGCACGCTGAGTCCAGGAAAGTTTCAATCATTTAATACCTCAAAACATCACAGCTACTTCAGCGGCTTTCAGGTTACACACGCCTAAAGGATGTTAAACGTGCACTGGCGGCGAATATGTAACAAAGCAATAACCTGAACAAAGGCGGTCAACGAAAAGTGCGGCTACCTACACTCCTCTCTCTCCCCCGTGCAGGTAAACCAGCTCCCTAGATCACCTACGGCAATCATCCCCAGTGCCCACGTGACCCAAGCCCTGTGCATCACCGTGGCAACCAGACCAAGCAAATCAAGAGACGAATAATCCACCAGTGACACAATACGGCTCCTACAGTGATAATGCTCCGTTTGCATAATGGCCCCTTGCAGAGTGTTGTATTATTATATTATTGGATTCATATTGCAGAAACATTAACATGTAAGCTGCGTTTTGATGCATCAGGTGGAAGTGGAGCCAGGTTTATCTTCTTTCCATCTCTATTGGGAAGTTTACTCATATCGTACATCGTGTTTCATGAGCCAGTTAAACATTTTGAATGTAAAAGACTCATCTTCAACGTAGATGTGCCATAAAAAGTACAATAACCCCCAGTAAAGAAGCACATAATGAAAATACTCAAAAGTGTGATTAGGTAGTATACTTGCTGCTGATTTGGCTGCCAAATCCTCTGAGACACAGGCTGATGAACGCCCTCTGCAGGCCAGAATGCGGAACTGCACAGAGAATCATTCAATTATGTCTTCAGCAGCCATTGAACCGGGACTGTACGAGGCTCACGATACCAGGTTAGTGACACAGTTTGTCTTAGAAATCTCAGTACCAGGTGTACAGATCGACATTCATCACAGTCAGGATTGTGATCTGGTTATGATCAAATCACAGAACAGGAGTAAGGACGCACTTCGTGTCTTGTGATCAGGCGGTTTCAGACTCCCTTCGTCCTTAAAACTTCTTTTCAACACGGGCACATTCTGTAGCTTCAGAGCTACAGCAATAAACTGTGACCTCCATGACATTAAAACGCCTAAACAATTAAAATGGCCAAAATTGGAATGGAATTTGGTGCGTAGTTGGGCTCAGTTTCAACATTAAATATGTCGTTATTGCGGTTTTCAGACTTAAGTATCTCATTTGATCTATTTGAATGTTTGAACAAAATGTCCCCTGGACATGAGACTTGAGCACAGAGCGTCACAGAGTGTCCATGTGTCCAAAGTTAATGTGTAACATTATTGCAGATTTTTAGGCCACCTAAGAGAGCAGGGGCTCTGAGTTACCCCTACAGGTGTTTTAACAGACCCACTTACATTTAAATTACTACATCGCGTATGCTAAAACTGCGTGAGTCTGTGTCAGCGCAAAACTATGAACCAGTTTCTGTGTTTCCGCTCACAGTTACAACACAGAAAAAAGAAAATGGGTCAAATAATATAGCTCTATATCAAATGCACGCTAGTGTCAGTATTGACACAGGTAGATATGGTCACATTAGCTGAAAAAGGTGACTGTCCTGTTTGCTTTGTTCCGGTCAAAGGATCCTCAGTTTGAGAAGAGATGTCCTCCCAAATCAGACTGAGGCTGCTGCCGAGCGCTAGATGCCTGTATGATGAGCCTGTTCGGGTGAAGGTGGCCGGGCTGAGGTCCAGACAGGTGGTCACCATGAGAGCCAGATCGACTGATGAGAAGGGGGTGGTGTTCAGCTCCTCGGCCACCTACAGGGCTGATGGGAGCGGGGAGATCGACCTGGACAGAGACCCCTCACTCAGTGGGAGCTATGTTGGAGTTGAACCCATGGGTCTGCTGTGGTCGATGAGGTCAGAGACCCTGCACAAAAGGTGTCAAAAAAACAACGCGCTGAACCCCCACGTGGTGAATTTCTCTGTGCACGAGGATGAAGGTGAGAGCAGGATGCTGGCAGAGGCGACCAATGAGAGGCTTCTGATGGGAGATGGAGTCAGCCGGCTCCCCGTCAAAGAGGGGAACATTCGGGGAGTCCTGTTTACTCCTCCAGGTAGCTGGTTTTGTCTTTCTCATGCTTAAAATCAGTAAATTCAGAGGATGACGCTGACATTATTTTATGGTCAGCAGCCACCAGCCCTCTGCAGAGGAACAATTAATTCATTTTTTAACTAGTCTGTTCATCCACAGCATGATATATCTCATTCCACAGAAAAGCACTCATCCAAAAACTATTAAAAACACATAAAATACATTCTCCCATTGGCAGACATATTTCCCATATTCTTTCATTAAAGTAACCATTCGGCCTGTAGTTCACTCTGACAAAACTGCATCTGCATCAGGCGGACTTCACTGAGCATGCTCAGGGTCCGGGACCTGTGTTCACCCGTGTTTGTCGTGATGATAATAATAATAAACTTTATACGAGACTTGCAGCTGAACATGCTTTGCAACAAAGAAATCACATTCACCAAGTGCTTCACACAAAAGGACCCACATTGTCCTCTGTTGTTAGTGTTTGAGCCTTCAGGTCCAGTTTGAATTAATGAATCTGAACGAGGCGTCTCAGGATAGAATTTCTGTGCTGTGTGCGTCAGTCGTTTGTAAGATTTCTGAAATACCTTGTCATTTATAATGAACCTTTCGATCCAGGAACAGGACCTTTCCCTGCTGTGTTGGATCTGTACACTCTGGGTGGAGGTCTGTCGGAGAAGAGGGCGTCTCTGCTGGCCAGCCGAGGGTTTGTGGTTCTGACTGTAGCTCTGTACGGCCACGACGACATGCCGAAGAACATCAGAGAGGTCCATCTGGATTATTTTGAAGAGGCGATAAAGTTTTTGAAAAAACAAGATCAGGTGAGTTTATAATGTCACATCTGAGTCTTCATGATTTATTTCTTTTAACCTTGGAAAGTTTACGCGTATGGTCAGTGTAGTTTTAGGTCAGAGCTGAGTTTTAATAGGATTTCTGTTCATTAAGTTAGACTCAGTGGAAATGGATGGCATCCCTGTTCATCAGAAAACATGAAGGATTTCATTGTGATATTAACCTGGGAAACATGTGGGGCTTTTTTTCAGGTGGGAAATAAAGGAGTTGGTGTGATATCACTGTCAAAAAGTGGAGATCTTGCTCTTTCGGTGGCTTCTTACCTGCCAGGTGTTGAGGCCACCGTGTGGATCAATGGCTGCAGTGCCAACACAGCGCTCCCCCTCTACTATAAGAGGAGCCAGCTCCTGCCTGCGTTAATGTTTGACCTTACTAAGTTGATGCCCACTGAGTCAGGGGCCATGATTACCAAGTATGCAGTACATAATCCGCTGGCAGAGGAGAACAAGGGCAGCCTGGTCCCCGTTGAACGAGCCGAAGGACGATTCCTCTTTGTGGCTTCAGAGGGCGACCTCAACTGGGACAGCAAAGGCTACATGGACGAGATGGTGGAGAGACTGAAGCGTCATGGGAAGGAGAACTTTGAGAGTGTGTGCTACCCTGCAGCAGGGCATTACCTGGAGCCACCTTATGGACCCTACTGCCCCTCCAGTATTCATGGGCTTGTGGGTAAACCAGTCCTGTGGGGGGGTGAGCCTAGATCACACGCAGCCGCTGAAGTCCACATGTGGAAGAAGATCCAGGAGTTCTTCAGAAGTCACTTGAGCTGCGATGCTACACAGACTAAAGCCAAGTTATAGATACGATTACAGTCATAGTCAACACTGAAGGAAGGCTGAAACTTCTGGATGTGTTTGTGAGGACTGCAAAGTATAGTAATAGGACAAAGAAGTAAAGAAAGGCAGACTATATTTGCCAAAATGATTATCACTAGTATTGTTACTACATATAACTGTCTCGCATCAAGCATATTCAATAACTGCTATGAACCTCTAGATGGCAGTATGGTTCCATGGTAGAAACTCAGACACTTTTTAGCAGAATTAAAATCACAGTTTTGTCATTTTGTGAGGCAGAAACAGGGGAAAAGCATTGATCTCATACAGATTATGACTCTAGTATTGTAAGGACATCCAGTTGAATCAAAGTTGAATCAGACATAGATTGCATCATCCTGGTGTGATGGGAAAGAAGGCGCACAGACATAAAAATGTGGCAGAAAATGAACAGTAATCCCCAGTAAAGAAGCACATCATGAAAATCCACAAGTTTAAATATTTCAAAAGGGAGCTTAAGTACTGCATTTGTTACTTTTCAACACTGATGTGTAACTTGTCTTAACATGTCTCAGGTGTGTAAAACCCTCTGACTCAGATTGATAAGCGCCCTCTAGAGGCCAAACAGCTGAACTGCACAGAGCTTCATTCAATAACACCAGCTGATGTTTTCAGCAGCGTTTAAAGCAGGTCGGTGCGAGGCTCATATTACGGGTTAGTCACTCGATTATTGATTGATTGATTCATTTATCTGTTTACTTAATTTTGATATGTTTGATCCAGCTCAGTACCCAGTGTACAGTTCGACATTCACCAGACTCACCAAAAGCTTCTGGTTATAATCAAATCAATAAAAAGGTATTACATCGCCTTTAGTGTCCTGTGATCAGGTGGTTTCATCTTTACTTCCTCCATAAAACTTCTTCTAACATTAACACAACGTTAAACTTTAACAAAATCAAGCCACATAAGGACCTCCATGGTGTTAAGAAGCTGAAATAAAATGTAACTTAGGAAATTAGTTCCGTGACCAGTTTACCCCCTTTCACATCGCTGATCTTTAGCCCAGAATAACCTTCCTGTTGAGACTTTTTCAGATTTCATTGACATGATTCATCATATTTAATTGCAGTGTAACTGTAGGCTCTGTTATTGCTTGCTCGTGAAGTTTAGTTTAATTTGCCAGATTTTAAATGGACTTTGGTGAGGCAGGTCTTAACCCACAGGGCATACAGTTACAGTTGGCACAGCTTCAGTTTTCAGACATATTGGTGAATGCGTGCATGACATTTCTGACTATTAATGTCAATCAGAAACCAAAATCAAAATCTGATATCTTTAGACCTGAAACACAATCGAGCACCACTCAGTTACAGACACCATGAAATGCTAAGACACACAGTATCAAAACAAAGAAAGAAAGAAAGAAAGAAAGAAAGAAAGAAAGAAAGAAAGAAAGAAAGAAAGAAAACACGGAGCTTGATCAAGTGCAAATGAAGTACAAACACATTTTAAAATATCTCAATCATCTATGTGTGAGAAAGGTTAAAATATTTACCAATAATCACCGTGATGACACAGTTCGTCAGGCACAAGCAACAAGCCCGCACTGCTAACACATCAGTCACACACATCAGTCACACACAGAGGGAGGAAGAGAGACAGGGAGGAGCACGGGGGGGGGGAACCAAGGGGGGGCGGACTGGAGGAAGAGCGGAGCTGTGTGAGTATCTCACTTGTTCTGTTTTCAGTGTTTGAACTAATCGTCCCCTGAGCATGACATTTGACCACAGTGCACTGCAGATCAAACTGTTCATATACTTAAAGTTAATGTGTGACCTTTATGGACTTTGTTCATGCAAAGACAAACTGCCCGGTCATTAATGCAGACTCTGATGCCGCTTTGAATTAAACACACACTGATGCAGGCCACGGTGTAAAACTGCACACCACTTCATTCAACTGATGTTTTCAGCAGCATTTCCATCAGGACTCACATCACAGGTCAGTGTCTCTGTTTTTCTGGGCAGTTTCAGTCCCCAGTGCATGCACGGCACCAGGAGTCATTACAAACGTTAACACTGTTTCCAGCTGGTAGTCTCACTTCAACAGAAATGACTGGTATCATGCTGTGAAGGGCGACTAGTACGTCTAGCTGATTATGACACGTTTAAAACCTTTTTAAAAAAACATTTTCAATGCCGCAGCTTATTATTTCACCGCGACAGTTTGTATTTATTACACACGCGGATTATCTCGTTATTGGATCAAGTGAATCAATACTTAAGTTCATTACGAAAAGAGACATTTTAATGCCCGTTAATTCATTTTTGTTTGAACTGGCTGGATTTTAAACTGGTTGCAGGGAGAGGGAGAAACAGCGATCACAGCACTGGATGAGCTACAATGACTTTGAACGGGAGAGAGAGCTGCGCTGTCATTCATGAGATTAACTGTCTGTGACGGTAATCTGAGGACAGCCAAGTCATGCAGGAGTATTTATCTTGTTTTCTCTTTTGATGCTCACGGTAAAGTGTGCCATAGACATCAGGAGAAAAACGGGCTCAGTAACGGTAAAGTAACTCAGTTCTTACTCTTTTAACACACTTAAACATAGATAACTGTTGAGCCATAGCGACGCATTCATTTCACTGTAGCAGACTGCCCACAATACAGGATCCACTGTCCTTCTCAGTTACCATTTTTTGCCGAACAACGGACAGATTGTGACGTGCTTGCGCGAGCGTAACATGTCTGGGGTGACCAATGATGGCCCGCTGTGACTGGACGAGACCTCACGTGATAATAGCCAGCAATAAAGTGTTGCTTTTTTCCCAAATGAAAACGTTTTAGTTTTAAGGGTTTTATTAAAATGCTGATTTTAATCATTAAAAATAAATGTTAAGAAAGTTCTCCAAGTCATTTAGGGTGGGCCAGGTGGACAAGTGGGTGGGCCCAGGCCCTTCAGGCCCGCCCCTAACGCTGCACCTGCTTCCACATGGCTGACCTTTAGCCCAGAACAACGTTCCTGTTGAGATTTTTTTCAGATTTCATTGACATTCATTGCCGAATTAACCAGAACGACCCATGATTCATCATATTTAACTGCAGTGTGAGACTGTAGGCTCTGTTATTGCTTGCTCGTGAAGTTTTGTTTAATTTGCCAAATTTTGAATGGACTTTGGTGAGGCAGGTCTTAACCCACAGGGCATACAGGTGCAGTTGGCACAGATTCAACAGCAAGTGTTTTCAGTTTTCAGACATATTGTTCTATTTGAATGCGTGCATGACATTTCATGACATTACTAAGTTTATTAACAGTTTGATCTGAGGAAGATCAAGAGCGGAGCTGTGACAGATGCAAAGTGACCGGCATTCTTCAGTCAATGCATATTCAGAAATACTTCAATTTACCCCCGAAATGTGAGCCCTTTTTGCACAGTGGAGTCTGTATCAGCACAAAACTATGAATCATTTCATGTTCGTGTTGTAAATGTTTGGTGATTTTTTTTTTTAATTCAGTTTAATTGTATCGTTGGACCTTTAATTTTTTTCAGCACAGATGAAACAAAAAGCAGTGGGCTCAGTTTCAACATTAAATATGCTGTTATTGCGTTTTTCAGACTTAAGTATCTCATTTGTTCTGTTTTGAATGTTTGAACAAAACATCTCCTGAGCATGACATTTGACCACAGTGCACTGCAGATCAAACTGTTCATATACCCAAAGTTAATGTGTGACCTTTATGGACTTTGTTCATGCTGCCCGGTCATTAATGCAGATTTTGATGCCACTTTGGAGAGGAGGGTTATCTGGACAGGTGTTCAACAGACTTACATATATATTATTACATCCCGGATAATAAAACTGATTGAGCCTGTATCTGCACAAAACCATGAATCATTTGACCTTTAATTTCTCTGCTTTCTTACACAATGGTGAAGCTCTACATCAGATGCGCGACAGTGTCATTACTGACGCAGGTAGATTTTATGTTTTCTATGTCCTGTTTGCTTTGTTCCAGTCAAAGGATCCTCAGTTTGAGAAGAGATGTCCTCCCAAATCAGACTGACGCTGCTGCCGAGCGCCACATGCTTGTATGATGAGCCTGTTCAGGTGAAGGTGGCCGGGCTGAGGCCCAGACAGGTGGTCACCCTGAGAGCCAGATCGACGGACGAGAGGGAGGTGGTGTTCAGCTCCTCGGCCACCTACAGGGCTGATGAGAGCGGGGAGATCGACCTGGACAGAGACCCCTCAACTGCTGGGAGCTATGTTGGGGTTGAACCCATGGGTCTGCTGTGGTCGATGAGGCCGGATACCCCACACAGGTACTTTATGAAGGATAAAGCACTGCAGCCCCTTAAGGTGAAGTTCTCTGTGCACGAGGAGGGAGGTGAGGGCAGCGTGCTGGCAGAGGCGACCAATGAGAGGCTTCTGATGGGAGACGGAGTCAGCCGGCTCCCCGTCAAAGAGGGGAATTTTCAGGGAGTCCTGTTTACTCCCCCAGGTAGGAGGTTCTCCATGTTCTGCCTCATCAGAGCTTAATTAAAGCCTTTAGTATGTTGTTATGAGTGTGTATTAGGATCATCAGCAGAGCAGAAAAAGTGACAGATGTAACGAATAAGAGCGGCTAAATAAGTATCGAAGGCTAAACGTAGATCCCAACTCTATCTTATTTTGATGGCACCAATTTAATAAGAATTCAGCTGGTTTACCAACAAATCAAATAATCTAGTAACCGCTTCCTTGAGGGTGAATGGTTTTAAAGAATGCGTCATACCAAGCAACAAGGTGAAAGTATCTGTCCCTTCCTGCTCAGAGTGGCTCTGTGTTTCTATGTGATGGACTGCTGACATTCATTCGTATGTCGATGTTCCAGGAGACGGTCCGTTTCCTGCTGTGTTGGATCTGTGCAGCTTCATGTCAGAAAAAAGAGCCTGTCTGCTGGCCAACAAGGGCTTTGTGGTTCTGACTGTGCCAGTGTCTGAAAAGCCTGGCAAAGTCAAAGAGATGCATCTGGACCGCTTTGAAGAAGCAAAGGATTTCTTACAACGACAGCCTAAGGTGAGTCCTCTGAGTAACTTTGAAACACAGCAGCATAGAGTTACAGACCTTTCATTTTGACACATTTGGTGGGAAGCCAGAAGTGTTCAGGTTATTATTTGTGAGCACAGCAGAAGCAAGTTGCGAACCCGGGGTCACAGGATGTTATATGTGATAACAAAGGAAGTCTTTTTTATAAGTCGATTGAGCCCGCATGCTTGATAAGATCTCCACCTTTCATCCAGTCTTTACACTGTTTGCTGAGTCACCTTCATAGACCAGTTCCTAAGCTCTGTGTGTTTATTCAGATTTCATCACCTCTAATTTTCTTGTTTTTTCACAGGTGGGCAGTAAAGGAGTTGGTGTAATATCACGATCAAAGGGAGGAGATATTGCGCTCACACTTGCTGCTTTTGTGCCAGGTGTTGAGGCCGTAGTGTGGATCAACAGCTGCAGTGCCAATCTGGGCCTCCCTCTGTTCTATAAGAAACAGCAAATCCTCTCACCGTTACTGTTTGACCCCAGCAAGGTGATTCCCACTGAGTCAGGAGCTAGCATTATCAAGTATGGTGTTAAAAATCCCCTGGCAGAGGAGAGCAAGGGCAGTCTGATTCCCATTGAACAAGCCGAAGGACGTTTCCTCTTTTTGGCTGCAGAGGACGACCTCAACTGGGACAGTAAAGGTTACGTGGACGAGATGGTGGAGAGACTGAAGCATCATGGGAAGGAGAACTTTGAGAGTGTGTGTTACCCAGGAGCTGGACACTTACTGGAGCCACCGTACGGACCGCACTGCACCTCATCTGTACATGGACTCATAGGCTTTCCAGTCATGTGGGGAGGTGAGTCCAAGGCTCATGCAGCAGCTGAAGTCCACCTGTGGAAGAAGATCCCGGAGTTCTTCAGAACTCACCTGAGCTGCAATGCGACAGGGACTGAAGCCAGGTAGATGCAAACAGGTTGACAGGAAGTGACAGCCAATGGCCATTAACCCAAGATAATTATATATGAAGCTGAATGTTTGCAATTGAGTGAATGTTTTAATGTTTGTTCATTGAATTATGTTGAAAGATTATGACCAATCACAACCTGGTGCAGTCTTACTATCCAATCCAGTCCAATCTATGTTCATTGATAAAGCACATTTAGAAACAACAGTTGACCAAAGTGCTCTGCAATCAAAATATAACAAAAAATTCAAAATAAAAGCAACACAGTAAAAGCACAAAGACCAGTTTAAAAGACAGTCATGCAGACAGGCCACTGTCACAGTGAGTTAAAAGTCAGAGAATAAAATGTGTTTTCAGACAGCATTTAAAAACAGGCAGTGTCGGGGTCAGCCCAACATGCAGAGGAAACTCGTTCTAGTGTTGTTAAGATGTGATTTCCTTTGCGCTTCAGCTTTGATCTTGGGACAAGGACCTGACCTGAGTGACCTCGATGGGACGTATTGTTGTAAAAGGTTGGAGAGATCTCATGTTCTCTTTTTCCACGACAACTTTAGTATACTATTAACAATTTGAACAGACCATTGATGTGTAACCTCTGCATGGAGAAAAGAGAAGTGCTTGGTCATGACTGCAGATTTTGAAGCCTCTGTGTGGAGGAGGGACATTTCCACAGACCTACAAATATATTACACCATGGACATCAAAACTGCTCAGTTATTTGGAGGATACCAAGGGGCAGAGCTGAAACCTGGTGTACACACAGATACGAGTGTATCGGAGTCGGGTAAGATGATTTAAGGTATTTTATTGTTGGGCAAAGGGAATGGGATATGAGACAGGGGCCAAGCAGAGACCAGTGAGTGGGTAGCAGTGCCGAGCAGGTCCAGAGAGGAATTTGCTGGGCTGAACAGGAGTTGTGGGAGAGAAATTTTCATCATACTGCAAAAAAACAAAATCTAAGTTAAGCAAAATGTCTTAAATCAAAGCAACACGCTTGTTTGTTGTCTGGCATGACACATCTTCTTATCAGGCAGTTTTTATGTTCAGGCATTTCACTTGCTTCAGTTTTTTTTGTCCTTTAATAAAATATTCTAAACTGTGAGAACATACTGAAACACAGGGGAAAAATCTGCAGTGAGGCCAGAGCCGCGACAGATGAGCATTGAAATACATTCTTCTTTAAATTCAGAAGCATTTTCAATTACCACCCAAAAGATGAAACAGTGGAGTCTGTACATACATATTTGAACATATGTATTAATATATATTTATGTAAACAGAGCTTTAATTTCTCTGTTTCCAAACCCAGTGATGGGGTTGTTGTTTTGCTCTCACCTGCCAGGTGTTGATGCCACAGTGTGGATCTGTGGCTGCTGTGCCAATACAGCGCAATATAGTTCTCTGTAAAGAAGCACATAATGAAAATACTCAAGTGTGATTAGGTACTATACTTACTGCTGATTTGGCTGTCAAGCCCTCTGAAACACAGATTGATGAACGCCCTCTGCAGGCCAGACTGCTGAACTGCACAGAGCTTCATTCAATAAGACCAACTAATGAGAGCAAGGGCGTATTCACACCTGCCTTGTTTGGCTCGAACCAAACCAAAAAAAATGGCTGGTGCGGACCTTTTGGGCTGGTGTGAATACTGTAATTAACCTTGTAAACCAGGCAGAGGAACACTGCCATCACCTGAAATTTACCAGTAAAGTTTCTGTCAGAGGAATTGAATAAACCCACACAGGACGGACAGCAGTAGTGTAAGAAATATATGCTTTATTAATATTCTTAAAATGATTAATAAATTAGGGCACAAGAATATGGTGGCTATAATACACAGACCGGCAAGGAGGAGAACTACAAGTCAGGCTACAGAGCTCATCCCACACCATAAAGAGTTAGATAGAAACTGGACTAGCATTAAACACACAGCACTCAGGTTTAAATCACAGCACGCCACCGCATGCTCAGTTCCACAGCACACAATACACGCTGGAGCTACTGCCCGTACTAATCCCCACAAGGTTGTCGTTCACCCATTCCCCCGATTCAGCCTGCTGGTTCCCCACGCAATTTAAAATAAACTAGTAACACAAATAAAGTAACATAACCTAGCATATAAGACATAACTACAATAATAAGACAAGAGACAAGGATGCCTTGTTGTGAAACAAGCATCAAGGGGAAATGTGATCATTTAAAGGACATTGGGATTTATGAAAGTTCCCTTGTGCACTGGTTGTTTTGGACTTAAAATGTTCTTATCCAGTGTGCTCTGTCCTCCTCAGGTGGACAACGTGACTGGTCGCTTCAGCGGTCAGTTCAAGACCTACGCCGTCTGCGGCGCCATCCGCAAAACAATGAGCCTCAGCTGAATTTCTGGTTCATTGTATTTTATAAACACAGTAGAGCCAACAGTTTGGGTGACATCATGATGAGGCTTGTGTCGGAGCATTATTCACACCTGCAGGCTCACAGTGAAGTCTGGTGAGGTGATTGAAGTCATGATATAAAGACTTTAGCTGTCTGCCCTGTGTGTGTGTTAGACCAAACATGTAGATTAAACATTTCCAGGCAGGTTTCTGACTTTTTTATGTCTGCCACACAAATAAACATCAATGTGATCATAGATTTCTGTACAAATGTACAAAGTGCTGAGAACAAAATATCTCCGATGGAGGACGGTCTGCTGCTTTCTCTCTGAAGACTTGTGCAGTGGAGGAGAAACAACAAGAACCAAATAAATCAATGCAAATATTCAGCAAACATGTAGAGCACAGAGAAGTTTCTATTTTCATGCAGAGAAAAGTCAGTTCAGGTCAACAACAATCATCCTGAGCAGTGATGGCCTCCATGGCTGAACAGACACAGGAAGGAGCTCCACCTGAAGACACTCAAACAGTTACAGAACAGCCAATGAGAAGAGCTCAAAGTCCCGCCCACACTGTTTGATTGACAGCTGATCTCTGTGCAGTGAAGAAATGCCACAACAATCAGCTCTCAGCAACAAACACGAAGACAAAATGAGTTTGAGAATGAAAACACAGAGTTTAACCCGCAGTCCCTTAAATGACTTCTGACTGTTGGAGTTTACAGAACTCAGCAGAGTCTCCAAACCACCAAAACCCAAGTCCAGCATAGAGAGGCTGAGTGAACGTGGTCTGGACTCTGTGGAGGAGAGTCATGGTTTCAGAGACGCTGTAGAAGGACAGAACACCTGCTCTGTGATCCAGGTACACTCCGACTCTGGAGGACCGAGGTCCTGAGACGGGAGTTTTCACATTGTTGTAGCAAAACTTATAAATGTTGTTGTAACAATCTAACGCCCAAGATTTGTCATTTCGTCCAAATCTAGATTCATTCGAGCTCCCTGCTCTGCTGATATTCTTGTATGCGACTACTACATCAACTGCTCCCCCTCTCCTCTCCACCTCCCAGTAACAACGTCCAGTCAGACTCTCTCTACTCAGGACCTGAGACCAACCAGTGAATCTGTCTGGATGATCAGAATAAGACTGTCGTTGCCTCGTGTATGTCGCTGTTCTGTTCCCGTCAGATAATAACAGATCTGTGTTTGCTGTGTTTGGATCCAGTGTGATTTCACGTGAATATTTTAAGAATTCAGCTCTGGTCTTGGGCTCTGGTGGTGACAGTAAAACCTCCACTTCAGTCACTGTCAGTGAGACGCTTGTCCATTTGTCCCTCAGAACGTCCTGTAGTTTGTCTCTGACTGCTGACACAGCAGCTGTCACGTCCTCAAAGTACCTCAGAGGACGGATATTGATGCTGGACGAGTCTGCAGGTCCACTGAGTGGTGACAGTGAGGGGTAGTTGTGTAGAAACTGGGTGTGATCCTCTGTGTGTGAGAGCTGCTTCAGCTCAGCATCTTTCCTCTTCAGCTCAGTGATCTCCTGCTCCAGCTTCTCCTGAAGCTCTTTGACTCGACTCACTTCAGCTTCCTGCTGGGATCTGACCTGCCGCTTCACTTCAGAGCTTCTTTCCTCCATGAGACGGATCAGCTGGCTGAAGATCTTCTGGCTGTCCTCCACTGCTTTATCAGCAGAGCGATTGATAGCCTCCACCTCCTGCTGAAGCACCTTCACGTCTTTCTGTCTGTCCTGGATTCTCTGCTGGATGTCTTGTCGACTCACCTCCAGCTCTCTCTGCCTCTCAGTCCTTTCTGCTGCAGCTGAGACTGTGTCGTGGCCTTTATGTTCATCCACAGAGCAGAGATAACAGATACACTGCTGATCAGTGCGGCAGAACATCTTCATCACCTCATCGTGACGAGAGCAGATGTTCTCCTGGAGCTTTGTGGAGGGCTCCACCAGCTTGTGTTTCTTTAATGGAGCTACTTCATAATGAGGCTGGAGGTGTTTCTCACAGTAAGAGATCAGACAGACCAGACAGGACTTGAGGGCTTTCAGTTTCCTCCCAGTGCAGAAATCACAGGCCACATCTTCAGGTCCGGCATAGCAGTGATCAGCAGGAGCAGCTTGGAGTCCAGTCTTCTTCAGCTCCTCCACTAAAGCTGCTAACATGGTGCTCTTCACCAGGTCAGGCATCGGTGTGAAGGTCTGCCTACACTGAGGGCAGCTGTGGATTTTCCTCTCATCCTCTTCATCCCAGAAACTTTTAATACACTTCATGCAGTAGCTGTGTCCACAGGGAATAGTCACCGGATCCTTCGGTAGATCCAGACAGATCGAACAAGAGAAGGTTTCCCGGTCCAGCTGAACTCCTTTCTGCGCCATTTCACCTCTCAGTGTCAACGACTGTCTGAGTTTCACTTTCTCTGAACAGAAGTGAAAGCAGCTTGAGCTCTGATCTAAACAACATGTGTCTCTGCAGTGAATGAGGCCTGTCAGCTCCTGCGCTTCATCACATGTTGGTTACACCCATCTTCAAAGTGTAGATCTGAAGGGGAGGGAACCAGGAAGTATGTGGACAGAGTGGAGCTGCTGTGTTTGAGAGCAGGAGGAAGAGGGAGGGGTTATCAAGCTCAGATCCATTCAGGAAGAGCAGCCGTTTGAGAGAGATACTGTGTGTTTAACACGTGTTTACAACAGAGCTCATTTCTCATTTAAAACCACTGCTCGCTTCAGTTTTTAGGAGGTAAACTCTGATTAGAATCAGAGGGTTTGGAGACGCTCACTGAGTTTGTCTCACTGATTTTATTCTGCTTTTGGCCAACAGCTCATGATTTTCTCCCCAAATCAAATCAGATCTTCTAAATGTCCGTCCCTGCAGCTCTGTCTCATGACTGCTTGTGTTTGTCTTCACGTGTCCACAATTTATTTTGTCCAGTTGGACTGAAGGACAAGTTGTTGGACTAAAAACTGGCTGTTTGCAAACATCCTAAATATCAGTTTTCTTCAGTTGAACTTTCTGTGGAAGCTGAACGATGCAGGAGGAAAAGAAGCATCTTTAAAATGACCTTTGACCCTCACAAATGTCTAAATTCAGCCTCAGTTGGTCCTGATGAGAGAGAAGAGCCACAAGATGGCAGCATGTTCACAGAGGACGCTGCTTCATCAGCACTGAGGAAGAGGATGGTGGTGATGAGGAAGATGAGGAAGATACTCATGATGATGGTGATGATAAAGATGATGATGATGATGATGATGATGATGATGATGATGATGATGATGATGATGAAGAGGATGATGATGATGATGATGATGATGATGATGATGATGAAAAGGATGATGGTGGTGGAGATAATGATGATGTGATGGTGATGAAGGTGATGATGATGAAGATGATCATGTCATGGTGATGATTTTGATGATGGTGATAAAGAAGATGATGATGTGATGAAGATGAAGATGAAGATGATGATGATGATGATGATGATGATGATGTGATGGTGATGATGAAGTTGAAGATGACGATGGCGATGATGGTGGTGGGGTTAAAGAAGATGATGATTGTGATGATAATGGCGATGATGATGATTAAGATGATGAAGATGATGATGTGACAGTACACCTGCTCAGACGTTCAACTGAAAGGTCTTCATGGACTGAGCTCCCTCTGGGTCCAGTGTTAATGTGGAGCAACGACCCAGAATGCTTTGCTTTTGACTCCCTGAGAAACTGCGGCGACAGTCACACATGAGACTGTGTTTCAAATAGTTTGATAGTTGATTTACAGCAAAGAAAGTCAGACACGGTTAGAAAGAAGCAGACACTGACTGCTCGATGCGCTGCCTCACATTCAGTCACAGTGAGCTGCAGCAGACCGCCAGGACCAGCTTCAGAGTGTCGGCATCCACATGAAAACACAGAAAGCTGCTGTTCACACCTGTGACCCTCAGAGTGTTTAACACAGCTCTGACATGAAGCTCAGACTCAGCTGCTGCTCACCTGCTGCTGGGGGGGGTCTTTGTTTTCTTTTTCTGTGTGTTTTTATCATGTGAAGCTCTTTGTGTTACTTTGCTGTGGATGAAAAGTGTTACACCAGTAAAGTCTGATTGATTTATTGAGCTGAGGGCCACGTCCTGTCTGTCTTCCCACTGGACACAATATTCTGGAGACACCTGACTCACGTGGACGCCTGACACAGTCGCAGAGACGCTTCCGCTTCAAGCTTGACGAGCTCGATGAAATGAGACTTCCCCAGAAATCCCTACAGCTCAGTGGGGTCTTCAGCGCTGCCTGCTGAGAACATTTGCGCAGTTTACTTCTGTCACATGAAGCCATGACACACGTTTGAAATGAAAGTTTAAAGACGAAAACAGAAGCTCATCAAGTTCAACAACAAATAACTTCACTTCTGGCGACATCTAGTGGCCATTAGTTCAAAGTGAACAAACACATCAACAACAAGTTTCACTGGAGCGACGACTGAAGACAGAAATTATGATCTGCCTCAAAACTGATTTTATGTTCAAACGCTGGAAAAAATGAAGCTCACATACTCACAGACACGCAGGCACACACGCACACACACACCTGCACACACACCCATATGGACAAGACAAGGAATAAGCCACCTTTGGGGGCCGTCCACACTGAGAGCGCCCCTGGCGCATGACTAGGGAGTGCCACCCGAGACCACCACGACTCAGGCAGACAGGAGGCCCCACACCAAGGTGCAGAGGCCTCCAGGCCATCCAGGCCAGAGCCGTCCCCTCGGCAGCGCCCCCATCAGTAGACCAAAAGCAGCTCCCAGTGTGGGGGGCCCCCATTAGGAAATGCTACAATTAAAAACCAAGGGCCCCTATGAGGAAACACTGGAGCTAAAAACCAAGGGACTAAGACATAAAATAAAATAAAATAAAATAAAATAAAATAAAATAAAATAAAATAAAATAAAATAAAATAAAATAAAATAAATAGTCATTAAACATGTCGTTAAAACATGCAACTAAAATAAGATACAAATAAAGATTAAATATGATAAGAAGCCTGATTAAATGAATAAGATGAATCAAACAAATCAATTGAAAGCCTGATTAAAAAGGTGAGTCTTGAGCCTCTTTTTAAAAACAACAACAGTCTCTGCGGCACTGAGGTTCTCCGGCAGGCTGATCCACAATCAGGGGCCGTAATAACTAAAAGCCGCCTACCCGTGTGTTTTAGTTCTTACTTTTGGTTCGGTTAAGAGGCCAGTGCCGGAGGACCTCAGGGTCCGCGAGGGTTTATAGGGTAAAAGTAGGTCAGATAAATAAGAAGGCCCGAGACCGTTAACATTTTTAAAAACTAATAAAAGAACCTTAAAATCTATCCTGAAACGCACGGGGAGCCAATGCAGCGATTTTAAAACTGGTGTAATGTGCTCCCGCCCTCTGGTCCTCGTCAGCACTCGTGCGGCTGAGTTCTGTGGTAATTGAAAATTGGAGATACTCTTTTTGGGAAGACCAGAGAGCAGGGCATTACAATAATCTAAGCGACAAGAGATAAATCATACATCAGCACCTTCGTGCTGGCCTGAGAGAGAAACGGGCGGACTCTGGCTATATTCTTGAGATGGTAAAAACCTATCTTTGTTATGTTTTTGATGTGTGGAATAAAAGTAAGCTCAGAGTCAAAAATCACACCCAGATTTTTTACAGAATGTGTTAGTTTAAGATCTTGTAGTTTTGGTAGAAGTTTCTCTCTCTGACCTTCAGGACCAACGACTAAGACCTCTGTTTTGTTCTGGTTGAGCTGAAGGGAATTTTCTGCCACCCATGACTTGGTGTCTAAAATGCAGTGAAAAAGGGCATCAATTGTCCCTGCGTCATCAGGAGACACGGCAATGTATAGTTGCGTATCGTCAGCATAACTATGGAAGCTGATGCCGTGCCTCCTGATGACATCCCCGAGGGGTAGCATGTAGAGATTAAAAAGAGTTGGACCTAAAATTGACCCCTGGGGAACCCCACACTTGATCTCATGGGTTCCTGAGGAACATGCATCCCAACTAACAAAGAAGTGCCGGTCAGTGAGGTATGAGACGAACCAGTTAAAAGCAGTACCTGAGAGGCCAACCAGGTGCCTCAGTCTGTTTAATAAAATTTGATGGTCTACTGTATTGAAGGCGGCGGTTAGATCCACTAGTACCAAGACTGTGAGCTTGTGTTTATCTAAGTTGCACCTGATATCATTTAAAATCTTTAATAGGGCTGTCTCGGTACTGTGGTTAAAACCAGACTGATACCTTTCTAAAATGAACTTTTTGTTTAAAAAGTCATTTACTTGGTTAAAAACCAGTTTTTCTAAAATTTTACTTAAAAAAGATAAGTTGGATACAGGTCGGTAATTATTAAGAGTGTTGGGGTCTAAATTGCTCTTCTTCAGAAGGGGCTTCACCACCGCCGTTTTAAAGGAGATGGACACGAGAAGACACCCGTCTGAAGAGAGCAATTCACCATGTAAAACAGCTGTTCCTCAAAGAACCCATAGAGTGTTTTAAAAAACGATGTGGGAATTGGATCTAAAAGACAGGTTGTAGGGCTTACCTGGGAGAAAACTCGACCAAATGTCCTTGGATCAACCAGGGCAAAACTTTCCAGAGTTTCGTCAGGTAAAACCTGTGATCCAGACGTGTTGGTAGTTAAAACCTGTTGAGATAAAAGACCAGATCTGATGTCAATTTTGTGCCTGAAGTGGTCTGCAAAGTCTTCACACAGGGTATTTGTTATTGTCTTATGAGATCTGTTAAAATTACTGTTTGTTAAAAGATCAATTGTGGAGAAGAGAAATTTGGGATTATTTTTGTGGTCAGAGATTAGCTTTTTAAAGTGAGAAATTGTTGCCTGTTTAATAGTGTTATTGTAAGTTTTGAGGTGTTGACGTAAAACTTCATAGTGGACTGTTAGTTTTGGTTTTCTCCATTTCCTCTCACCACTCCTGCAGTTTCTTTTCAGTTGCTTAATTTCCTCATTTCTCCACGGAGGTGTAGGTTTCTTCTCAAATGTTTTTGTTAAAAGAGGAGCCGATGTCCAGCGTTGACTTCAGATTGCTGTTAAAATTGTCAATGATAAAATCACAGGGTGCTGGTAAAATCTCTGCAGGAGTAAAAGAGGATGAACACTGGGATGGTCTGGAGACTGTTATGCAAAGAATAGGAGGGCTGCTAAGAATGAGGGCATGGTGCTCAAATGATATAAAACTGTTAAAAGGAACTGCATTTGCAGACATTGTAACTCTTGTAATAGATGCAGTTCCGCCTCCTTTTCTGTAGCGTGGTGGAGGAAGTGGGCTGGAGATAATTAGACACTTCCCCGTGTCCAACAGGCGGTCGATCAGCCATCAAATTAGCACCTGGACGACATGAATCAGGTCAATTTTGACTCAAGTCTGGATTCAGACTTTACAGCCCAGGACGGTCTGGCTGCGAGGTGACGGAGCCAAACCGTGAAGCTACACGACAGCCTCATCCTGAAGCTTCATCTTCACCGAGATCAAGACGAGAAAGGAAATGAGCTCAAGTCCACAAGGACAAACATCTGTTGTCTCATGTGTGTCAGGACTCAACAAACCTTCACACCCAAACTTGACCAAACTCATTTGACTGTTTCTTCAGTTTTTTTTAGCTCTGTGTAATAAATCCTCTATATTGACTTTGTGTACAAACAAAATGTTGGTTGTCAAAAGCAACAAGTGATGAAAACTCTGCTGGTTTCTGTGAGACGAAGCTGCTTCAGTGAGGACAGGTGAAAGGTCAGAGACGGACGGACAGATGCTGGAGACATGAACGCTGAGCTCTGATGTGTTTCAGCAGGAAATCTGCCTCAGTTAAACTCTCAGATCAGTTTCACACGTTCTCCATCAGCTTTGTGTGATGAATGAAGACGAGAAGAAAACACTTTGTTCACTTTGTTTATTCCTGATGGAAACCTTCACTTTGTTCACACATCCCATCAGTAAAGTCTGCTCACTGATTTCATGCACACATTCAATCAGACACACAATCAATTAGTTTGAATCAGCTACATCAAAGAAAATAATGATTGATCTCCTCATTGATTACCATCAAGATAATTACAGTTTTATTGAAGCTCGTTGAGCCTCGTTTGTGCATCTTGCCAAACAAATAAACATCAATGTGATCATAGATTTCTGTACAAATGTACAAAGTGCTGAGAACAAAATATCTCCGATGGAGGACGGTCTGCTGCTTTCTTTCTGAAGACTCGTGCAGTGGAGGAGAAACAACAAGAACCAAATAAATCAACGCAAATATTCAGCAAACATGTAGAGCACAGAGAAGTTTCTATTTTCATGCAGAGAAAAGTCAGTTCAGGTCAACAACAATCATCCTGAGCAGTGATGGCCTCCATGGCTGAACAGACACAGGAAGGAGCTCCACCTGAAGACACTCAAACAGTTACAGAACAGCCAATGAGAAGAGCTCAAAGTCCCGCCCACACTGTTTGATTGACAGATGATCTCTGTGCAGTGAAGAAATGCCACAACAATCAACTCTCAGCAACAAACATGAAGACAAAATGAGTTTGAGAATGAAAACACAGAGTTTAACCCGCAGTCCCTTAAATGACTTCTGACTGTTGGAGTTTACAGAACTCAGCAGAGGCTCCATGAGACCAAATCCAAACTCCAGCATAGAGAGGCTGAGTGAACGTGGTCTGGACTCTGTGGAGGAGAGTCATTGTTTCAGAGACGCTGTAGAAGGACAGAACACCTGCTCTGTGATCCAGGTACACTCCGAGTCTGGAGGACTGAGGACCTGAGATAGGAGTGTTCACTCTGTTGTACCAAAAGTTATAACTGTTGTTGTCACAATCTAACGCCCAAGATTTGTCATTGTGTCCAAATCCACATTCATTCGAGCTCCCTACTCTGCTGATATTCTTGTATGTGACTGCTACATAAACTCCTCTCCCTCTCCTCTCCACCTCCCAGTAACAACGTCCAGTCAGACTCTCTCTACTCATGACTTGACACCAACCAGTGAATCTGTCTGGATGATCAGAATAAGACAGTCGTTCACTCATTAATGTTGCTGTTGTGTTCTCCTCAGATAATAACAGCTTTGTGTTTGCCGTGTTTGGATCCAGTGTGATTTCACGTGAATATTTTAAGAATTCAGCTCTGGTCTTGGGCTCTGGTGGTGACAGTAAAACATCCACTTCAGTCACTGTCAGTGAGACGCTTGTCCATTTGTCCCTCAGAACGTCCTGTAGTTTGTCTCTGACTGCTGACACAGCAGCTGTCACGTCCTCAAAGTACCTCAGAGGACGGATATTGATGCTGGACGAGTCTGTAGGTCCACTGAGTGGTGACAGTGAGGGGTAGTTGTGTAGAAACTGGGTGTGATCCTCTGTGTGTGAGAGCTGCTTCAGCTCAGCATCTTTCCTCTTCAGCTCAGTGATCTCCTGCTCCAGCTTCTCCTGAAGCTCTTTGACTCGTCTCACTTCAGCTTCCTGCTGGGATCTGACCTGCCGCTTCACTTCAGAGCTTCTTTCCTCCATGAGACGGATCAGCTGGCTGAAGATCTTCTGGCTGTCCTCCACTGCTTTATCAGCAGAGCGATTGATAGCCTCCACCTCCTGCTGAAGCACCTTCATGTCTTTCTGTCTGTCCTGGATTCTCTGCTGGATGTCTTGTCGACTCACCTCCAGCTCTCTCTGCCTCTCAGTCCTTTCTGCTGCAGCTGAGACTGTGTCGTGGCCTTTATGTTCATCCACAGAGCAGAGATAACAGATACACTGCTGATCAGTGCGGCAGAACATCTTCATCAGCTCATCGTGACGAGAGCAGATGTTCTCCTGGAGCTTTGTGGAGGGCTCCACCAGCTTGTGTTTTTCAAAGGCAGACGACTCATAATGAGGCTGGAGGTGTTTCTCACAGTAAGAGGCCACACAGACCAGACAGGACTTGAAGGCTTTCAGTTTCCTCCCAGTGCAGACATCACAGGCCACATCTTCAGGTCCAGCATAGCAGTGATCAGCAGGAGCAGCTTGGAGTCCAGTCTTCTTCAGCTCCTCCACTAAAGCTGCTAACATGGTGCTCTTCACCAGGACAGGCCTCGGTGTGAAGGTCTGCCTACACTGAGGGCAGCTGTGGATTTTCCTCTCATCCTCTTCATCCCAGTGGGATTTAATACACTTCATGCAGTAGCTGTGTCCACAGGGAATAGTCACCGGATCCTTCAGTAGATCCAGACAGATCGAACAAGAAATTGTTTCCTGGTCCAGCTGAACTCCTTTCTGCGCCATTTCACCTCTCAGTGTCAACGACTGTCCGAGTTTCACTTTCTCTGAACAGAAGTGAAAGCAGTTTGAGCTCTGATCTAAACAGCATGTGTCTCTGCAGTGAATGAGGCCTGTCAGCTCCTGCGCTTCATCACATGTTGGTTACACCCATCTTCAAAGTGTAGATCTGAAGGGGAGGGAACCAGGAAGTATGTGGACAGAGTGGAGCTGCTGTGTTTGAGAGCAGGAGGAAGAGGGAGGGGTTATCAAGCTCTGATCCATTCAGGAAGAGCAGCCGTTTGAGAGAGATACTGTGTGTTTAACACGTGTTTACAACAGAGCTCATTTCTCATTTAAAACCACTGCTCACTTCAGTTTTTAGGAGGTAAACTCTGATTAGAATCAGAGGGTTTGGAGACGCTCACTGAGTTTGTCTCACTGATTTTATTCTGCTTTTGGCCAACAGCTCATGATTTTCTCCCCAAATCAAATCAGATCTTCTAAATGTCCGTCCCTGCAGCTCTGTCTCATGACTGCTTGTGTTTGTCTTCACATGTGTCCACAATTTATTTTGTCCAGTTGGACTGAAGGACAAGTTGTTGGACTAAAAACTGGCTGTTTGCAAACATCCTAAATATCAGTTTTCTTCAGTTGAACTTTCTGTGGAAGCTGAACGATGCAGGAGGAAAAGAAGCATCTTTAAAATGACCTTTGACCCTCACAAACGTCTAAATTCAGCCTCAGTTGGTCCTGATGAGAGAGAAGAGCCACAAGATGGCAGCATGTTCACAGAGGACGCTGCTTCATCAGCACTGAGGAAGAGGATGGTGGTGATGAGAAAGATGTGGAAGATACTCATGATGATGATGGTGGTGGTGATGATGAAGATGAAGATGATGATTTTAATGATGATGGAAAAATGAAGATAATAATTGTGATGATGATTTTGGTGATGATGGTGATGAAGACCACGATGATGATGATGGTAATGATGATGATAAAGATGGTGCTGGTGCTGATGATGATAATGGCAATGATGAAGATAATGATGAGGATGGTGATGAAGATGAAAGAAGATGAAAATGATGATGATGATGGTGGTGGTGATGATAATGGTCATGGCGATGACGAAGATGATGATTTTAATGATTTTGATGATGATGATGATGATGATGATGATGATGATGATGATGATGATGGTGGTGGTGATGAAGATGATGGTGATGATGAAGATGATGATTTTAATGATGATGGGATAATGAAGGTGATGAAGATGATGATTGTGATGATGATTTTGGTGATGATGGTGATCAAGACAACGATGATGATGATGATGATGATGATGATGATGATGGTGGTGGGGATGACGATAATGGAGAAGATGATGATGATGATGATGGTGATCATGAAGATGATGATGATGGTGATGATAATGGTGATGGCAATGATGAAGATGTTGATCAAGAAGATGATGACGATGAAGATGATCATGATCATGGTGGTGATGATAATGGTCATGGCGATGACCAAGATGATGATTTTAATGATTTCGATAATGATGATGATGATGATGATCATGATCATGATGATGATGAAGGTAAGATGACTGAAAGCTAAAGGGGATGCAGCCAGAGACTCCAGGTCCGCTGTCAGTCGTCTCCTTTGAGTCCTTCTCTCGTTTTGATTTTGAGCTCCGTTTTGTCCAAAAACATCTTCATCCAGTGTTTCAGCACGCTGTGATCAACTAATCTTACAGATTGGCACAAATAATAATGAAGGATTTTGGCCTGCATGTTTGTACAAGTGAGACGATCAGACGACATCGTTTAATATGCCTGAGAGCGTTTCACATGACACCTTTAATTAATGACTTGATTTGTTCTCATGAGTTTTGAAAGGTTTGATTTGTGGGCTGATGATAAATTGTATTTTCAAATGTCTATTTGTGCATGAGATCACCTGATTGTTAGCTCACAGTTTGATCTTTTCGCTGTAATAATAATAATGTAATAATGTTGACAATCAGAATTACATGATTAATAGAGAGATGATAGATGTTGTCTGGCGCCCTCTGGTGGTTATTTGTTTAAGTTTCATAAATATCCGTTTTTATTTTAGCTCAAAACAAACAGAAAAACGAGTCGACAATCATCATCATTGTCTGAGGTCGATGGAGAGGAAACTGTTTGATGTCTGTGTGTTCACTTCCATGTTTTCATTCTGTGCAAAGTCACCTGCAGTATATTCTACCTGCCAGGTGCATGAAGTCAGCCACAATTCACAAGCGTCGCACGGGAAGCGGGATGATTTTACATTCAAAATAAAAGCACGAGAGCTGTTTTTTTGCGATTAAAGAGGAAGTACTCGGGTCTGCACAGCTGCCCCAGATGTCCCATAACAGACAACAGATGCGTCTTTAAATGCAGCATCTGTGTTCGCAAAACAATGAAAACAAACAAACAAGAGTTATGCTCAAAATATTGAGCATATTCTCCTTTATGTTTTTCCTTTTATTCATCTTTATTTGGAAGATGGATAATATTGGGACAATTAAAATTACAAAATAAACACACAGCATGGTTTATATATAATATGTAAGCTATTTTAGATGCATTATAGGCTAATGTGCAGTGAAAACAACAAAATGTTATGGGCTGGATTTGGTCGAGATATGTTACGGTTAATGGAACTACACGAAGACAAGAAGAAGAAGAAGAAGAAGAAGAAGAAGAAGAAGAAGAAGAAGAAGAAGAAGAAGAAGAAGACTAAGGCAACGAAGAAGAAAGAAAGAAAGGGAGGGAGAAACAAAATAGGCAGAAAAGGGGGGAGAAAGGGAAATGAGAAAACGACAACACATATTATACACAGTACACGAGCTGCAGTCGTAGTACTGATATGTGAACCACAAAATACTGCATCGCCTGGCTCTTATTTTCAGAAGAAAATTACCGGAAGCAGTGCCGCCATGTTTTGGCTAGCTTGCCGCCGGTTTGCGGAGGGCAAACAGCGCTGCTCCCGCACGGAGTGCGACACACAGACACACAGTCTGACTGACTTTGGATTTTTGGGGTCTGAGGAGAAGCCCGGAGAGAGTAAAGAGGGAGAAAGAGGCGGAAAACAGAGATTGAAGTCGGTTTCAAACGGCGGAATGGCGGACCGGGACCCGGTGCCGCTTCCTGCGGAGGTGCGGGCCAAACTGGCCGAGCTGGAGCTGGAGTTATCCGAGGGTGAGTACTTGAATTTCAGCACGGAGCTCGGCGGCTCTGCCCGGCTCCGCTGCTGCCGCTCTGGGGGTGTTTGGGTCGCTGCTGGTCGGCCTCTGCAGAGAGGACAAACCGGTTCAGAGTTTGAGCTGCGAGGAGAAAAAGTGTTGAGCTCCAAGTGCCACAAGTTCAAGTCCATCTTTCCACATTTATTAATGACGCGCGCGCGCGCTGCCGTCATGACGGCTTTGGCTGATGTGGTTGTGATTTGGATGCAGGGGACGTGGTGTTTTGGCGGTGTGGCACTGAAGTGGAAACAGGCTCGGCGTGCTTTGGATGGATCCTGTGATACGACAAACGCCAGAAATGCACTTATCTTGACGTTTTTGAGCACCATGCTTACATTTCTCCAGCAATGTAACAGAAATGTCTAAAAAGAAACAGCATGGTGTCACTCCTCAGCACCAGGTGTCATAGGAATTTTATAGAATTATAATAAAAATCAATTCCTAAAGGATTATATTAACCTTACAGTCATTTCCATTCTCCAAACAAAAGTACAGAACTCCACAGGAATGCTCCAGCTGTTTCAGGAGGACTGCAGCTGGTGATTAATGCCACTATTGATGAACCAATTACTTGATTGTATTGATATTACAAGTGTCCAAAGCTCAATTTAAGATCATCCAATTTCTGTTTGCAAATTGCAAACCTGAAATTTTCAGTTTCCAAAAATATAAAACAGGGAGCAGCTACAATCTCAGAAATCTGGCATCATACTTATTTTTACAATAAATTTAAGGTTTATGCTGTTAGAAATAGTGAAACGCCAAATGTGACATCCTCAGATGTCTTGTTTTGTCCAACCTGCAGCCCCGAACCCCCCCAAAAAATCAGTTTACAGAGACAGAAACAGAGAAATACAGTGAATGTTCTTGATGAAGAAGCCGGAAGCAGAGAATACTTTTTATGATTTGTGGGTTATTAAAATAGAAGCCCTTGTGAGTCAACAAATCTTTCCATCATAGCAGATAAACACCACCATAAAGTACACTTAAAAGTCTCTGCTGAGCACCGGAGGGACATTACAACCCCCAGTGGGAATATCACGGGAACTCTACAGAGACTTATCTGTGGGCTTGTCAATGAGAAGCTGTTGTCGGAGAGGTTTTTCTCATTGTCGTTTTGGAAAATCCCGTTCAGCAGAGCTCTGCATGCTGCTTAGATTATGTGCACAGAGCGTGCAGCTGTTAGCAGACACCGTTTTCACATGACACACTGCAGCCAGGAGGGGATGAATGATTTCCATTATATTCCAACTTCTTTCCATAACACCAGCGCATATATTGGCCTCTTTTGCGAGATGCTGTAATGCAGCCTTGGTATTGATTTTCTCATTAGCCTCCCCCGCCGCCCTCGTCTTTTTCAGATTGATATGTCACATCGCTGCAGACTCGCTCTCAGCCTGCAGAGTATCATAGTGTCATATTTCAGCTGCCTGCGAGCAGTGTTTTCCCTGTTTCTCATGGAGTCTGGAGGCTTCGCGGAGCTCAGCCATGTATGGAGAAAGAAAGGAAAGGCGCAGAGGGAGAGAGGGGAAGCGACTTTAACAGCTGACTGCTAATGCACACACTGCATTTTAATGTTTCCACTGCTGCAGCTTTCAGAGGGATCCGAGCTGAGAGAAGAATGAGGGGGAAAGGATGGGAAAAAGGTGACACACATTCCTCTTTTAATGGAAACCGCCAGCTCAGAGTTGCTCCAATGTAAACAAGTCCATCTGGGGGAAATGGGGTCAGATGCCCCATTGCATTATTTACATGCTTAGCTGACGATGTTGAATGCACGCCGGCAGCGAATGCAAAGCTTCCTTGCATCCCGCAGACTTTGACCTAATTTTTCGATTTCCACGCATCATCCCTTCCTCCTCCGGAGCCCCCTGCCGCGGGGGAGACAGCGGCACAACATGACGCTATCAGCAGTCAGGTGTCACTACAGCCTCACAGGGGCCACATGTCCTGTTGAGGAGCCCTTGAGCAAGGCATTTAACTCCTCTGCCCCTCCCCCCACACCCTTCACTTCCTTATGGAGGTTTGTGAACCTCCTCACGGCGCCGCACGTGTTGCTTCCTCTGAGGTTGTCGGGTTTGAAATTGCAGTTTTATCTCACAGCAAGAGGAGCCATGGGGCGGGATGCTCGCTGACGCAGGATCCCATCAGAAGTTCACTCTCATTCGATGCACGAGCGGGAAAATATCACAGCCTTTTTTTCAATAATGGAAAAAATAATCTGAAATGTCAGCACATTTCACCAGTTATTCTGAGATCCAGTGTTTTCTCAAAGTACAGTCAGTTCCACTTCACTCTGAGCTTTTGGCCACTGGGCAGCTCCACTGAAGCACTTGAGGGTTAACTGCCTTGCTCAAGGGCACCTCAGCGGGTCAAGAGCCGGAACTGCGAAACATGTCGAACATGAGCTCAGCTTTTTCTTGGCTGCTCGACTTCTCTCAGCCTCCCTCTCTGTTTCTTCTTAAGTTAGCGAGTTCCTACATTTCCCAGAATGCAACCTTAAGAGCAGAGAGATGGATCACCCGCTGTTCTCAGTGTGACCCCGTGACCTGCCGCTGCACCGACGCAGTTCAGCCTAAAGCGTTGCTGTGTGGAGTTAATAAACACCTGAGCCCTTTAACCTCAACCTTAATCTAACCCGAGACAGGCCGGAGAAAACGTCCCCGCTTTCTAAAAACCTCCTCACTCTCAAGGCATAAAAGTCCGATCGGTCCTCGCAGAGGTGGAAGCACACACGCTGACACACACGCTGTGTAAACCTCCTTCGCCGTCTCTCCATCAGCGTGTTTCCCTGCAGCTGCAGACTGACAGGTTGTCCTGAACTAATCTGGCTGCTGGCTGAATATTAAGCTCTGCGGTTCAGCCCAGATAACAAGCTGTCCGCCTCAACACACTGCAGATTACACACACACACACAAACACACACACACACACACACACACACACACACACACACACACACACACACACAGCTAACCCACCTGACCTGCACTGCCTCCTCTTTGTCGCACCGGCCATATTTGTGCTGTTCGGAGTTTAGATTAGTTTCCGTCCTGGTCCTTTCCTTCCCGCAGGCCACCTGCCAATCAAACGGTGTGGGCGGGGCTGGGACGTCTGATTCAGATTACAGCCTCCGTAGGTGGCGCTCGTTTCTGGGGCCTCGTTCTCAGGTTTCCTCCCCCCAAAACAATCCAGGTGGAGTTAGAAGCATCATTTCTTGGCTGGGAGTGTAGAATACAGCGTGTGTTTGGGTTTATTAATAGCCAGCGAGAAGCAGAGCAGTGTAATTGAGTCTTAAAGTGTTCTTTTTTCCGTCTAAAGAGCTCATTTCTTTATCACTATTGATCCTTTTTATGCTAAAATCGCTGCTGCATCATTTATTAATTCCCTCTGAAGTGTCCTGGCCTTTTTGAATGAAAGGAGTCACTCGTAGGAAACCTGTATAGATTTTTCATTGATGGCGCTTCCTTGAAATTACAGGAGAATTTGTATATACAGCAGACGCGTCGCCCTCATCGGCGTAATCAAGCTGAGCTGCTTTAGCAGCGGGGCGAAGGCTGTTTGTTCATCACTGATATGATGCTGTGAGGGGATGAAAGACACTCGACGCTCTGGCGCTCTTCATCTCGAGCCTTCTCTCCTTCTTTTCCTCTGAATCGTCTCACTTTGATCGTCGATTCGTCGTCCTGCAGCCGTCTTTAAAACCTCTGAGAGCTGAGAAGACACCAGCCCACAGCGGCTACCTGCTGCACGTGTAGAAGAGTCAGAGTGTGTTTATTGCGATGGCGGTATTTGCTTCCTGAGGTGTCGGGCATCCTCTTCGTCACTCTGTAGCTCTGAAGCACATCATGTGTTCCCCTCCCGTGTCGGCCTGTGTGGGATCTATCGGCCTCGTTCTGGCCCGCGGACGCTGTGTTTCACTCAACCTCAACCTAAGCTTAGGCGCTGTCCCATATCTGTTCGGGTTCAGTTCCCAGAATGCACCTCACCAAACTTGCGACGTCTTGGCTCACTTTGCTGATCTGAGCTCAGAGAGGCGTTCGGAGAACAAACCTGCACTCGGCTGCTGTCATGTTTGTTCCTTTGAGCTTAATTTCTTTCATTATCGATCAAGTGACTGTTCAAGAGATGATTGTTTAATCAATAAAATATCAGAAAATCGTAAAGAAAACAACTGATTGATCAATAAGTTGGATGGTGTTTGAGCGTAGACTAGATGTGCCTATACTGATTACCTGACATTTGGATGCAAGCTTTAAGACCGAACATCCTCCGATCCTTAAAGCGGCTCTGCAGGCGTTCGTCATTTACATGCCGTGGGACTGACTGTGACCTTTGACCTCTGTCACACAGACTCCCCCTCCCCTTGAAACACAAACTGCACATTAAGATAAATGCCCCTTTTCACTGTGATTCTTTAGAAATTAATTTTCCATTCACTCACGCCACCAAAGACATCATCTTCCTCTCTGTTGGACTGAACTGACTTGTGGGATTTCTTGCCGCTAAGAAAAGGCCAGCGAACAGTCGCTTCGAATCCAGTGGCATGGCGGGGTAAAGGTGTCTGCTGTCAGTGGCTGCGTTTCACTCATCCATTCAGGCATTGGACACACAGCCGGTGTGACGGCAAACACGTCATTTCTCACCTGCTGTTTAAGGTGACTCAATTCAACTTCAACCCAATTCAACCATCTGCAGGAAGAGCTCGTGTTCAGCCATCAGATGATGACCGGGGTGTTGATCGGGGCCTGTTGTCGCCTTGTCGGGCCTTTTATTGGTTGCCTGGCGATCGAAACCAGGTGTGGCTCGACCTTTGGATGGGAGCATGTGACAGATTGTACACGTCATCTAACACACGGTTATCTCAACACACACACACACACACACACACACACACACACACACACACACACACACACACACACACACACACACACACACACACCTTTATCAGTGCCTCTGAATGTGAGTGAATACTTAATGGTTACCTGTAACTCAGTCGTCAATACAAAGAGGTTCAGTGTGTCTCAGCAGTGCCGACAGTTTGTCGATGAGTGTGAATCATCATCAGAGCCAATTAAACGCACGTTTTAAACTAGATATTTAACACTTTACATATGGGAGTTATTGACACTCCACCACTTTGGCAAAGTTAGATCACATTTCCCATCAGCCCCTGATGCTCGCAGTCACGTTTGCATCCATTTAAAGAAAATGCTCACTACAAGTGAAGCTGGACGTTGCTTGAAAGCTTCATTATAAGGTAGTCGGTCACCCTGAGTGACTTTCCTGTCGGCTTTCCTCTCATTGTGCAGAAACTGTAAAAATTTGATCTCAGTGGACTCTGGAGCATCAACCGCAGCTTGTTTAGTGCTGTAAAACGATGCAACAGGTAGATATGAAGTGCTTCTCAAAATAATTCAGTTTTGCGTGGCACCGCAGGGTGAAAACACATGTTGGACTCTGTGCTTTGTGTCCTGCAGATGGTGGTCGCCGCGTCTTCTGCATCGCAGCGTCTCACCTTTACACCGGCAGTTGCCATAGAGATGTTATTTTCTCTACTCCTTCCTGGGAGATTATGACCTGTGGGGATGGAGAGAGGCTCGTTCTACTCTAGTATCGCAGAGCTTCTATCTCGCAGCAGGGCCATAAATTCATATTTGTCTTTTCTGGGCTCCCTCGAGCGACATGAACAGCGGTTGGAGACTCCAGACGTGCAGTCGCTCGACGTAAATCGACCGCTGTCCTCACTTGACTCCCGCCGGAGAAATACCAGCTGAAATTTCCGCTTTATTGCAGCGGCGGCTGTTGTTAAAATCAGTCTCGGGCGAGCCGGCTGAGGTGAGCAACGCTTCAGATCATCAGCCTGAGAAGATGAGCCTCTGGAGCCGAAGAAACGCACCAGACGTACAGCTGGGAAGGCCGGAAGCCTCGCCCGGCCACCAAAGATCTTTCAGAAGGGACGGAGAAAAATAGCTGTTTTCTCACTCTTTAAAGCCCGCGGGGTCGTAAAGCTCGCTCGGCACACAGAAGACCATGTAAAACTTCCCGCTCAGGGAGGAAAAACAAATTGAAAGGTATGTTTTCTGTACCAAACAGCAGCTGCGTGGAACCCCCAGAGCGCTGGCGGCGTCTTTATCCACAAACGCTTTTTCAGTTGAATGCAAATCATCCTGCTGCAGCCCCTCTCCTCGTCCCCGAGTGGCCTCTTCTTCTTCTTTATGAACACTCTGCTGCTGATGGACGAGGCCACTGGGAGAGTTACACTCCCAATTATTCACCTCCAAACCACAAGAGGTGAGCAATGGAAGAGAAAGTCTTTACAAAGCAGTGGCCTTGCACGCTTCTGATTACCCGTTTGTTGAGTCTCAGTTTTGTCTGGAAAATACAGTTTGTGTGTGAGACAGAAATTATTATAAAAATGCAAACTTTTTGATTTTTAGAAGCAGTTTTTAAGTAAAAGACTTCAATGGATTGGTCACAGAAAACAAAATGTCCCTGCTGTTGCTTTGATTCTTGGCGGCGCAGCTCTCAGTATGTTGAGGGTGTGATCGTCCTGAGCGACTCACGCAAACATAAACACATCAACCTCCAGTGGATTAATGAAGCTTAAAAGCGCAGGAGTTAAGCGTAAACACACCACGAGGCCGAGATAGAAGCAGTGCGGTCGCGCATGCAGTCACTCCACATGTTTGTCATCAGCTGTCATCCTCTCTGAGCGCCGGGTGGCTTCTCGCAGGAGGCGGCGGCATAAATATTCATCCGCACTCACTGTCAGCATTGCAACACAACAAATGTGAGGGCTGGAAATGTCAGCGGGTCGAGCAGGCGTTTGTTTCAGCCTGCTTTAGCGTCCACCCATCCGTCGGGCGATGTGCTCTGTTTGTTTTGGGGCTGTTTTTGAATAAAAACCTGACGGCAGCTCGACACGTCGGCTGTCGTATGTGCAAAATCAGTTGGATCAGGTAGGAAAGGGGATCAAATCAGTCTGTAAAAGCTGTTTTCCTCTTGCGGTGCGACCAGGACAGAAGTAATCAAAGTAAAGAAAGTAACTGCCTTTGTTTTCAGTGCTCATGAACAGAAAAGCCACATAGGTCTGAATGACAAGGATCACTGGTTCGGCAGCCGTTCAGGGAAGCTGAAAGTTTAAAACTTTTTAAGAATAACCTGAGAAGATGCTGATTTTCCTGCGGAACATGAAAGAAAAAAGCACTGAACCTTTCAGATTTCAACTCTTCTGTCTGAGATTAGACGTGAAGCCTCGGTGTTTATCCTTCTGCTCAGGATCTGAGCGGAGATGGCGTTTGTGCTGGCTCAGGCGATCGGGTAAAACCCTCTGGGTGCTCGGTGTAATGGGCTTCGGCCGCTCCATCTGCCATTAGAGCGATCAGGAGACCCCTGATCAGCATTTTCATTTGCCCGACCTCCTGTGTCAGTGCGATCGATGTCAGATTTCAGAGCCTGGTTTTACAACGCGGCGGCTTCTGATGCAAAAGCCCTTCAATCACCTAATTGGCTCCAGCAAGCTGGCGCTGAAGTTGTGTTTTCCTGCAGAATCAACGAATAACGAGCTGAGTGTACAATTCCCAGACTGTGTGATGGTGTGAGCTGTGAGCGTTTGGGAGTTTCTGGCAGCTGATTCTTCGGTGAAATGTCATGTGGTGGACATGTGCAGTCTGTGATGTGAGTATGTGTGGTAGCAGTGGAGACACAGGACGCCCAACACCCCAAAAGAACCACAGATTTACCAGATTAAGGGACACGACTGTTTTCAGTTCACATATGCAAAGGGATTGTTCTCACCAAAGCCCGAAGATATCCAGTTTACTGCCAACTAATGTTTTCAGCTCTGCGAAATTGTGATTTGTTTGTTTTCCTGGTGGACAATAAGGGTTAGCTCCTGACAGTCAGTTCCATGTTGGATCTTTATCCCGGTTGGTGAGATACAAGGAAGTCCTGAGCAGAACTGCCGAAAACTTGGTCTGCGGGGTCACGGATGGACGATGCATCGATGTAGCTTCTTTTTTTCCTTTTTTTCCCTTTAAACTTTTCCCTTTCCTTCGAATGCTTTTACTACTTCAGGCCTTCGGTTACTCAGATTAGAGTGAAACAAAGGATGGCGTCACAAACTGTCACTCTGGTCCATGATTTAAACTGGTGATGATGATTTCCAGGTCGTAGCCACGTGCTGCCACTAAAAGCTGCAGTGTTTTTTCTGCCAACAAAAAGCAATATTATTGAACAACGCCCGTTATTTGAACATCATCAGATAGGACGAAGGAGAAAGGATTGACATTCTTCTCCTGCACACTCAGTTCACTGGATGTTTGTTGGTTTTGGGTGTGACGTAATCTCCCGATCGATCACTGATTGTGAGTTTGTGCAGGAACTGCGCTGCTAATGACCGCCTTGTTTGAATGGGAGACGTTTGTTTTTGCGCTGAAGGACTCTGGCGGACTGCATCCAGACTCCAGACCTGATGAGCTCAGTCATGGGAGGCCGTGCAGGGTTAATCCTGTCAGACGAGGACATTTAAACCCTGTAACTCCCTGTCTGTCCTTTGAGGTCCACGTATGAGCCGCGGACTGCAGGACTCGGCTCGGCAGTGATTTCCTGCATGCATTATTGGTTTTCAATATATTAAATGAATACATAAATCTCCAATTTATGAAGTCCTACAAGTCAGATTTTTCTTTAATCAATAAAAAATCAAAAATCTGATCATCTCAATTGTTTACTGATAAAAATAAACTACTATTAAAATAATTATTTAGATTTTCGCGTTCATTTCACGTTCATTCGTCCTCTTTTGAGGAGATATTCATAGACACAAATCACTCACTAAATGTGGATTTTTTTGCAGTTTAACATCGTGGAAAATAAAATGTTGGTGTGTTATGAGTCGCAGTTGATCTTCATGAGGCCTACAACCAGGAATATAAGTAAAAAACAGGTTAGAAATGACTGATTACTCCTGTTCTTTAAGTAAAACCTTCATATTATCTTCTCTTATCAGTTTGACATGCTAAGAATGACCCACCGTGAATTTACCTCAAACAGATGAGGTTCACCCTCCTTCACATGCAGCTTTAATTACTGGCTTTTCATCGTTTGGTCCCACTTTTCCTGCTAAAATTAGGGAATTACAGCACATGAAGTCACTGATCTTGGAAACAATTCCCTCTGTTGCTGCTGTGACAGCTTGAAGTAATGTAACTGCTTTTGGAAAAAATTTCCCAATGACCGCATGCAGCCTTGCAACTGTTCTCTGCCATGTTGCTTCACAGGGAGGTGATGTCATCGCTGGAGCCGGCAGGAGAGGGAGGTGGCGGGGGGAAGATGGGGGGGTGTTTCTGGCAGATTGCATCATTAAGCCGCTCAGACAGGCACTTTCAGCCCTCTCTCGCCTGTTTTCTTCCCTCTTTGCCACTTCCCGCCTGTCAGCGGCGGTGGCGTGCTGCGGGGTTGGGGGGGTGGGGGTGGGTTCAGAGAGAGAGGTCTCGAGGGGTGACGGGGACAAAAAAAGCAAAGCAACACCCCCTCTGCCCTTTCGCTGAGAAAATAAATGAAACTGATAGGGAAACACACTCCCTTTGTCTTTCTTCTCAAACATATTTGCCTTAGATGATGCGTTTCCTCTCCATCCTGCTCGCTGAAACAGTTAGTTTACGGTTTCAGCTTTGACCCCGTGACCCCCCGATTCTTCTGACCTTGACTGGCCTGGACGCTGTGATGAATATTTTCCTTTCCGTGTTGCTGGTTGTGGGTAATTAGCACCACATGGTGCTCCTTTTTATCCTTAAAACCACTTTTATGTCCAAAACTTTGGGAAATATAAATAAAAAGTTTTCCCCACAGCTCTGTTACTCATCGTGTTTAGACCAACTGGAAGTCCCTGGAGAACAATACTCCCAATTAATGATCCCGAGGGTGACACAGTTCCTCCATCGGCCGAGGGGAGGGGGCTGGCTGCTGAACTCTGCCCATGTTGGGCTGCAGGGCTCGTCCAGACAGCCTGGGTCAGACAATGAGGCACTTAATCGGTTTAAATAGTACAGCTTTATTAGATTCTCCTCAGAGAAATGAGATACGGAGCCCCCGTGTGATGGATGCGGTTGGCCGAGGGCCGCTGCATTCCAATTTAGTTTTCGGCCTTGACAACAGCACCATCGCCGTTGACTCTCGCAGTTTATTTCATCCTCCTCGCTTATTATTAATGCATCTTTTACTGCTGCGGGTCCTCGTTGGCTTTCTTTGATGCTGTGTACCCTCTAACTTTATTTCCTTGACACCTCAGAGGTTTTTATTGCAACCGCACGCTTTCGTTTTCCAGCTTTTTAATCGTTTGCAATTGAACGAATCCAAATCAAAACGGCTACCTCCTCTCGTGGCATCGGTGGGTCAATGGAGGCTGTTTGTTTGACATTTTGTCCCCGCCTGGTTGAGCACGTTCGTCTCTGCAGGTGAGCACTGCAGCTTTGTCAGGCAGTTTAGGCTTGTCTTTCATGTGCTCTGTCCTGTGGACCCTCCTCGGTCCTCTTCATCTCGCTGTGTGGAAACACTCCTCTTCAAACACCGCTGCCCTCTGACTCACCTACAGCTATAGCATGAAAACCGGTTTGGTCAAAGCTGGAGAGATTGTTTCTTCTGATGTCAGGAATGGTGTTTCATTTCTTTCTGCTATTAGCAAGAAACATAAACAACCAGAGGAGCCTGCTGAAGTGTCCTTGAGCATGATACTGACACACTGTGTGCTCTCTCTGTGTAAACAGCCTCTACAGTAACATGGGTTAATGGATGAATTGTAAAATATGCTTTTAAAGACATCAGCTGCGGTTCAGCTCTTGTAATGTACACTCAGCTGTCAGTTTAATAGTTACACCTAGCTAAAGCTAATGTGGTCTTATACAGCAGTCCAGCATAACTCCTTCATTTCTGTTTGTGATGCTGTTGCACTCCATTACCTGACAGGTGTTTCTATTATTTTGTCCAACTTGTTTATCAGTCAGTGTAGGCTAGAATACGGATGTGCTTCTCTGCTTTAGCCAGGGGTACCTAATAAAGTGACAGCTGAGCTCTGTTAAACACCCTCTTCCCTTTACATTACTGATGAGGCACTTTAGCTTCTGAAGCTAAACACTGACACCAGCGTTAGCTTCTTCCTCCATTGATCAGAAGTTGAAAATGCGTTGGTTGGATTTCACTCCAAGCTTTTTCAATCTTGGTGTCACTGACAGCGATGTGGACTTCAGCCAGTTTGACACTTGACTGCTGTGAGGCTCGACCCTCCAAAGACTTGACCTGAGACTCCAGAAGCAAAACCACTGAAGTCTCAAGTGTTGAACTGGCGACCCCCCCCCCAAAACAGTGACAAAACAGCCCCTGACCTTGAATGCAAGGTTTCCCCCAGAGAACACAGAGTCAGCGATGGTCTAGTAGCTGTTTTTTTGTGTTTTTTTTGTAAACTCAACCATTAAAATAGTTGTGGCTAACATGTTAGCAAATAGTCGGCACTGACACATCCAGCAGACATTAGCGTTCATTCCTGTGCTGGACAGGTGGTGGTCAGAAAACATTTGTGAATGGGGCCGATGAGAGCACTGAGAGGGAGTCAGGACAGTCAAGCTGTGGGTTGTAAAACCAAAACAGTGAGCTGAAGGCTGCCAAAATGGAAGTGCAGTGTGATCTTGAATACCCTCCCCTGTTCATGCACATGTTTTGTTCTGATTCATTTGCATGCAATTTGTTTCTCCTTTAATGTGCTGAACTTAAGAATCACTCCCCACAGTGCAAAGATCAAGCTCTGCTGAATGTCCTGAAGGTACTTTGAATATTCTAAAACAGTTTTTAACACTTTCGCACATCACACAGCCTGATCTGCACAGAAAGAGCGCAAGTGATGAATTCCACGTGTGTCGCTACATAAAAAACCCTCTCATCCTCTTATCCCTGAAATCTGCCTGAAATTGCCCTCAACCTTAAAGACATTCCCCAAACTGGTTTAAACCACTTTGGAGATTAGAAAGTTGTTGGCGTTAAGAGACGAGAGAAGAAAAAATGAGGAGAGGACGGATAAGAGGAGCATTGTGCTGTGAGCGTTAACAATGCCACGGCCTGCTGGAGCTGAGGCCCGAGCCGTTGGAGGTTTGGCTGCTTGTTTGTCTCTCGGTATGTCGGGGTGATAAACTTTTGAGCAGCGCAGATCCAGAGAGCGCTGCCAGGAAAAGCTGCCTGGCAGATTAGCCGCGGTACTACGTGGACAACGTTTCTTTGACCACCTTCCAAATCGAGACCACGCGCATAAAAAGACTATTGTACAAGGTCATGCAATGGTGTGTTCAGGCTTAAAATCTGCAAAAATCAAAAAGGTCCAAACAATACCAGTTGTTTCCACAGCAGCTTGAATCGTCTCCAGGGCCGAGAGGCTCGAAACAGCTGGAGTGATCTGCACGGCAACTGTCGTGGAAAGTTTGAGAGTGGTGCCGACACGCATGCCACCATGTTGGAAGGCGGAGGAGAAAGCGAAGAAAACATCCTCACCTCTTCCTCCTCGAGCTCATAACACTTAGACATGTTGGAATGGACTCTCCAAACACTCTGACAGGTTGCTGCAGGAGACCACACTCACAGCTGAACACAGATAACGCCCCACAAAACAGGATGTAAATAAACTGCATGGACCAACGGTGCTTTTATGCTTGTTCAGTGGGCCGGAGAGGCACCAACTGGGAGTCAAATGCTGGAGAATCTCTGACTGTGCCACCCCCTGCATTGCAACCTGAAAATCCTCCCAAAGCTGGTGGCATTATATCTGCCCTAAACAGTCGAGCTTACACCTCGCCCTAGGGACAGGACACATGGCTCAGTCTGTACTCGCTGTGGAGAGGCTTTGGCAGCCTCCTCCCAAACTGACGGAGGAGGAACCGCTGGAGAACTCCGACCTCTGCCTCCCTCTTTGTATACAAACTTTGTAAACGATGAGATCCGACCCGGACCTGACTGTTGGGAGCCTGGAGCGCAGCCAAGTGTGGCTCTGCGGGGCGTTGGAGGTTTACAGTACTCCAGATGGTGTCTTTTACATATGTAAATAAAATTGCCTCTGCTCTTGACAAGTTGAACCCCCCCTCCTGCACATTGTTTGGTGACTTCCTTCTGAGGCAGCCAGGTGCTGATCTTACACAGCTGTCTCTAACTCTGTGGTGTTGCTCAATGGCACTATGACCAGCAGGGTGACCGGTTCGACTCATGTAGCAGCAGGACGAGATTACTGGATTATCAAAGATGCTTTTGTGTAGCATGGCTTCTGTTATTTAGCTGACCCTCATTGATCATACAGTTGAATCAGGGTGTCACGACATCATTTTCAACAAAGACTGTACATCTAATATTCATGAAGGGAGGATTTATTGCAGGACTTTTGCATTAGACTGCAGCAGTTTTAGCTAGGTGTACCTAATAAACTGGCAGCTGTGTCTTTGTCCACATTACTTTTTACGTCTTTTTAACTGGATGACAGATTTTAGCCATTGGATGTTGGCTTGCAGATTTTAATGCAGGGGTGGGCAGCCTGTTCCACAAAGGGCCGCTGTGGCTGCAGGTCTTCTTTCCAACCAAGCAGCAGCACACCAGCCTTGACTCATTCAATCAACTGATCTTACTCTTCAGACAGCTGATTGGTCAAACTGTGAGCTCTTGGTTGCTTGGTTGGAAAGAAGACCTGCAGCCACAGCGGCCCTTTGTGGAACAGGTTGCCCACCCCTGTTTTAATGGTTTAAATCATTATTTTAAAAATGGAATCAAAATGCTGGTTGTTTAACAATGAAGACAACAACTCCCATGATCCCTCGCTACTTCACGACGAGCTGCGTCTTGCTAATTCCAAGGCAGCTGGTACTAAACATCTTTTTGGTGCTATTCGCTACATGCACGCTAGGTAGCTAGATAGCTAGTACTGCAAGGATCATTCAGAGCTCAGTTAAGTGATATTATTGCCATCAAACTTGAATCAAATAACTAATGTCAAAATGTCACATGTCGGTACAGCTTCTCACCTCTTTCAGTTCATTGTTTTAGTTCTTCAGCTTCACATCCATACGGTTGTGTCCCTCGGGTCTCATTAGCCCTCCTGTATAAAGCCATAAGAAGATGTTTCCAGGTCACTACCACTACTACCACAACACCAAACGGCACAAAAAGAGATGCACAAACGCGACTTCAGTGGGTTGTTAAAGTTGCTCTTTGTCTGCTGGACGTGGAAGCATTTTATCTATAACAACTTGATTAGCCGATATATTTTTGTCTTTTCGCCCCACAGTGACCAAATGTGTGTGTACGAAAAGCAACATAAATGCTTCACAGCTGGAGATAATTGTCTCCCTTTTTATGCTTCTGAACAGAATCGATGTACTTAATGTAGATGTCGAAGCTGTTAGCACTTGTGTGTTTTCATATCACGTATTAGTCATTTGCAGCAGTTTCTTCCTCCTCCTTCCCCTTTATGTGTCATTTTCACTCCAGGGTTGTAATCTTGAAATCTCACTGTGTAGAGAAGCCCTGACACCTTTTTTTTTTAACAGTTGATGGTTTTTGAACAGAGAATGAGCCTAATTTGCATTTTCATGCTGTTGGCTGGGCTCCATGACCAGGGGGTGGATTTATCTTGGTGTAATCAACACATGAACAAAGAGAAGCAGGCTCCGGATGATTATGGAGTCACGAAAATGACTTTGCGCCAACTGCTCATGTGGAAAAACCTGCTAGTTTACAATTATGCCCCAAAGAACAGTAGCGGTGTTGTGTCAGGAAAGTTTTGGGGGCAGGGTGGAAAACGCCTCGTAAAGGAAAGGTCACGAGTTCAACCCTGCATCAGCTGTAGTTTGTCCTGTCAAAGTGAAAAACACGGAACCTCAACCTGCTGTGGTTTAGCGTGGTGTAAAATGGAAAACACAGAAGAAGAACTGTGCGTCAAAACCTGACACCGTTCACACGATTCACATTAAAAGTTGAACCTCACATCCTTGCTCACATTCTGAAACGCTCAAACTACACAAAGCTCTAAGGGTTTGTTTAACGTGGCAAATGAGTTGTAACCTGAATCCAAACACTTTTTGCGTTCAGCAACGGCTAATATTTACTCTTTTTCATAACTCGACTGGCTTTATCAACAACTTGTCTGACATCCTGAAATAGTGCTCACTCAGCTGATGTTTGAGTCGCTTTATCTGCACAGTGATAACACTGATGTGTGCAGGTAAACATTTAAAACCCCATAAAGTTTATGAAAAGTAAATACACAGATTAAAAGCCAGGATACAAAAAGGAAAACACCCACGGTCAAGTCAAAATTATATTTAAGATATTAACTTTTTAAGTGAAAATAATAAAGATTTACACCAGATCTTTCATTTAAACAGGTGATTATTGCAGCACTAATACTAATTATTTAAATAATCATTTCCACTCCCAATCAATCAATCAATCAATCAATCAATCAATCAATCAATCAATCAATCAATCAATCAATCAATCAATCAATATATATATATATATATATATATTATTTTTTTTTTTTTTTCCTGGCAGAAATGGGCTTACATATAACTTTGAAGCACTTTGTAAGTGTTGTTTTGAAAGATGGCAAACGAATAACTTCACTCACTACCAACATGGTGGGAAAACTGGGAACAATAAGAGCGACGGCACTTTTGAATGGAACGCTCTCCAGTTTATTGAGTGACAGCCATTCTGCGCCTCATGCTGCAGCTTTTGACCCTTTAGAAAAGGGCCAGAAACCTTTTTCACCCACGTCGTCTGTTAATGTGCACACGGCCTGTCTAAATGCACAGAGGAGAAGGGGGTATGTGTGCGGGGGGGGTGGTGTCGATGTCTTCCCTGCTAAGTGCTGAAGTGATTATCCGAGCCCAGCTTGTGATGAAGATGGATGATTTGTAGACGTCCTCCTTCCCTCAGAGGCGAAAGCTTCCAGCTCACAAAGGATGTTCCGCTTCACATCTGAGCTGATTTTCTCTCTGCGCAGGAAGGAAGGATGGACGGACGGACGGACCGGGATTTCATCATTCGCTCCTTTCAGGCTAGAAACAAAAAGGCTTTCCATATTCCCTTTCGCAAACTGGAGCCAACCCGCGCCCCCAATTTGCTCATCAATGGCATCAAATGACCTCCTCCTCACTCCTCAATCTGTTGTGTAATCCTCAACAATGTGACTTTTCTGTGCTGCTTCAAATGAGCCATTGTACAGTTTTGGGAAGAGGGTGAACGGTGTCTTATGTTACACAGGCCCCTTTGGTTTGTTTTCTCACATAACCAGGCAACTGGGGGAGCTTCAAGTCATTAAGTGAGGCTGTGGAAGTGCTTTGTTAGTCCTGCTGTATGTTCATGTTGTCCAGAGGTGGAGATTTTATCCCCACACTGAGAATACTGCAACAAGATTTGGATAAAAGCGTCCACCAAATGGCAAATATTACCTCAGATTGTTATGCGACAGTGAATTTGACTGGTTTAAGCCAATAACAGACAAGCTTTCAAAGTTACACAACACTGGCCTACTTTGAATATGATGAGGGCCATGAACTCTGAAGTATTATGTCATGCTAAGAGGGATCTGTAGGGATCCATCTGACCGGTCTGTGGTCACAGCAGTGTTGTGCAGCATCTATCATCAGATACGAAACTCTGACCCTTCACCTCATTGTTACGGGTTGCTTTTAATGATGATAATCTCAGAAGCAAAAGTGATTTTACTGCAGCGGCTAAAGGCTAAAAGTATGAGATCTGTTTTCATTTTTTTTTTCATATTATGTTTTTTTTTCCCCGAAGTTCTAAAAGGAGGTGAATATCAATTTCTTCTCTGTTTGCTCAATACAGAGATAACTCAGGGTGTGTTTAGCTGCTCTCTTGAATGTATGGGTGACTAGCTTGCAAGCTAATAAGGCACAACATCCTTCAAGGTCCTGCATCTGGTTTTTGTGCTAAGCTAGCCTAAACTCATCCTGGACCATTGTCCGTCCTGAGGAGATTGGACGGATGTAACTCTGGAAAAAGACAGCGAACAAGTGTGTCTTTAAGATGGACATGTGGACTTGTGAAAAAGTCCACCAACTGAACTGACATTGGTTGCGGTCGCCGTCCAAAATGATTTGCTAACGTCTTCCACAAAACTCTAACAAAAATGATTCTTGCTAATGTTTCCTGAGCCGCTCCCTCAAAAGCGGACTTGAGTGTCAGAATCAGACACCTCGACGCTTACCAATCTGCGTTGCATGTTGTTAGCTTTGGTGCTCAGAAAGCGTTGAACCGAGTGTCAGTTTTAGTCTTTTCACTTCATGCAGATGGAGCTTTTTTCTGTTTTCAGCAGGCACCAACTGTGGCATTTACAGGTTAAAAGAAGTCTGAGCAAAAACTGGGCTAATGCTCACTCAAACCACTGGCTCAAAAGTATTTACATGACTGCATTTCATCGTTAAGCAGTTTCTCGCTATGCATTCGAATGTGGCCACTGAAATGTGTTTAAAGGGTTTTAGTGAAATTAAGCCCAGTTTTACATTAGATATCTAGAATTTCTGACCTGCTGCGCCCTCATTTAAGTGCGCTTCTGCAATATAATGCGTTCTTGTGCAACTTGTAAGCTCTTGTCTTGCCAAACACACTGCAAACCACACTCTGACCAGTTAGAAGGTCTGGCATGTGACTGACACTTTAATCTGGAGATATCTGTGAAACAGTGAGCAGGAGGCTCAGTGTCTCTGTGAAGCTCTTTTCAACTGCTGCAGGGATCAAACCTAAACCTACAATGTGTCAGTTACAGGATGCTCTGGCCTCATCGTGGCATCGCTCCAGCAATGAGGGCCTTTTTTTGGCCGATGTTGTCGGTGTTATCTAAGTGTTTGGCTGAGTGGGAGTTGTGAACGGTGGGAGCTTTGTGTGCATGTGTGTTTTTATTTTATCTACCGCGGTCATGTTTCTGTCTGATAGCGTCTCATCCAGATAATCACTCCCACTCTCTGCTTCAGGGATATTAACATGTTGTTCAGCCCGGCTCCACATTTTTTTAATCTCCCAGACAAAACAGTCTGTAGGCAGAGAGAGAGAGAGAGAGAGGCTGGAGGGTGGAGTGTCTGTGAGCGGTGTGTGTGTGTGTGTGTGTGTGTGTGTGTGTGTGTGTGTGTGTGTGTGTGTGTGTGTGTGTGTGTGTGTGTGTGTGTGTAGTTTGCTTGGACAGGTAGAATCACACATGTGTCTCAGTATGGGCCAGCGGTCTTATCAGCTGATCAGCGCCGCCTCTAACATCATGGAATTTGACAGCTCCAGCCTCCCTTTAAAAAAATGGACAAGATAAATAAAGTAAAAGCACTGAAGTTCAATTAACGGGATAATGTAATATTATGCTGGTGAAAAGCAAAATAAACATAGGATTTTCCCGTCTTTTACAAAAATTTAATAAATTTACTTCTTCTGCATAGATTGAGGTCATTTATTTGACTCTTAAGGATCATTAAAACTGCTTCAAAACCCTTAAAGTGACACTGTGTCACGATATCACACCAGAATTGTTGGTTTCTTTGTAGATAAAAGAGCTTGGTCTGTACCAGCTCTATATGGAAAGTGTCCTGAGACAACTTCTGTTGTGATTTGGCGCTATACAAATAAAATTGAATTGAAATTGAATTGAACCAGATCACGAGCCAGAATCCATCTTCAAGTTACGCATTTGTGGCCAAACCACAGAGATACACACCAATCAGTGTCCTAAGAGGGACTACTGGCAGGTACAGGTGTGGTTCAGGTATGTCAACAGCGAGAGAAGCGACTGTTTGTTCAAAAACAACAATGGCGGCTCCTAAAGACATTAGCATAGATGCTAGCTGCAGTGTTCCAATAGAAACCAGGATACTGTGGCTGTCAACATATATTGTAAATTTGAATATTTAATTGAAGTGTAAAAAACAAAACAAAACATGGCTGCTGTTCTCGTCTGGGCGAGTCACAGAAGCAGAGTTCCTGTTATCCAGTAATGAGCGGGAAAATATGTTGTCCAACGTACTTAAATCTCTCACTCCTCTCCTGATTCGACTTGAAGTGACTTGAGGGTTTATTTCCAAACCACACCAAAGTTGGTTATGATTGTTGGAACAGTGAAAAATGAACCAGGAAGGCTCTGGCTAGTTTTATTTTGTTTCTGTGGAGTTTGAATGAAGTGTGTTTTACAATGATTAAATTACTGCTTTTGTGAATGGAGTCTGGTGGCTTTGCTGAAAGCAATATAGTTGCTGTTTCTGGTTCAACAAAAAGGATTTTAGTCTTTAACAAAAATGTCTGTCTCTGTAGAGAAACCTTCTCGTAACTTTTTCAGACACTTTGAATAACTGTCAGTAGCAAAAACAAACACTTTCAGTGGGTGTACATTGACTATGTGCAAACACCCAAAGTGATTGCATTGCAGCATGTTTTATTTCACTCAATACTGGAAAAACTCACAAAAAATATGAGAAAATAGGATCAGAACTCTCTCAGTTATGCCCCCAAAAAAGCAATATCTAGCTAAATCTTGCTAACATTAGCTACTATAAGCTACTGGTCATACCAGACCAGTTGAGTCAAGTCACTTTTATTTATCTGACCAAAGTACTGCACAGAGGAATTTAAAATCTGATGAAATAAAGCGTAAAACAAGAACGTTTTTAGCTCTAGAACAATATGAGATTTTGGAGACACAATGTTTTTATTTCACAAGATCAAGTTGTGAGATGATGCTGCTGCTGATGCTCAGTTTGCTTTTGGCTCCATCCGGCTCTGCATGAGGTAATTTAATAACAGCTGGATAATGAAATAACATCTCAGAATGCAGTGAGATGTACCTTTAAACAACTCAGAAATGTGGTAAACACTGTGCAAAATGTGATTACATTCAGGAAATTGATGGCAATTTAGCATCATGTCAACATGTTTCTCCTACAGAGTCAAACACGTCATCAGATTTGTCCTAAATACAACAAAATGAGGGTCCTTGTTACGAATCAGAAGTCATTACAGGAGACACTTGAAGAGACATTATCATGACATATAAATTCACTGTTACAGGCTCACATTATGTTAAATGCAATTCTGTCACAACTTAGTTTTCCTTCTTGAGATATTAAATAAGCAGAATTGAAAAGAGGCAGATGAATAAATAGAAATACAGAGACAGGAAGTTACAGAAATAGAAGGCAGAGTGAAGAAGAGTCAAACTATGTAAACTGAAACCTGAAGCAGCTTCGAGGTCTTCGGGCCAGAGGTGGATTCGCGGCTCTGTGAGAGTGGATTTGGCAACCTCAGGTCACTTTGGTTTAGGCTGCTGCTGAGGGAAAACATATGAGCACTTTACAAACACGCTGAGGGTGCCGTGGAGCGCCCCCACAGTGTTTATATGCCTTCCCTCACATGTAAACACATTCTCATAGGCCTCTTTGTAATTCCCAGCATTTTGAGACAGCCTGTTTTTACTGCAATTAAGTGAAATTCATCAGTAGGCCTTAGAATCACTACATTCAGTTTCAGTGTTAGCATGTGGACGATATCAAAAAGTAAACAGTTTTGCTGATGGATATACCTCCAAACACCTGAAGAGTGCATTTGTTTTTTTGCCGAATTCACTAGAAGGCACCAACAGTTCATAATGGGTTGCAGCCAGTTTCACTGGTGCTCGTGTTGTTTGCTCTTTGGAAGACGAGCTTAAATTTGCAGATTTTCAAGGGAGTTCTGTTCATCTTAACTTTGATGCGGAAGGAGTGCATCAGGGTTCTTGCCAAGGTCAAAATGTAAAGGTACTGTAAATACAGCTGACAGAGGGTGTGTTTTTTCACCTGAATGTAAATAAGTAAAATAATAATGATAATGAAATACTAATTATTGTTTGCCCACGGTTCGTAAACATAGCTGTACAGTGGGATACAAAGAATGGAGAGAAATGGAAGTTGATGACGGAAAGTTTAAGAACAGACCTATCCTCAAAAACCTGAAGCTTGATTGATTACTATCAAATTCATCAGAAGACACTAACAATTCAGAACCATTTGTGTGTTTTTACCTGTAGAAGTAGTGAATCATTGTGGAGTGATGCTCAAAGATAACACAGCATTTTATTACCTGAAACTCTGCATATCATTTGCTCGTTAATGTACATAGAAATTTTATTTCCTGCAAGCTAGTAAATGTGTTCCCTCAGAGATGGTGAAACGTAGACTTTAAGGCAGTGCAGTGAGATGTAAAGATGCAGGACGACTGTTGCTCCTCTGAGCGAGGCATACGGGAGTTTCACGAACACACACAGGAGCATTTGTGTAAATCCAGGATGTACTGAGCTGCCAGGCAGAGATGAGAGGATTAACCTGCTAGCGGTCCGGTCACACGCTGGAGACGAGGAGGCTTGCGTGCTGAACATAATGCCGGACAAAAACCATGCAAGTGGTGGTTTTGGGATGAAAACATGCTGTATAATTTGTTTTCTAACTGCTTTGAAGAACCGGTGTAGTCGTAAAGAACACTGAACATATACAGTGTATAATCATAGTAATTTCAGGGTGATTGGAAAAATGTTCTCGTGTTCAAGCTCTGAGGAAGCTTCGACGTGGAACTCTGAGAGGATCGGTTGCATTTCATTTCACTTTGTGCATTCGGGTCTGAACCCGCCTTTCACTTCTGAGTCTTTTGCCACACCTGCTGTTCCGTTCTAATGTAAACCACTTTGTAGATGCAGATGTTTCGTTGCATTAGATCACTTCAAACCTTGAGGTTGTTCCAAACTTCCATTGGACAGATGCTGATTTAGCATTAGGTTTGTTTTGACCGAGGGTGAAATGCCTGTGGTCGAAGCCGTTCTTCCCCCATTTGGACGTATAAAAGGCTCCACTGTGAAGGTTAACGACTCCAAACTTATTCTTTTGAAACGTGATTAGAAGTTCGGGTGCTCAGATAGAGGTAGAGCCCTCAGATGCGCCCCATGCCATTAAGTAGTTTGGCTTGATTGGATTTATCTGATTAAGTGCAGCAGTTTTGGATCTAAGGAAGATGAAGAGAGATGTTGATGGCTGACCTTTTTGCTAAGGACAGTAATGGGTCTGTCGCTCTCTCTGGTGGCCTTTAACACAGATTTACCTCCCCTTTACATCTCAATTATGCCTCTGTTCTTTCCCTTTCTCGCCAGTATTTCCCTCCCTGTTTTCCACCCTCTCTTTCTCTCTTCCTGTCTTCATCCTCCCACATCTTTGTCTTTCTCTTCCTCTCATTCATTAATCCCATGTGACTCTCGTAGTCTTTTATTTTTCTGTTTTCTCTCTATTCAAAACCAGCAGCTGCGGGGTGAGGATTTTTTCTTCCTTTCTCGCTTTGTTTCCTCACATTTCTCAGGGACAGAAATCCTTTTTCTCCCATTTGGTTGTCTTTTTTTGTCTGGATTGTCTGAAGATTTAGAAATCCAAGCTCTAATTATTTATAACCCGAGCACTCCTTTATCTCTATCTCTTCTCCCTCATTCGACCTTCTTTTTTTTTTTGAAATCACGTCTTAATCCAGCCGCTTTTTGCTAAATTTTTAATGTCCCTGACGCAGCAGGCAGCAGCTCTCTGTTTCGCTTTATTGCCATGAGGTCGGTGTGTGTGATCTAGATGGCGAAACGCTTCGTCTCGTTTAAGAAGTGAAACCTCGACGCTCCAGTTTTCTTCCCTACCTCCTTTTCAGCCGGTGTGGAATATACTCCTGAGCAGATGGCCACCGTGGCTTTGGATGGAAGTCAGGGCCGCCATCTAGTCAAGTGTCGTCTGCTTTATGTCCCACACTGTCCCTTTGGAGCTGAATGTGACTTCCTGTCGCCCTTGTACCATATGTTACTGATATGCCTTGTAAAAATCTATAATTTATTACTCATCACCATCAAGAGGAACTTCAGCTCTTTTCTCTCACTAACTTTCAGGCATTTGGCCGATGGTGTCCTCCAGTGATAAAGCAGTGATAAAGCAGTGATAAAGCAGGTTGACGCTTCATGAATGCTCCATGAGACAGTTTTGAGTCCTGATCATCAATAGGTTGTTTGCAGTCAGGTGATGTTAAATTCAGATGGAGGTCAGGAAGCGAAAACCGCAATGGACGAGATGGAGGAAAGTTCTTACTGGGCTAGTTCAGATGAAATTATGAGAGTAGGTAACAGAAAATCAGAACATATGTTGGATGTGACTCTTACGTGATGAAGAGGAGCGATTTTTCAGCTGAACTGAAAGATTTGCTGCTGTTGAGGCAGCAGATAAAACAACTAGCTGCTCATTCCGACGCCGTTCTGCTTGAGAAAACAGACAAAAGTTTGGAGGCAAACAACTTTCTTGTAAGCGGTTGGGTCCACGACCTCGGTACCAAAGTGCTCCGGATGACCCGGATTGTCCTCTGGATTAACCGAGCAGCAAACATTCAGCACCATGACGCTGAATGTTGATGTTTACAATACAGTTGTTTGCTTGGTTAACCACTCACAAAGGTTCGCTGAAACGCCACTACAGATGTGGATTGTCCACGTTATTTACGTTCAGCTGTCTTATGTTAAGCTGTTAGTGCCAATTTAACACGTGTTAGTCGTGTTGCGTGAAGCTGTTACTTTAAATCTGTCACCATAGATAAACAATAGCTAATGTTACCCCATTTCTACCATTAGCCGACTCATCCCCTTTCCAATCACAGATGGTTAACAAGACGGTTTTTTAGTCAATGTCTTGCACTTTTCACCCTACTGAATAACAACTTTTGGTACTCAATAAAAGCTCCTCATGGTTTCTGAGTTTCATCAATCTCAGCAACCGTAACAACAAAACATAGGCATTTTGAGTGTGTAAAGTGCTTCCTGCCCTCCATCTGCAGTTGTGGTTGTGGTCTATCTAAACAACCTATTGATATTGTTTTTTTAACTATGACCCTGATCTCTTTCTAAACCTTACCAACCCTTTTAGTCGACTAAACTTCACCGTAAGTTTTTAAATGATGAATCATTATGCCTCCAACATAACTTTGTCTCTCTATTAAATACATTCAGAGGAGCCAGTTTGCTTGTGTGACAAAAAAAAGACAAATCAGTCCTTCGATCGTATTGTACAGGAAAATCCGGTCAGTCGGCCTTTAGGTTGAACCTGATCATCCAGCTGCTGAGCAGTCTGTCAAACTACCTCAGAGTCTAGAAACAGTTGTCAGCTGAGGTCAGATCACATCTCAACAGGCACAGATTCATAGTCATGAATGTGATGGGGTAATAAACCACATGTCCACATATTGCTGGTCTCAGGGCCGATGATCGCAGTGACTTCGGTCCACATTCGGGTCAGTCATGAGTCCCACATTATATGAAAATTTGCCGCCAGCCACATTAGACATGGAGCTGTGCAGACTCTGTGCGTCTTATTGTTCTGCGTACTGTAGCTTCGCCCTTTAGGGATGAAGTTGGCTTGTGAATCGGGTCATCACCAACCCCACTGTACACTTTGAACAAAGTGTGAACAAGTGTGAACAAACACCTCCCATAATCCCTCTGTGTCTGCTGCGGGCTCAGAGAGGTCCGTATGTTCTGTCCGTCTGTCTCAGCCCTCGTTTCGGGGCCACCAAGCGAACTGAAGGGAAGGCTAATGCAGGCGAGAGTGGGCAGGAATGAAGCAATGCAAACATGGCATGTGGGCGGTGGGAAGTTTGCTTCAAGTCTCCTGCACGCCCCCACCGCCCCTGAACGCAACACTGACTGCCTCTATCAACCCTTTACCCTCTGCTTCCATCATGGTCATAAAGACAGACGTAGTGTTGGAGGAGGCGCGTGTGCTCTGACCTACATCCTCCATGACGCCATGTTTTCATGACCATTTCATCTTCCAGAGAAAACACGATTTATGGCCAATGCTTGCGACTAAAGGACAGGAACACGAGTGACTGTGTCCTGTGTTCGTGACACTCAGGATGTTGATTCTTGTGTTTCTCTGGCTGGGAACTGACACAGTTTTTGTTTCTCTCTTGAGTATATTTAATTCACTTCTTGTCGAATTTTGCTTTAACTGCCTTAAAATACTTTAATTGGCCTGAGTGGGAACCTACAGCAGTGGGTTGCAACCAGGATGGACATGTTTCATCATTAAATTGCTGTTCAAGTTCAATTTAATTTGGTGAAAGAAATGAGATTTCACTCAAGAAATGGTTCTGCGATTTCCCACTGAAGACTCTGCACAGTGAGAGAGAGACATAGACAGAGAGAGAGAGAGAGAGAGAGAGAGAGATCCTCCACATGAACTCGCTTCGCTCTTGTCATCGTGGCATCAACGCTGTGACATGTCACCTCGAGTCAGCCCTGTCCAGACAGCGAGGGGATGGAGGTCGACAGGGGTCACCGAGGTGACATGTCTGACCAGAGGAAGTCCCGCTGAGGTGTGCCCTCCCCCCTCACCTCCCCCAACACTCCCACGTTCCCCTCAGCTCCAAGAGCACTCCCCCCTTTCAACCCTCACCTTCTTCAGGTCCATAATTATGGCTATTAGGTGAAGTTGCTGCACAGACACGCATGCACACAGTGTTTACATTCATCTAAAATGAAAAATATTTTACACAACAGAAAGAAAAAGAAGGGAAGTACTTTTAATTAAAGCAGACATTTCATAATGGAGCGATTACGCTGAACCCAGCGGGGTGAGGGATTGGCTCTTGGCACGTCTTGGCAGCAGGTTGCCAAAGACCTGGTCTAGAAACCCAGTTAGCTTCTTACTGGATGCAGTCCAGAGACGATGTCTGACTGAGACTAGCTGACCTGCAAGAATGCTGCGGATTAAAATGCTGTCACACAAGCAGCAGCTTCATCTGATTGGATGATGCGGCTCAGCAGTGGGTGCGATGTGGTCTTAATTTTACCTGTGGAACGTGTAAGGATCATTCTTGTTGTATTAAGTTAATCGATGAGGTGAAAACTATTATCTCTGATCAATCAGAGTGCAGGTGATGTCAGGCATTCATTGTCCTTAACAAATGAATCCTTTTTATTTTTACCTCAGTCTGACTTTTAAGCTAGCGCCACCAACAGGTCAAAATTTACTGTGGTTAGAAGTAAAGCTAAGATTAATCTACACAGCAGGTGAAATTGCTAATGTTAGCATGCTAACATGCGCAATGAAGGGTTGGAATGCTACATTAATCTACGTTTAATGGATATTTGTGTGCATATTGTTAGCATGTGAAGAAGCTAACATATTTGACATTACTTACAAAATATGAGCACATTAGCTCAAGAATATTCTCAACATTAGCATGTTGACATCCTACCGCTGTTAGCATTGAGAACTTTTACTTCTTCTTGGCTTTTTAAAGGGACAGTGTGTAAGATGTGAGCAGAAGTTTGTTCTGGCAGCATGTCAAAGACGTCTTTGTGTTGCTCTGCAGAGGCATTGACTGAAGTTAGCATGCTAACCAGCTAGCCTCGGTCTAAATAATCTGATAGTATAGCCCACTGTAGTTTACTGTCCTCAAAGTCAGAGCTGCTGAAAATCACCATTTCCCCAAACTGGCCTCCTCCATGGGTTTAGTCCTAAAAATGTCTGCTTGTTTTTGTTCCTCCGCTACCAGAACGACACAAGAGCCCACAGCGCTGTTTGGCTTTGTCATTCCAGCTGAACTGATAAATAGATAATAATAAATATTCAGCCTTGAGTCGGTCTTTCATGTAGTTTTTCTTCTCAATTCATAAGGATGTCGGGAGAACGTGAGTGAGTGCACACCGCGGGGAGGAAATCAAGATGACACATGGAGACGGGAAAGATAATGAGACATTTGGGGGAATAAATGAGGTAGAGGAGAGCGTGATTTCAAGTGGAAAAGTGTGTGTTTATCCAACAAGCAAGTGAGAGGGATCGTGTGTTTGTGTGCGAGCTCAAACAGAGAAGGTTGAAAACATTATAACCGTCGTTAGTGTTGCTGTTTCCTGAGAAAACAGAACAGGGGGAGTCCTTTGTTCGTCAACTGTGCAAACTCAAACTGCCTTTGTCGTCGGCCAGTAAATCTCCCAGCAAGCTTTGCTCCCAGCGGCACTGACAGTACAGATTATCTGACTGCTGGGCCTTTGTTGTCAGTGCTGGTGATGGTTCCGGCTCCCTGCGATCGCAGTGAACGTCGGCCGCCACGAAACGGTGATACCACAGAGGAAACTATTACAGACGCCCAAATGGTTTCTAGATTTTCTTTCAGTTGTCTGAGACATCAAACGTGTCACATGTAGAATATTTCCATCTGACAGTGGTGGAGCTCATCAACACATGGATTTGAATATTTCACTTAATGTATGTATTTCCTTTTAAAACAAAGCAATGTCTGCTATAGTCCCCTATGACCAGTTGAATATGAGCTACAGTGGTTTCCAGCCGTGAACACAGCAGCATGCTGCATCATCAAGCTGCTGAGGAGGCACAAATATACAAATCATGAAGGCTGAATTAACACTGCGGACATTTTCAGCTCCCTCTCACCATCCAGTGGAGATATTTCCACAGTTATTTGTAGTTGGTGTGTTTGTCACAGCTCGCTGGTTCGCCTTTGGTTCTGGAGGGTGAAATTCGGTCAAGCTCCGGCTTTACTATGCTAATTTTCCTCCTAATGAATTTTTGAATAGAGTCCAAACCCAGAAATGTGTGTTTGCTGTTAAGTGAGGTTCTTTGAATCACTGGAAGCACTACAGGCTGCTTACAAGCCCCAACACACACACGCAGCTTCCAGGTTGTTCAGCAGAATATGTGCATTTGACTGAGTTCACTGTCAATTGGATGATTTTTAAATCCACTCATACGAGCGTACACACACTCCGTCGACGTCCAGCTGCCACCGCTGCTGCCGGGATTCAGGGTAAAGGAGGTAAAGACGTGGAGTGGACATTCACTTTATTTCTTTCATTTCAGACTGTAAGTTCTGTCTTGACCTTTGAACGCAGCGCTTTGAACAAAATAAGTTAGTTTTTTTTCTAGCTTTTTTGTGTTTGGTTTGCCTTCTTTTGTGCTTGAGGAAGACTGAGAAAGTGTGTTTAAGTGTGGCCATTTCTTCAGATGTTGAGCCTTTAATGACTTTTGAATCTTCAACTCTGAACGCAAATGTCTCATCATTCGTGAAACTGATCATTTCCGGCCCAAATCTTCTTTTGCAGACATGTTTCTTCATAGAAGAAGTGCTTAATATGTTCATTATCTCATCATTTCCATACAGCTGTGTTGATTATGATATATGGAAATCATAACTCTGATGAATGCCTGTGATTAGCTTCCTGATGTTTTCATGAAATAAATAATGGAAGCAGAAGTAGCTCGAAACAACATCACCTGGCGAGCTGGCTAAAAAGGTGTCAGACGGTGAAGGGACATGAGCTGTCAGAGGATCAGCGTTTGGCTTAAACATCCAGAGGAAGTGCTTCAGATCACGTGTATAAACTGCCTGATCATTGCACCAAGTCGCTCTGAACTGATCACAGCAGATCATTCAGATGGAGAGACATTCAAAAATGAGATGTGAGAAGCTGTCACGCTGTAAAACACGATTTCAAAGTAAGGTCTTACTGTACAACAAAAACGTCTTTCTCGTGTCTCATGCTGAAGCAGCTGCAGTCACACTTTGTTCTCCCTCAACACACTCATGAACACACATCTTATGACTGTCATGCTCACTCTGCAGACGACCACGCTAACCGCTTATTGACCCCCCCTTCTTGAAATCCCTAACAGCTCCCTGGGGCTTCCATACAGCCGCTTTGGGACACCAGTTCCCATGATCCCTGCTGTTGAGGTCAGAGGTCGTCTCCCTGTTGGAACGATGCTCAGGCCGGCTTGTTAATCGCGGCTGATGAGTGTGGACTCCCTGTGGATCCTGTGTGTTTGGGCTTATTTTCAGGATACGTCCTCGATCCCACAAAATTTCCAAAAATGTGCGAATGCTTTGCTAAGAAGGCACTTTGCACCGTAGTTATGTGAAAAGAACTAAACTGCAGTCCACTTTTTACAGCTTGAAGATTTTCTTTGCAGATAACACGATTTTTATACGAGTCCAGCGGGGTGTGTCCTCTCAGCCACGTGCCATGCTTTCTTCAAACGTGAATTATGGCCTTATTTATCCATGTTTGTCCGACTGACGTTGGAAGGCAGACGGAGACACTGGGCGTTCTGAGCTCCGGGCCCTGAATCCACGCACAGTGTGGCCATGTGATCTCCGCCGCTCATCTGTCAGCTGCAGCATAACAGTTAGAGCCTGTATGAAACCGTCCTGGAGCGGGCGGTTGATTAAGACCCCACACACTTCAAAAACAGAAAAGCAGATTAGCCGGAGGGAGAAACACACACTGGAGGAAGATGAAACAGAAAACAAGTAAAACACTTAAAAGTGTGGCTCGTTTTGTGATCTCACAAAGATGATGCTTCGTTTTGTCCGATTAAAAGCCATTTTATTTCCCTGAAATCACCTTATTCTGCGCTTTCTTGATCGATGAACTCTCAGATGTTGTGAATCTCTGGTTGCTAAAATGTTTACCGTGAAGCAGGCAGTAAGGGCCGACGCCCACGCAGACTCAGCCAATCACAGGCAGCGGGGAGGAGGCAGCTCTTTACATTCTGTCATCAGGTCAATAAGATCCTACATGACGCCCTGCTAAATCTACGACTTTGCGTTGATGCTTTGGGACGTTGTAGGAGTTGAAAGGTTAAAAGCTTGAAGATTGGAGGTCATGTTACGGCTGGTGAGCAGTGCATTCTGGGTGCAGTAGTCCGTTTGCCCCTTATTTTCCATACTCTCCAGTCACACTTTCTTTGTTTCTTCTCTCCTGCTCTCTACCCCTCCTTCACTCCCCTCTTCTTTTTGTCCTCTCTCCTTCTTCCTCTTGTACTCGTGCCTCCCCTCCGCACCTCCTTCCCACTCTTCCTCACTTTTACCTGTTTCGTCTTATCTGCTCCACTTCTCCTCATCTGCCCTCTTCTTTTCCTTCCTCCCTCTCTTCTTTTTGTCTTTCCACCTGCTCTTCACCTGTCCCTTCTTCAATCTCTCCTCTCCTTCCTCCATTACTCTTTACTTCCTCCCTCTTTCCCCCTCCCCTTGTCTCCTTTTCTTTCCTTCTTTGCTTTATTCCCTTCTCTCCTTCATCTTCCCTTCTTCCTACTCTTTATTTCCTCCCTCTTTCCCCTCTCCTCCCCTCCTTGTCTTCTTTTCTTTCCTTCTTTGCTTTATTCCCTTGGTCCTGCTTTCCTCCCTCTCTTCTTTTTGTCTTTACCCCTTCTCTCCTTCCTCCTTCCTTCCTCCTACTCTTTATATCCTCCCTCTTTCCTCTCTTTGCTTTATTCCCTTCCTCCTCCTTTTCTCCTCCTCCTCCCCTCTCAGGCAGGAATGCAGTCATGTGCTCTGGACTCCAAACACACACACATGCAGTAACACACTCTGACACAAACAAACACACTCCACATGTTTACCTCTGTGGAGGAAAAGTGGGCGTCGCTCGAGTCTGCTGAGAAGACGCACAGAACGAACCTTTAAAGTCTTTCCTCGAGTCGATCCTCACGACTGTTTCGTCGTATCTCATGCTCATTGTACTGAGCTCCTGTCGCTCTGCTGTGATAAAGAAACTTTGTGCGGTCAACTGAAGACGAACACAGCTGCTTTTGTTCATGAAGGACAAAGAGAGCATGGAGAAATGTGTTTCAGATGCACTCCACGGCAACTCAGTCGATTCTTTGTAGTAAAAAACTTAAATGTGCTGTAAAGTTTAGCATCAACAACACAATAAACCTTAACTTAGCGTAGCTTAAAGTACACGTTTTTCAGGCTTTATTTTGAATAGAAACTGACCAATGCTAATAAGCTTTAGCATTAGCTAAAGGTCGTCACTTATTATTATTGATTATTGTAAAATTCAACTTTGCATACCAACACTTTGCAGACTAGCCCGTTTTTGCAATGAAGGACTTTAGCAGCATTTCACTTTAACATCCAGATAAAGTGGTTTAGATAAACTGATCGTCTGGCTGCTTGTGTTTCTAGACTTTGTTTCCAAAATCCAAACTTGTGACAAACCTCAGTGATCTTTTAAGGCGTAGGATTTAAATGATTGTTAACGTGTGCCGAGAAACTGGTCGGTAGCCTGATGAGCAGCATTAGCGTTTCCATTAACGATAATGATAGCTGGTTAGCATGTAGTTAGCCACCTGTAGGATTTGTGCATCGCAGATCTTTTCAGTCCTCGTCTTCCTGATTTTTTTCTTCTGTTCTGTCACACTTGTTGCTTCGCATGGTTTCTAGCTTTTTCACGGCTTGCAGATCAGAACTTGTCGCCATAACTCAAACACACAAATACATGTTTGACATATCTATGTATATATCAGGTGTCAGACGGCTTACGTGGCGTCGCCATGATGCAGCGTTGCTCACAGATAATCATCAGTGCGGGTTGTGCTCGTGGACGCAGTTTGGGGTGAAATTCCTGATGCTTTTTTAACAGGGTAGGAAACAGATAAAGGAATTAACACCTTCTGTGTGTCTGGCTGGAGGAAACTCCCAACGGTTTACGCCAACAGCGTGTTTTAACACTTTGGCGGTTGACCGAGCGCAGCCCTCACAGACTGTTGTAAGTTTAATGAGCTAATCTGAACATGAAGAGCGACCCGCACAGAAGGTCCTCCAACCTGGGACGAGCTTGCTGATGAGAATAAGAAGAAACCAGCCTCATCAAGGCTGTAGTTTGTGTGTTCTCATGTTCCTCCAGCTGCTTCAACCATGGCGCTGTTTTAATCTGAAACACACACAGGATGAGTGCTTCATCCTGATGATGAACAGGTGCAGTCACACGCTGACATACACTGCACCGAGTGTCCAAGGAGAGTGCGAAGAAGCATTTAAAGAGAGGATAAACTCATCTGGAAGTTCAGAATAGCAGCAATGCTTTATCAGCACATTACATTCAAGTCCGTGTTGCTTGTTGTCAGAAATCTTCCTCAGCAGGTGGTGGAGTAATCTCAAACTTTATGACCAATCAGAGAAGGTTTTCCTCTCCTCTCTGTGATCAACTCTTACTGTTTCTCACAGCCGAATAAAAGCAGAAAGCAATGGAGCTCTCAGGCTGTTTTCAATTTTCAGTTTGCTGTGTGTGTGTGTGTGTGTGTGTGTGTGTGTGTGTGTGTGTGTGTGTGTGTGTGTGTGTGTGTGTGTGTGTGTGTGTGTGTGTGTGTGTGTGTGTGTGTGTGTGTGTGTGTGTGTGTGAGTGTGACAGAGAGTCAGTTTTCTGTTTTTGGATGCAGGGAATGTGAGTGTAGCCGTTAGTTTGCTGATGCTTGTGTAACAAAGAATGTGTGTGTGGCTATGCAACTGCAAATATGTGTGTGTGAGAGAGAGAGAGAGAGAGAGAGAGTGTGTGTGCATGTGTGTGTTGCTTGAAGAGGAATGCTCTCTTTCTGTGATGACCAGTGACAGATGCCCCGCTCGAGGCAGAGCTAACATCTGTGTGTGTGTGTGTGTGTGTGTGTGTGTGTGTGTGTGTGTGTGTGTGTGTGTGTGTGTGCATGAATGTATATGCCACCAGCCTCTAAGAGTCGGTACAAAAAGTCTCCTGTATGTGTATGTGTGTTGTTTTGACCACAAGGAATTGTGGGATGCGTGGGAGGTGGGACACCACTCATAAAAGCAGGAATGATGAGTGATGGGGTCTCTTTCTTTCTTTCTTTCTTTCTTTCTTTCTTTCTTTCTTTCTTTCTTTCTTTCTTTCTTTCTTTCTTTCTTTCTTTCTTTCTTTCTCATGTGTTTACGTCAATAAAAGCAGCAGTACCTCCAAATAAAAACACTCACAGGGAAAATCAACTGAAAGTAAAATGAAACTAATCAAAGAAAGAAAGACACATCCCTGATAGTCGTTTCACGTCATCATGCCGCCCTCGCTCAGCTCACTTCAACTAGAAACTCCATTGACAGAACAACCTCGCCTCAAGGTCCATGTCGAAGCTGTTCTGGAGCTTTCCATCATATCACATGATCGTCCTCAGCAGAGTGGGATTGAAAATTCCTTGAAAGGCCAGCTTAGCGTCAGCACAGCTAACGTTTACAAAAATTAACAAAACAGTGGTCAACATGTGTGTATTTCCCTTCGAGGTACGTTTTCATATTTCTTGCAGCACCTTGAATTGTTATCTTGTCTGAGTTCGTCTCTGATGGCGTTGTAAAGACAGCCCGTCCTCGGTCCTCCCCTCTCCCTGCTCTCTCCACTCCGGCTATTTCCAGCCCTCATCTTTTATTTCTGAATTGTCACGCATCATCCCCGTCTGGCCCTTGAGAGTCTGATTTCAGGCGCAGAGATGGACGACCTTCGGGCAGCGGGGAAAAGGCTTTGAATGGCCGAGCCCAGCGATGCTCTGTGCGTATTGATGTGGTGTAATTGTCTTCTTCTGAGTGGTGGAATTCTATCGGTGTGTATTCAGGCTGAATGCCAGAATAAAAAACGAGCTGTAGTGAAACTGGGATGAACAGAAAGCTCTGCTCCTTTTATGCTGGACGGAACTGGTTGACTTAGCAAAACTGGGCAGTATGCACAAAAACTGCACCGTGCAAGTATGCTGAACCAGTTCTTACCATTTCCTGTTTGGCTGGCGCTCACGAATTTACCCACAATTCCCTGACCCAAAGGACCCGGCTCGAAGGACAGCAGACAAACAGCTCAAGACGACTCTGCTAAAAAGTCCACAGCCGCAATAATGGGAGCGTATGATCATTAGCATGTCAGCATGCTAAAGATTAGCATGTTAGCTGCCAGACGTTTGTTCCCTGGTGCCTCAGACTGAAGCCGCGGCCTCTCAGAGTTCCCATGATGCACTGCGGCTGTTCAGTTCCCTGCTAAACAGCACTTTGACTGTAGACACCAGACCAGCTCCAAAAAAACAGCCATCTTTTTGAGAATAGATCATGATGGAGTACAAGATGAGATCACACGGCCAGCAGTGAAGTGTGTGTGTGTGTGTGTGTGTGTGTGTGTGTGTGTGTGTGTGTGTGTGTGTGTGTGTGTGTGTGCGCGTGCGCGTGCGCGTGTGCATGTGCGTGTGTGTGTGTGAATACAGCTCTCTTTGTACTTCTGAGTGAGTGTGTGTGTATCCATGGCTACCTCATCAACACACCACACTACAGATAGACACACACACACACTGACACACACACACACAGGGGGCATTGTCTGTCACATAGCGTACAGGACACACAGACACACAGACACACACACACACACACACACACACACACACACACACACACACACACACACACACACACACACACACAGACCCTGAACTTCATGTACTGAGAAACTCCTGTTCAGACTTTGAATGACAGTTTTACAGCTAATTCTGCTAAAGAGACACCTACACACACACACACACACACACACACACACACACACACTGCGGATGGCATTCAGTCACGCATTCCAGTCATATGAACAGCAGCGCTGGCAGTCGGACCCTCAGCTGTGCCTGAAGGTCACCATGAACACACATACTTGCGCACATGCACACACACACATTCTCCTGCAGAAAACAAGAAAACACACTCTCTCACACTCACAGTTGGATCATTAATGTATCTGGGACAGTGTACTTCTGTATATTGATTCATATTTAATGTGCTTGTTCAGGGGCGTCTGGCTGAAACCATGTGAAACGGGCTATTGTGTTATGTAGTGTGTGTGTGTGTGTGTGTGTGTGTGTGTGTGCGGTCTGGAACAATACAGCACCAGCACACATTCACACACACTCTGTTCCCACATCATATTGAATAAAACGGGCTGTCAGATGTATCTAACCCAAATATTTGCGCGGCGGCTCTCGGCCCTTTGTCCTCCTCGCTGCAGCTCGTCTCACTGCAGCTCGATCTGTTGCCTCTAATCGCGCCGGAAGCTTGTTTGTTGGGAGCAGAGCGGCCGTTTGTTGATTGGAAATGCTCTAAAGGCCCCTTTGTCACCACAGGTACATCCCCAGGAGCCTTTTCAAGAGAAACACTTGTGTCAGCCAGCACCTGTGGGTTTGTGGTGAGGCTCGGCAGCTGTGGGCAGCTTAGACTCACAGCAGGCGATTCCACCTGTGGACCAGACTCATGTCAAAAAACGGCTAAAAGAAGCTTCCAGAGAGGCTCCTCCACCCACACCTTGACGCCTGTCATCAGTATATGGAGCTGCAGAGATTTATCAGTTAATTGATAAGCTGTTTTTGCCAATGAACCATTGACCAGTTTGATATTCGATTAATTTAATCTGAAGATTGAATGCTGTTCTTCATCGTACGTGTCAGTACTGTTCATAGCAGGCTCGGATGGGCTGTGATGGTGACGCAGTAGGCACAAAGGATAACGCTTCAGGTCTTCACCGCACTGCAGATATGTTGGAAATACCAACAAAAGGCTCTCAAAGATGAGTTTAGATCCTCTGGCTTCGTAGTTCTGGGAACATTTTTGTCTGAAGGGGCCCTCTGATGGTGAAAAACAGGTAAAAAATAATCATGAGGATGAGAATAAAATAAAAATAAAGACAATGCAAATGTTGCAGAGTGCTCCAAAGCAATACCTAGACGCAGGTTAAAATGTGTGTAAATTAGGTTCAGAGGTGTTGCTTCGGCAGCATTTCACGGACTGTATATCAACATACAGTCGAGGAAATCAGAGTAAGATGTTGAAAAAACAGTTTTTAGCTGCTGGTTTAAAGCAGAATGGTGAAGCTAAAGTCTGACAGGGTGTGTGTAGTAATGTGCTTGGAGGAGTCCTGGACGAGTCCTATCCACCATACAATGACTGCTCCAGTTTAGTTCAACCGGCAGTTTGACTTTATGTCACTAACCAGTTCACTTCCTGATGTTGATCCTCTCATTCGGCCCATCTTGTTTCCTGCTTTCTCAGTTTCTGTTGGTCTTCAGGTGGAAGAGAAGAGGCTCTTTAAGAGTGTGTGAAGTGTTTGTCTTTCTGGACGTTCTGTGCAACGTGAGCAGTTCACTCTGCAGGGATCAGACGGACAGAGAGAGATGTGTGTGATCAGCTGTCGGAGGTTTATTTAGCCGCCGCTCTGCTGCTTCTCATGACCTCCAGACTGATTTAGGTGACCCGTTACACTCCGGTGTGTTAAATCTGTGACAGCGTGCCTGACAAAGAAACGTCACTGCTGGATTCAGCTTCACCCTCTTGGTCTTAATGGTCTTATCTGGTCGAGATCGATGAAAAATGGTTCGTTCATGACTCTGTGTTGATGTTAGGAAACGTGTGTGTGTGTGTGTGTGTGTGTGTGTGTGTGTGTGTGTGTGTGTGTGTGTGTGACCCCGCCCTCACCTCCTCCTGTCACACACTGCAGCGCTCTGGTCTTTTTTTAGGCAGGCAAACATAGACTCTGGCTCCTGAGGGTTGACCCTCCAGCTGACCTCTGTGACCTCTGACACATTAAACACACTCGCCGCTGCAGGAGCAGCTTCGTTCACTCCTGTAATCCACCAAATGAAGATGACGTAGAAAACACTGCTGTTGAAGACATCAGGTAGATGTGACGTCAGGTGGAGGACGTGACGTCAGGTGGGTGATGTGACGTCAGGTGGAGGACGTGACGTCAGGTGGGTGATGTGACGTCAGGTTGAGGACGTGACGTCAGGTGGGTGATGTGACGTCAGGTGAGTGATGTGACGTCAGGTTGAGGACGTGACGTCAGGTGGAGGACGTGACGTCAGGTGAGTGGTGTGACGTCAGGTAAATGATGTGACGTAAGGTAAGTGATGTGACGTCAGGTGGGTGATGTGACGTCAGGTGGGTGATGTGACGTCAGGTGGGTGATGTGACGTCAGGTGGGTGATGTGACGTCAGGTGGGTGATGTGACGTCAGGTAAATGTGATCGATGGTTTTTCTTAAACTTTCTCTACATTAATCTTTTTGTTTTGTTTGTCCTGAGAGACTTCCCATTCAGTCCTCTGGCCTACCTGTATCACAGGTGTGATCAGGTGCGCTGATGATTCTGAACCAGCAGCTGCTCTGAACTGTCATATCTATCATTTATGTTCTTAAACTTCAGGCTTTCCATGCGTGTTTGGCAGCATTGCCTCATTATTTAAGAGACATGACATCAAACACAGGTTGGATTTGTCTTGGAAGTGTTGCAACCTTGCTGTTCATTCATATTTTAGGCTCTCAGTTGGTGCTGAGATCTAAAATGACTTTTAATGAGCAGGAAAGAGGCTCACGGCTGGATGTTACGAGAACTGAACCTGACACCTTCTGGCTGCAGGATGCTCTGAATCTGGCCAGGCAGGTTAATAAAACTGACTTTAGTTTATGATCTGTTGTAGAAAGTAGAGAGCTTGTGGCAGAAGATTATAACTGCATTTACTTAAATGACTTAATTTCCCCGGCGTGGGAAAGTTTATCTTATCTCATCTCACAAGCGTGAGCACTTCAGCAAACAGCAAAATGCCCCAAAGCGAGGCGTCTCACTCCTGATCTGATCTGGTGAAGCTTCCACGATGAATGTAAATCAACATGAAGCAGCTTCCGCTCGTGTTTGTGTGACTGAATGCAGGATTTAACAGGAAAAGCAGCACTTTGATAGTTGAAACGATCTTTAATTCCTGGACAAACAGACCCTGATTGTTGTTTTGCAGGCGGCGTGAGCGTCTCTTCTGACTGAGTAACAGGAGCCGTCGAGGTCTTTAACCTCATAATACGGTTTGTTAGCTCTTGATTCAATTTGCCAATTAGGGGTGATTTTCCAATCGCCGCTCGTCCTGCAGGCTGGACGAGCGCCAGCCTTTGTCCTGAGTATTTACCAGAACTGCTGTCGCATCGGGCCGTTTGTCTTCATCTTTTGTCTGTCCCTGAATCGAGTCCAGACTCTGCGAGACGAGGCTCTCGGCTGTTGCTCCTCGTACTGTAACTTCTGACCAGAAATGATTTACAGATGGAGAGTATGGACAGAAAGTGAATGGACAGAGTGGCGTGTGACAGGCTGTTGTGTAAATGTAAAGTATTTGTCCTCCATGTAGATTTCATCTGCATTACCCAGAATGCCTTTCTAAACGAGGATGTCTTATGGTGTTTTTCAGGCGTGGTGAACCTTCCCTAAAGACAATATCTGACGGATGCAGGTTTCATGTGGTTAACACACACAAAGATGCCGATTTAAGAGGATCAGTTAAAATGTTCTCGTGGGGTCGGGGGTCAAGGGCTCTGGCTCTCCACTGATAGGTCAACAGCGTCGTTGACCCGGTAAATCTGGGCAATTAGACCAATCGCAGCACAGCGGCTGTTTGGATGGTGGAGGTGGGTCGAGTGTGAGGCCGGGGAGTCAGCGTTTATTATTTATGCCATTTGGTGGACGCTTTCATCCAAAGCCGCTCTTTAGAGAGCAGGCAGAAGGATAAAAAGAAAAGTTACAGTCAGTAAATGTAAACAACCACTAATATGGACGATACATCGATCATATTTCCAGAAAATGTTCCTTTTTCTCATTAAAACACGAGATGCTCCTGAATTTTTCACTTTGTCTAAATTTGATGCCACTTATAACAAGGAATATTCTGAATTTGCACGGCGCAGATAATTAAAAAGGAAAGAAAATAAACCTTTGCGGGTATTTAAAATGCAGTAAAGGTGGAGTTTTGTGCCACAGTATCTCAGTGTTACCTCTTCACGGTTTCCCACAGCGGCCCTGCGTCCGACCCTCATTACATCCTCTGCTGCAGAACGTTATTGCCGGCTTTATCTTCATCCTCCCCATAAATGCTCTCGCTGACTCCATTAGTCATTCGGGCTGCTTTCATTTTAAGCAAACTGGCTCGTAGGCTCTCTGAACTTCACCGAGCCCATTAGAGTAGATATTTCTCTCTGTCCAGCTTTTTGTACCAGTGCAAGAAATGGACTGAATATATGTGGAACTGCATGTCTTTTGTGGTCAGTCAGAATGTGAATGTCTCAGTTTCCAAGGTTTCCTCGGTTAGATAAATGTTTAAAAGTGGTGACTCAGAGTTAAACAGTTGACTCTGTGGCAGCAGGACATGTGATTTTCATCAGTTGTGAAACATACCTTAAACATCTGTTTGTGAAAGTAAGATGACTGAAGACGAAGAATTGACATTCATGTTCAATGCTCGTGAGTATGGAGTATGGAGGGTGGAGGTCAGGCATTAATGGTGGGATTGCTAGCTCGATTCCCACCTCCTTTGCCCACAAAGTGTTTGTTTTGGAGTGAATGAATGTGAAGCAGAATGTAAACAGACGAGCTCTAAAGTATCTGAGTGAAAAATCGCCTTTGTTTAGTGGCCTTGTTCATCTGTCTCCAACCTAATGAGCGGGTCAGACAGATGTGAGTGCACATCTGTCTTTAAAAACCCGAAATGCTTAGGGTTACCCCAGCTGATGGTGCAGAAACCACCACCGAGCTGCTGCCTGGTCTGGAGAGGCTCCGAGCAGCAGGTGCATCATGCCTGAACAAGAACTCATTCCAGTTAATCATCATGTTATATTAGAACGAGCCACAGTTCTCTCGTTTAACTCAACGGAGCAAAGCAAATAGGCTTTAAAGTCTCGTCCAAAATGAAGCTCGGAACAGTTTTATTACACTCCTTCTTGTCTTTCTGTGCAATGAAAATCAATTCAATCACGTTTTGTTTTGCATGTGTTTGACAAATATCTTCCTATTAATAACAAGTTAATGTCACATCTGTAGAAAGATAAAGTAGAAAATGTTCACATTTTCTCTCCAAGTAACCGTGAGGTGTCATCATGAGTCACGCCAGACTGAAATTTGGTTGAACTATAGAAGCAAACTGTCATTTTATTGCTGATGTCGGTGAAAAACCAGCAGCCATCCATCGTTAGCTTAAACCTGCTAACAGCACAGCCTCCTGCGAAGTCAAATGAGCAGATGCTAACGGCAGGTCAGAGCTCACGTCCTTCAGCTCCTTCTCCGTTCACCTCCCCGTTCTGGCAGATGCATCGTTTCAGCCTGCGCTCCTTCACGAGGCGACAGCGAAGGCGAGGTGACGTCCCTGCAGGCGACAGAAATGAGGATCTGCAGCTGAAAACGGTGTTTCTGTAGCGACCTGACACTGACAGCTCGGCTGTGATTAGAACTGAATCTGCAGCTCCGGGGTGAAGGGAGCCTGAGTGGCGTTTGACAGACGCCGTCATTAAGACATTTTCTATGTAAATCCCCTTCACAGGGCTGTAAGGAAGCACAGAGCCCCTGCAGTCGTTTTGCGTGTGCAGCCAGACGCTCGGCCTCATCCGGCAGCTCTGGATGGGAGGATTGCTTCCAGCTTACAGAGGCTGGACTGGACGTGGAAAAGGTCACGGGTTCAAACCCCTCCAGCCTCATTCATGTCCAGCCAGTCTGAGTAAAAGCACGGCCAATGTCCCAGAAAGCAGCAGGCGCATTAAATAATTAGACTTAACTAGATTTGTTTTAGTAGACGTGTCGTAAAATCAACGTAGTTATAAACACAAACACCCTCGATATTAAAGCTGCTAACAGCCTGCACTCACAGCAAAGCAACAAATACGTCAGTGAATTTACAGTTCACTCTTCAATACTTTAGTAATGTAATAAATAAAAAATATTTGTTAAATTCTCTCTTGAAAGGGCTTTTATTTTATAGGACGATCAGAGCTGACTCAGGGATTCAAACCGGCAACCCTCGGGTCACACAGCCACGTCCTCGCTGAACCGTTCGGCACAGACAGACAGACGGACGCATTCGCTAATTGCAGTTTTAATTTTTTGCCCTCTCTGCAGCACGTACAGCTCTTGTCTTCACGCTCAGCTTGTTATCTTCATTATTAATTAATGAGCTGGTGATTAACCCCCTCTGTGTGTGTGTGTGTGTGTGTGTGTGTGTGTGTGTGTGTGTGTGTGTGTGTGTGTGTGTGTGTGTGTGTGTGTGTGTGTGTGTGTGTGTGTGTGTGTGTGTGTGTGTGTGTGTGTGTGTGTGCGCGTGTGTGAAATATACGCCATGTTGAAGGCGGGTAAGTATAATCACTGTTTCGTTGTCGTGGCAGAGCGACATGGTTAACTCAATGAGGAGAAAAGGAAGGAAGGAAGGAAGGAAACATTTAAGCATTTCCTTAGATCCCTCCTCCCATCTTTGCTTCCTTCTACACTTCCTTGCTACCTCTACCTTTCTCCCTTCTCCGCCTTTTTTCCTTCTCTCTCTCTCCCTGCCATCTCACCTCCTCACCCCAAATTATCCCTCCCTTCTTACAGCCTTTACATCCTTCCTCCCTTACTCCTTTGTTTCCTTCCATCCTTTCTGACTAATCTGCATCCGTCCCTCTCCACATCCTTCTTGTCATCCTCTTATGCATCCTTCAGTGCTCCCACCCAATCCTTTTACCATCCTTCCTCACTCCATCCTCCCCTCATCCTTACATCCTTTTCCTTTTCTTCTTTTCATCCTCATTTGCTTCCTTTCATATTCCATTTTCTTTTCTTGTCCTTCTCTGTCCCTTTTACGTCTGTCTTCACTTCCTCCCATCCCTCCCTTTTCCCCCTGTACTTCCTCCATTCCATTTGCCCTTCCATTTTTACTTCCCGACATCCTCTTTCCCACCATCCTTTGCTTCTTTCCATCCTTCCTTTGTACCTTTCCTTCTCTCACTCTCTTCTCTTCTTTGACTTTTGTCCTTCTTTCTTCCTCACTTCCTTGCACCAGTCTACTCATATCGAGGGTTTTAAATGCCTTGCTCAAGGGCAAGTGTCAAGGTTAAGGACACATTGGCTGCAGTGGGAATTGAACCTGCAGCGTCTGACTTTGCAGTATGTGAGCAGAGGTGGATCAGATCACACGGCTCGTCCTCTTCTGTGTTTGTACTCGCGTGTGTGTGTGTGTGTGTGTGTGTGTGTGTGTGTGTGTGTGTGTGTGTGTGTGTGTGTGTAGTGACATTGCGGTTGTTGGTCAGGGACGCAGTCAGTCAAGGGAAAAGAATCTGTATACTGATACACACACACACACACACACACACACACACACACACACACACACACACACACACACACTTGTGTTCAGTTTTACATAATCATTCAAAGACACACACATACACCTGGACTCACATTTGGAGGTCTTCTGTGTTGCTCAGTGGCATGTGGGAAGTATTTGTAGTTGTAGTATGCAGAACCACGAAGGCAGATAGCTGTGAACACACACACACACACACACACACACACACACACACACACACACACACACACACACACACACAGATGCTAAATGCTGTGTTATTAATAGAAGTGTCAGGGTGACACAGCGATCCCACATGGCGGAGGCATTCCTCCTCTCTGATATCAGCACACACACACTCACACACACACTTCAACGCATTTTGCTCCGAGAGAAGTGTGTGCGTGTTTGTGTGTACTTAAGATACCTTAATCATCCCTGTTTAAACCAGAACCAGCAGAATGTGTTTTACCTTTATCTCGCTGCTTCTGTGACCAGATTAATGGATTCACCGCAGGAATGAAACGGACGGATCGATCAAACCGCAGGCGCCTGTCACATGGATTATACTTCGATCCAACACTTTTATGGCTCTAAACACTGTGCATGATCCTCAGGTGGCCTTACGACGGAAATGACGGCAATGAGTTCATCTCAAATTAACCGTAAATATGAAATTAAGTTGATTTACACTGCTGATTATTTTCCTATGAGATGCAGCTTTTAGCGTTAGCTCTCCCTTAGCGGTAGAATTTGATGTTTCTCAGCCTTAGTTGACTTTTCTCTTAAGATTTTAATGCGTTCAGTCTTGCATCTCCATCCAACCATTTACCATCAGACCGGGCTGATCGCGCCGCATATCTGTGGATTCATCCGGAGTCCAAGTCAGGCACCTCAGCTGGGACGCCAAGCTGTGATTTCCAAAAGAACAAACACACGCCGCGGATTCATCGGACAGGACTCCCGACTGTTCTTGGGACTGACACAGTTCGTAGCTGCAGGGTTCTGGCGATACTCTGGACGCTGGCAGAGGCTGAAACATGTGACTCAGCGACTCGTCAGAGCCGGCTCTGTGTTCTCCCAGCAGCCTCGGGGAGCAACGCATCTCGCAGCCAAGACCTGAGTAACACACACACTGGGTTTCAATCCAAAAACAAGATATTCACCCACTTAGAAGACACAAAGATCGTCCTGCAACATGTCAAAGAAGACATTAAAGTTTGACGCAGCGGCCTTATTAGCTGTGGTGTAGTGGACTGGTATTTGCCAGACCAGGATCCGGTGCCAGACAAGGATCTGGTGCAGGACGCGGTGGGTTGTGTTCAGCATTCACAGTCGAAATGAGAGATGACACACGGTTCACGCCTTCTGCTGACGTGCTTGTCTTTCTGCACCGGACCATGTGTGCACTGCAGAGAAGACCAGTTGTCCGTTGGCATGGTGAGACCGTGTGTGTGTGTGTGTGTGTGTGTGTGTGTGTGTCTGGATTGGTTTCCGTGAAGCCGGAGGGAGCAGAAAGCCGCGGCCTACATACTGTGTGCTCTCTGCTGTCATTATTACAATAACGGCTCGAGAACGAGACTGTTTCTCTGCACGTCGCTCTGAAAGCTTGGAGCGGTCGTGTATCTGACGGCTAACCGTTCACAGCAACACAACAGATGCTCTCTTTGAATCCAACAACGTCCGGCTCTTGTGTTGCAGTGTAAGCCTATTATTTTAAGAGCATTATGGCAAGTTTAGCAAGTTTCAATCCGTCCATCTGCAGTGTGTCTATCTGAGTTTTACCACGCTGACATCATATCATAACCATAAACAGCCGAGTGGGGGAAAAATTAATATCTGCGTTAATTCTGAGTCTGAATATCTGACATGCTGGTGAAAAGACTACTGAAAAATCAAAATGGAAATGTTAGTAAAATGGCTTCAAAGCAGTAAAACCAGGCCTGAAATGTCATCATTTTTTCAGGAAACAAGCCTTTGGTGCTGTCAGTTTTTTGAGGGCACAGAGGTCCAATGGCAGCGCAGCAAGGCCATCAACGATTAGTAGTTTCGTCTTGATGCTGTTCATCACGTGTGGCTGCAGGACTCAGCCAGCTTTGCATAATGTGTGAACGCTCAGCTCATGTCACATGTTTTTCTAACATGGAGGAAATGAATTCATGAAACATCAGTGAGACACAACGTCATGTTGGAGGAGAGGTTAAAATGCCAGAAACCCAAAACCCACCGGCTTCAAGAGCTGCAGGACCTGAGTCATTAGCAGCTGCAGCCTTTAGGAAGCGAGCAGCTGAATCCTGAACAGACAATCATCCCTTTAAACCAGAAATCCTCAAGTGGGTTCTTGTCATGCAGATAGTCTGGGATTTATTTTCTGAGGTTTCCGGATATTTGTCTATTTACCTTCATCCTTGTGCGATAGGTTTGAATGGAAGGTCTTTGTGGCCGTCAGACGCTTCAAACGTGGTCTACATGTTTGCATGAGAAACAAAAGTTTCTAAAGGAACTGCTTCTTTGGTGGAAAGTAATCGTAATGACTACTCACAGTGAGGTGGTGACTCTTTGATATATAGTTTGTCGTGTTCACTTGGGGTTCCTCTCCACAGTAAATGGAAAAGTGGCTCTGCACACTATAATCACATGTCCGGGCTTTCATAATCACTCCCATGTGATGTATCAAGTGAAGACATTTGCTTTGACTTGTAAATACGCACACGTCTTGTGGAAATCCCCCTAATTCATAATGACGAGATGATTCGAGTGCACCTTCAGCAGGCACACGCGCTCCTTCAGTGGTTATGTAAAGGTTAAAAACAAATTAGTAGTGTGAATGGCTCAGAAAGGTGTAGTTAATAAGTACATTTGTTGCTGATGCCAGAACCGGTTAAGATAACGGTGTAGAGCTCGCAAACCTCGAGGGATGTTTGGCTGCAGTCCTTGTGCACTTTGTTGATTCCCCCCCCCCACAGGAAACATGCATATCACTGCATCATAATTAACTGAGCGCTAATTCCCTCTCTGGCGGCCTCAGCGTGCGCTATATGGGTTACGCTGTGACCCAGAGCCGTGATAATTTATTTCAAATTCATATTTTAATTAATGCTGCCTCAGTTGGTGCTTTGATTGATGTGTTATGGCTTGCGGGGATGTTTTATGGCCGCAAACCTCCGTGGAGAGCGGCTGTTCAGCCGGTGCTGCCGCTGCTGGCATCACCGCGTCGGCAGCATCACCAACACACGTCCAGGTGCTTCTATTTGACTTCGAGTTGACCTTAAATGAGTTTTCACATATTTTTCTTTCTGAAAGCTCTTATGTAATCCCAACAATCTGGAACATTCCTGCTCTTTTTCAATGAAATCCAAGTGGATTCCACGGCAGCGCTGCAGGGCTGTCTTTGGACAGATGCATTAACGAGCCAAGTGTACTTTAGCGTTTAAGGAATGCGTCTTTTCTCCATTACAGTGGAGCCATTTCTGCACCAGGGTCAGCTGGTTCATAGCTGAGTCTCCTGTCTGTAACAGCAGCAAACTGATTAACCTGCACTTCATGAGGGCTCATGGTTTGGTGTATGTGCAACCAAAGCTTCTCTAACAAATGTAGGTATTCACACAGGAAATGATCACGACTCTCTCATCGCTCTGTGTTTTGCTTTTATGGCACATTTACTGTACAGCCTCAGTTTTACCTCCTCAGCACTGGGTGAGCGACCAGCTAACGGACAAAGAAAGTTGACCAATTAGTGAGAGCCAGAATGTTTCTCAGGTGCTGGTGAAGACCAAACCAGAGCGCAAAGGAGAGTGAATACTGGATGATGTGACTCATGAATGTGGAAGTACTGTAGAAGCTGTTTGCTAGCAAGTTAGCCATAAAAACTGTATTAGCCAGAGGAACTGTATGTGGTATCTTTTAGCTTGTTGTGCTGTTTTTCTGCCCCCTTGTGGCCAAAAATTAATTTATGCAGCTTTAAAAAAAGAAACTGATCGTTCATTCATTGTTTGCTAGCTGCTACAAGTGGCTAACCAAAGGAACAGACAGTGATCAATAACAATCTTGACACTGCACTCACTCTCTTGCATCATTGGTCGTTCAAACGTTTCAGGGGTGAAGTCACGAACAGTGCAGTGTGAGCAGTACTGCATTAGTGAAATAGCATATTACTAAAAATACACCCAAAGCCCCCCTCTGTTCTTTTTTTTATCTGGGTGGAAACTGCACCAAAATGAGTCATTTTCAGCTTTTCTGGAGCAAATCTTTGACCGCGATGTCGTGGCTGAAGAAAGCTATTGAATTAATTGGATTTCCATCAGTGTGAGTGACCGCAGTGGAGGAAAACCGTGACCAGGCGTTGATCTGGATTAGCATGGTGTAAGCGTGGCGGGCCCTCATTCACATAAAAACCTTCGAAGCCTCAGTGTCGGCTCAGGTAATTGCTTTGGAAAGTGAAGAGGTGAGACTGTGTTACTTCATGACTAAGTGACTTCGGAGGCCCTGGAGCTGCTCACCGGCCTGAAAATGAGGAATTTGATATTTGGCCTCAACTCTTGGTGTCTTATTTTAAAATGTTTTGTGAAACTGATGATTTCTTCAACACCTGTCAAGTAAAAGTTTTTAATTTCCGTCAGCCTCGTAACTGTTTCATTCACATCTGGGAAGTCTGGACTGTTGTGTGGGGGTGCTTTACCAGAGTCTGGTTTAAATGCCATTTAATGTGTTGTTGCAGGAGTGCAGTTTAATGCCAGTTGTACCTCTCTGAACCCAGTGACATGCTCACTCCTGCTTCCTGCGCAAAGGCTTGTAAATACTAAAGAACACACACATCGCCACAATAGCGCTCGTGCACACACACCACATAGAAAGACGTATTTTAACAATTCCAAATACACCAGAAGACAATGAAAACATTGTCTTGTGTTTCCTCGCTCGCATTAGTCTTTGCTGCACCTCGCTTACAAACGGTTGTGTGAATATGTAGAACTTTCTAACTGCTCACCTAATGCAATTTTAATCCTTCATTTATCTGCAAGGGCTGTAAAGTTTTTTACTGGAGCACATAATCTTTGGAAGTGCAGATTTATAATCAAACCCCGTCTCCTAAAAATCAGCTTTATAGACTACTAAATGGTTTTTGCCAAAAGCATTCAGGAGGAAACTTAATTTGCTGTCTGGTTTCTGTTCACTGGCTGTGCTTTTTTCAACTTCTTTTTCTTCTAACCGCTCAAAACATGCCTCAGTTTTGGGAATATGAATCATTTTAAGCCATTCTTTCATCGTTGTTGGGGAAACACCTTCACAAAGACGTGAACAAGCCAGTGAATCTGACCAAGCATCATTGCCAACGTTTGATAAATGACTTTCTGAATGGACACGTTTAAGGCCACATGCATACAAACATACTGCATATATAGTGTTTTCTCCTCTCGTTCACGTGCAAACCGTGTGTTGGATCACTAAAACAGACTTTTTAAAACACTTCTTAATAGCAGATTCTGTTTGGGAATCGATGATGTCGTCGCATCATTTCGTGCACGCCAATCAATGTTTTATGTTATGAGCTTGCGCCTCAGACAACGGCAATGGTGCGTTGATGGTTCGTTTGCTTGTGGCTCTCACTGATGTCAGTTGTTTCTGCACCGCTAGGTGGAATTTTCTGTGGTTTTGGATAACTTCACGTAAGCTGAATAAGCTCAATCTGCTGGCTCGAGATGTTCTTCATTGGTGTTCGAGGTGTCGTTGAGGTAGACTTCATTGCCACCTGCTGGCCCGGCGTGCTTCTTTGAATGTTTGAATCATTTTTACGTTCCCGTGTGTACAGATTTATTTTGTTGTGTGCAGAATTTGAAATGAAGGATGCATACAGGTGTTGGACCCGGCCCCTTCAGTCCAATTTGGGAGCCCTGCAGCAACTATTGGTACAAAGTATCCTGATAATCCTGCAATCCTGCATCGTAACCTCTGGTCTGAGTCGAGTTAACGTCTCTTTGAAAAAGAGATGCAGCAGGCTGCAGCACGTTGTGCTAGATTGTGCAGGTGTAAAGGTCTTCTAGATACTGTGACTGTTCTCTTTGCACTTTTTCAAATATTTTTATTATGTTATCTTTGTTTTTCAGTGTTTGCTCCATGACGCGTCATCATTGTTGCACGTGTTGATGTAACTTGGCCATATGTTTCTCCATCCTCCTGTTACACGTGCTCGTACATGCAGCGCTGCTAAAGGCTGCTTCGGTGACCAAGTTTCCTCATGAGGTCTGTCTTACTCACAGCTACGTGGAAAAGTAAAGCACCAGACTGAGCTGGTTGTTCTGGGAACAATGGGAGAGCCAGGTGCATGGCTTCTGTTTGCCGTCCTCCTCTTTGAAGAGTCACATACGGCTTGTTGACTCAGTGATGTCAGTCTTTCAGCCACTTGTATGGTTCAAATGAGAGTAATGTTTGCGAGGGAAGACAAATATGTGCTATAGTTTGGTGGATTTCTGAACCCTGTGTTCTTAGACTAGCTCCAGTGGATGGAAATGATTAAAATCATCAGCAGATTTCTCCTTTTTGAAGGCTGCAGACATCATCGCTGCCGTTTGAAGTGGCTTTTTGTCTTTGCTCTCAGTGATTTTGTTGTATTTTTAAGGAAGTTTGAGGGAAGCCATGCCCAGTTTTTACATGCTGCTGCGTCTCTGCTCCGTCCTACCTCAGCTCTGCTGATATTTTGATGTCTGATGGAGATTTATGATGTTATCTCCACCGCGGAGAGGATCCAGGCAGTTTAAGTGCTCAGCGTCACATTTTCACATGCTGGATATCTCATCTTGCAATGAAACTGCTCTTTTGTTAATGTCATCACAAAAACTGCCGGCTGCACATCGTTCCCATCAGCGTTCTGCAGCACTGGCTTTCTCTTCCCTTTGTTCAGCTTTTTACCTCCGGATCCTCTGTCTGCCTCTCTCTCTGTGTGTGATTGATGCCTGACGGAGAAGCCAGACGGAGGCCGTAGAGACTCGACTGCTCTGCGAGCTGCTATTGATTCTTTTTCACTTAAGCCATAATGAAGTATTGGTCAGCCTCAGTGAGTGTCAGCAGTGCTTAGCGAGGCAGCAGGTGAGAAGAGCCCCAAGACTCTAGACTTAATTACAACTGGTCCTTGTGTGTTCAGCTCCTCTTTGAGCCTCTCTCATGGCGTTAGTGTCACGCTGGCCGATTGATGACAACTGGAAGCTGCAGCTTCAAGAGAAGAAATAAGTTATTGTTCATCAGCGGGGGGTAGATTCATGTGATCAGTGGTGGAGGAAGTGCTCAGATCCTTTACTTGAGCAGAAGTATTAATACAACAATATAAAAATACTCATCTTGAAGTCATGTCCTCAAGAGTATTCTCATGCAAATGTACTTAAAGTATCAAAAGTAAAAGTATTTGTTATGCAGAAAGTTGGTAAACTAAACAAAGTTCTGTTTTCATTTTTGCTTTTATGGTGAAATGTTGGATGGTTTAATGTCTTCTCTTACGCAGGAAATCTCAAAATCACAACTCTTAGACATCTGAAAGTGAAGGGCTCCCAACTATTGTATTATATCAGAGGCATAACTAGTGATCGTGGCTGCCCAATAAATGGAGTAAAAGGGATAAAAAGTCCAATATTTGCCTTTGATCATTGGGATATTGTCCCCTTGTGCAAGGAAATGCACACCTTTGTACCCGCACCTTGTAACCTGTAACTTGTACCTTAAATGCTTTAAGAATAAATCTGCTAAATGACAAGTCCGACAGATTTGAACCCATTTCTCCCTTAAGCCGATCAGCGAGCAGGTAGTGAACGTGTATCAGAAACATCCCCAAGGCACATGCACACATTGGAAACATATGCTTGTGGAAAACAGCTTGCATTATTTATTGTGTGGCGCCAACAACACGTGCCTCCCGACTGTCGCCCGATCCACAGGAAGCCATATGTTGACCCCTCCTGCTGTATGTTAGCGCTTTGTGTGCAGCTCTGCGGCACCAACGCACTCTTACCTCATAGAAGCAGTAAGACATAGTTTAATGACACACATATCACACACGTTTGTGTTGATCAGCTGTGTTTTTGAAGGGACAGAGCAGTGGTGGACGTCAGCAGACTTTCCTTTTCGATACAGCTGGAAAGGTTTTCCATGGTGCGCGGCGCTGTGATGGAATCTTCTCGCGCTGGCGTCGGAGCGTCCTCACTTTTGAAAGAGCTGAAAACAGGCGCAAAACAGGAAACGTCTGGATAAAATGATACAGCTGCATCAAAGGTCGCAGGCCGGGACTCCTCTCAGCCTGCTGACCCTCTTCTTAGCTGTCAGAACCAGAACTACCAACCAGCACAGACCCCGAGGCTGTTCCTGCATCTTTAATGTGCTGTTATGATCCCGCCTGTGCTCGGTGATGACAGGTGTGGTTAACTGGGTTAACTGGGCCGGTTGGATGGTTGTTCTGACTGGACGTCTGTGGTGTTCCCTCTTGAGGTTGACACCACCACAGTTTTTTTTTTTTTTTTTTTTTTTGGGGGGGGGGGGCACCAGGATACTGTACGTATATGTAACGTTTGTCATAAAATAAGACCGTTTCTCTGCCTTCATCTTTCTGCTGAGTCGTGATTGGATTCATGAGCCTGTTGAGGACACTGCTGTAGCATCAGTGCGAATTTTGGGTTAACCTTTGACCTCCAGCTCGTCGCGCTCATCTCGTTGCTAATGTTGGGTCAGACTGTTGTTGGCTTGAGTTTCACTTCTTTTAAAGATGTCGGCTGCACTTAAAATCACACCTCCTGCGGTTTGGAAATGATTTCAGGATTTCAAGACAAAAGCAATTAGTCGTTCAGCCTTACAGGTGTCAGACTGTGAATCTTTAATCATGTGTGTAAACAGATGATCTGACTTTATCTTCATTTCCTGAATTTCCTGATGAAGCAGAAGTAGAAGAAGTTGTGGATTTGTCTTTGCCGGTTGTGGTCATTTCCTCTTTTAACACGTGACAAAATCTCAGTTTTGCTCTTGTGACAGTTGCAGAAATGAAAACATAAGGTCCAGTGTAGGATTTAACCTGCTGAATACCCGTCGTGTCAGCCCTCCTTTTCCAAGCATGTAGGAATAAAATGCGGGAAGCTTGTGCTTGTGTTTGTGTTTGTGTTTGTCGATTCTGGGCTGCCGTAGAAACATGGTGGTGCAACATGACCCGCTGCCTCTGTAGTTATAAAGAGCTCATTTTCAGGTGATTATACACTAACGGAAACATACTTATTCATATTTAAATCCTACAAATTGGACCTTTAAGGCACCATACGGCTGTTTTTGCTCATTTTAACACCTCAGCCACACGTCATGTGTACTGTACATTACTGCTGTATTCACGACAATTCAGGTTTCACCTGTAGTTTTCATTTCATTTGAATACGACACAAGCACTCCTTGAATGTGCCACAGATGGATAGAAGTCTGCACTCTTCAGTCATGTAGCCGTAAGCTAAAGCCAAAGATCTGAGCGTTTTCTTCGTCCTTCAGAGGAAATTAGCTGAAAACCAACTGGTTTATTTTCTGTTTGCTAAAAAGAAATCAAGGCTCCCCATCTGTGCTCTTCCTCCTCCCTCCTCATCCTCACCTGTCATTCCCAGCAGGAGCCTGTTAGTCGCCCTTCACCTGTCTGGACACACACACACACACACACACACACACACACACACACACACACACACACACACACACACACACACACACACACACACACACAAACACACACAGTGGATTACAGATTGTGACACTGTTGTGCCTGCTGACACGTCCATGCCTTTGCATGCCGTGTGTGTGTGTGTGTGTGTGTGTGTGTGTGTGTGTGTGTGTGTGTGTGTTTGGGGACAACATGCCACATTGAATCTGAGCAATTTGCTGCACAAATATTTGTCAGATTACACATCACAGACAAAGCAGTGGCGTCTCTGCGGGACATACAGAGTCAGAGTTATTTACAGAAACGCAGCTCGTTACGTCAAACTTAGACATTTCAACGCAAATGGGAGATGTGGAAATGCATGAATATTTCATCACTGACCGAAGCAACGCAGCCGCTGGCTCATCAGGAAACAGCCTGGAAGGCTGGTGGAGAGCTTTGCTCGACGGTCAGGAGACGTGTAGAGATGTCATGCAACGAGGGCCCACGGTTGAACCGGCGGCTTTGTGATTACGTGGCGTGCGTCTGAGACCGCAAAGCCACGAGGACACCACGAGAACTTTTGTCATTCATTTAGATCACAGGAACAGCACACAAACTTGTTTGAGCTAAATTTAGGAAGTGAATCTCTGAATCTAACGTCTGTGGCCTGGAAAACTGAAGACATTGAGTTATTTGTCTTTTCTCAAAGATGTTTTGGCAGGACGGTTCTGCTCCGAGGACCAAACCTGTTGCTCTCTGGTGACGAAACCAGCAGGACTCCATTCCACCTTAAATCCAGTGAAACGTCTCTGCTGGTTTGCTTGGAGGAGATTTAGGTCCGAGCACACTGCCCATAAATGGACACGACACACTGAAAGGAGAGGGTTGAAGGGGGGAACAGATGAGAGGAAAGCAGGGAAAGAGGTGTATGAAGAGTGCAAAGGGAGGGAGAACGAGCTGGAGGAAACGTGAGAAACGTAGAGAGAAAGGGAGGGAGTTTAAAAAAGACAAAAATAGGAGAGGAAGGAATGCCAAAGGAAACGAAAGAGAAGAAGAGAGCGAGCGAGCGAGGGGGGAAAACGACCCGTCAGCCAACCCAAACACAGGAAACGCTGAAGTTTTAACAGCGGCAGAGATCCCCTGACAGCCTGCAGACTCTCCTGAAGTGAACCGAGGTTCGTTTGATGCTCCTGGGTCAGATTAGTGACCCCAGCAGGCTCCCATCAAAGCCCCCGACCAGGTTCAGCCTAATATGAGGCCCAGTCAGCCAGAACGACGACCAGGTGACAGACATCTAGGATCAGAGCTGTCAGCCATCATCCTCAGGTGGCGTTAGCTCCAGGCAGGTGTGTCTGCAGTGACTCCTCCCTTCATAAACGTTGGAGAGTCCGCCTCGGTTTTTTAGAGAGCTGCTGAATCAGCGTTATTGTTAAATGGCGTTATATCACGTGGTGTACCTTTGTTGATGAAGCACTGCGCGAACAGAACGCAGCCCTCGTCTTTCATTTGGCAGGGTAAAACTCTTTGTCCACGACCTCGAGCTCTTCGGTATGACGCCATGACTTCGGGTTGTGTCGGCTGTGCAGCAGTGTCTGTGTTTCTGTATAACTAGAGCGCCAGTTGCTCTTAAAAGCGAGACACTGAGCTCAGGTCAGCTGAGGTTTTAGTGTTTTAATGGCACTTTTAAGCAATTCAACTGGGTTAGGAAGTGGAACAATGTCCTGGAAAGCACCGAGGACACAGTGTGAGTGTGACTGTCTCTGTGAGTGTGTGTGCATATATTATGTTTAATACAGAATGTGGATCTATCTGACTGTGTGTGTGTGTGCTCATGAGTGACTGCACAGGCTGCATCTTAGTGTGTCTTTATGCAGTGGGACACTGCTTTGGGACATTTCCTGCACTAGGTGTATGTATGCATACGTCTCTGTGTGCACGTGTGTGTGTGGCCAGAAGGGCCCTGTCACCCTGAGCGGCGTGCGAGGTGACATGACAGATTTGGATCAGCGGGGAGGCCGACCGCTGCAACTGTGCCACGGTTAAATAATGCAGCAGGTCTAATTCACACACCTGAATTATAGAGAGACGGAGCCCCTGTGTTTCCAGGGAGCGTTTTCCTCGCGACACGGTCTCCGTCTGAGGACTTCAGGCCAGACGCCAGCAGAGACGGCAGCCCTTCAGACAGTCTGGAGGTCAGGAAGGGAGCGACGGCGAGCTGACGGATAGACCTTTAACAACGCGCTGCCGCTCTGCAGGTAAATGGATGAAATCATTACATCATCGCATCGACAGCATGCAGGTTTCTGCAATCAAACAAACCAGAGCTGCAACAATTGGTCGATTTGCAGAATTTTCCTCTTAAATATCACAAAATTTTCTGCTTTTCTTTGTCTTACGTGATTGTAAACTGAATACATTTGTAGTTTTCGGTTGTGAATCGGACTAAATGAGACATTTGAAGACGTCATGTTGGCTTGTGGAAATTATTCTGGGCATTTTTCGAAGGAAGTAATGGTTATGGGAGACGTGGTCTTTGGAGAACCTGTTATGTTAGCAGTGATTTGAGATGGATGCTAGAGCCTTCAAAACGCTCTGATTTGAATGAGTCATGAGAAATTTAACGTCAGTCTTTGCGAATCTTCGCTCTTTCAAAGGCATTTCCTCAGTTTTTTATCAGCGTCGCGGACGCAGCGCCTCCAGCCCTGCACGCTTCCCACTGCCCTTTCCTCCCCTCACACATTCACAGAGTGACAGCCGCAGATAAGAACTCTTAAAGGTCTTCTGTGTGTGTGTGTGTGTGTGTGTGTGTGTGTGTGTGTGTGGTCCAGACTGACTTATTTCAGCTGCCACCTGGTTTGAGTGTGTGCGCTCCTTCAGCTGCACTTCTGGCCGCGTCGAGGTCGTGCTTACTGTCATTTTAGCATCACTATTGCAGCAGAGGTCACATTTTCATAATTTCTCATAATTTCTCCTTCACTGCTGCTGAAAATCATGCGAAGAAGGAAGTAAATAAAGGACAGGGCAGACATGTTTTTCCAAATTTTCCAAAAAAATGTTTTATTTATCCAACTAAGTGGGAAAACAGTTGATTTGTGAGACGTAGTGGCTTAAAAATTGTGAATGAGAGGAGCTTTAACACCATGAGAACAATGACAGAGAGGTTCAAACTGTGTAAAATTCACTCCCCGACTGGATTTTACAAAAACTTTAAAAACGTGTTTAACAAGCTGCTAACCAGCATGCTAGCAGCTAGAAACAGACTAAGACTGGGCATCACAGCCGACTCCTGATAGTAGATGTGACCAAGACATACGAGATACATGAAATTACTAGATAAGAATATTTGATTTGAGAACAAAAGCATGAACATCTTCCTGTTTTCATTTTGTTTGTGTGCGTTAAAAGGAATAACAAATGCTTGAGTGCCCCTGCAGCTTGTTTATCCTGAGTGTGGTCTGGATGGGCGTGGATGGTGTCTGTTAGATATTGAGGCCAGACGGAGAAGCAGAGAACGATGAATCCTCTAGAGATCAAATGAAGGATGAAAGAGACGGCAGCATAAAGGTACAGACGCCGAGGAGGAAGCTCACAGTAGGTCAGGCTGGCAGAGAGAGTGGTGAGGGGTCCCTGGTGTGGAGGCTTTCCACAGCAGGAGGAGGGGAAGGGTCTGTGGACGGGATTCGTTCCAGCGTCTGTTAGTGCTGCTTTAGACGGCATGAAAGATTCATGGGGATGAAAAGGCTGGCTGCTCGTCTGATGGAGATGTCGGTGGTGCAGGGAGGGGCTGAGGAGGTGCACGTCGACAGTCTGACAGCACGTGGAGGAAAAGCCTCGAGGAGCGAATGATCCTTGTCAGGTTAGTTCAACAAGTCGCTCCGTCGTGTATCCTGTTCCGTGTTGCTAACAGGCACCCTGTGGAGCTTTTGATCAGCGGTGGCGCTACAGAGCACTGTTTTTAGGAGCCCGTTTGGTTTTCTCTCATGTGCTACGAGCACACGCTTGCATGGATGTTTGCTAACTGCTGGCTGATCAAACGTGGACGTAAAAAGTGAAACTTGATTGATTATCTCTTGACCTCTGGTTCATCTTAGTACTCTTAAGGGATTTGGATGCTTAAAATCGCAGTTTTCCACTTTGATTGAATGAATAAACATCCATGAATTGCCAGAGATTGCGACAAGTTTTTGACTCCTTTGGGCTTTGGTTTGTAATCTGTTGCCTGACCTTGACAATTAAATGACTGCAGAATAAAGGTTTGGGAGGGAGTTCAGGCTGTCAGATTAAGGCCGAGCTGTAGTCGGTAAAACGGGCACAGCTGTTCCTCGAGGTGGACGGCAGAGAAGGATTTGCACCAGTGTTTTACAGTAGTAAGCGGAGCGCTGCATTAGCGGCATACCAGAAGTTCCTGTGTCAGTCTGTCATCGCGTTCCCTTCAGGGGACCACCTGCCGAGGGGAAACCATGCGGAGGGAATAGGGCTGACTCCTCGTCTACGGCTTTATCCGTCCATCTTTCACTGGAGCAGCTCGTGTTGTCGTTGCTGTTATGATCAACATTAGTTCGACGTGTCAACGTGTGCAGGCGGTTAACGAGTTGTTATCTGTCCATCTGAACTCTCTGACCTTCAGGGTTATTCCCTCATGTACGGCTTTTTTTATTTACTCACTCATGCTTTATGCATTTTTCTCCCTCTGTGTATGAGTGCACACTACAGCACATGTGCCTCAGTTCCAGTGAGGAGAAACCAGAGGAGCAGAGGCTCTAAATAGCAGCACATTCATGCCCGTGGCTTTGGAAAGAATTGCTCACTAATCACACATGGCTGTAATGCGAAGGTGTCCGCATACTTTTGGCCATGAAGTGTATCCTGTCTGTTTTCCTGCTTCTTCACCTCCCTCTCAAACACTCTCCGTTATCTCTATTGGCTTCAGTGCTGCAGTGCTTGCTAATCTTGTCTGGTGTGACGGCGCACTGGCAGCCAGGAGAGGAGGTACGGCTCCCTGTTGAAGGAGGTGTCCTCCTCCCATGATAACACCTCCACCTCTGGCCTATCCTCCACAGCAAGCTGGGGCATCTTATCTGGCCGAGAATAAGCAGCTGTCACCCTTTAGCTTCAAAAAAGCAGATAAACTATGCTAACAGTTTAGCCTGGAGAGCCCACACCTTCAGGATCAGCATCACACCTGAGGTTCACCAGACGCTCCACGTCCAAAAGAAGCAGCTTATAGTTTAGCTTTTCGGGGATAAATGTGAATCTTTTTTGAGGATGCAGCAGCTAAGCTAAGTAATCTTAGAGAGCCTACACCTTGAGTTTCATGCCATGCAGTTAACTATATGAAACAAACTGTTAAACCAGACAAAGCCAGATTTATAGGAGCACCAAACATTTAAAAGCTAATTACTAAGCTACTGAATGCTAATGCCATTACCTTACCAAGCTACACTTGCTAATGCAAGCATGCATTGAGATATCAATCCAGGACTCCAACTGTCAGTCATTTAACATTTACAATGCTGAAGAGGACCCGCTTTTCGCCATGTCGTGCTCTCCTTGAGAATACTTTGTTTTCTCATGTTTTTGACAATCAAGCAAACAACCACACAAACATTAGGCCTAAACAACAACAAGAAAAACACACCTACAAGTGCTGTTGTGATTTTGGGATAAATAAATAGAACAAAACAGCATCAGACACCGAACAGTCACTCAAGCTAACAAGGCCGTCGTTCCTGCAGGTTCAGCCTTCAGGTGGTTTCTCAGTGCAGCTTCTCGCAGGCGACCTTGCCGGCGCTGTTGTAAATTGATTTTCTGCTCCGCTTCATTCCCTTCTGATGGCGGACGGCTTTAGATGGACAGATTTAGCCGCTAACGGCAGCTAGCAAGGCTAATCTCCCCCTCAGCCGCAAGCAGCCATCAGAATGCAGCAGGTATATCTGCTGCTTTCTGCTGTATCACACTGCTGCAGCTGAAGGAGAGAGAAGGTCGAGATAATGGGAACCAGGGGTTTATTTTTACACTAAATCAAGTTAAACTCATCGTATTGATCTTTATTATTTGCAGAGTAGTTAATCCACCTGGTGACCGATATGCAGTATCATGGATAAAACTCTTGATGGGTCTGTAGAGATTTATTCTGCTCAGTAATGAGTAAAACATCAACCCAAACCACCTGTGTCATGCTCTAAACAGCAGAATTTCAGTACCTCTCGTCCACTGATGCTCTCTGCAGTTTTTTCTTCTTGCAGTGATTAACGCGTGTGGCTGGAGTGTCTGGCGAGTTATATTTAAACCTGTGTGATGTGAGCTGCAGTGAAAAGTTAATTCAGGACAAAACCAGTGTATTAATCATTCTGCTAGCTTCACATTCAGACGGAGCTTCTTCCTGTTGCAGAGTATGAGTGAATTTTTTAAAAGATTCATTACAGCTTTTGCTGCACCAGAGCCGCCAAGGTGTCGTCCTCGCCGGGTGAGCTCCTAACGGTCGAACAGTTAAACAAGAGAGTGTAATTAGAGCTGATGAGGAGGAGCAGAAGGGTTGATTTTACTCCTGCTGCATTTCACCCTTTCAATACTTTCCCTTTGCTTTCTGCATCGAAACACTCACAGATCATTTAAACTCCTCTCAGATTCTGCTTCGCTCTCTCTCTGCTGATGTCTGAAGCGTTGGCGCTCTTTGCCAGGGTCGCGATCTGATTTGTCGACGTGACAGGAGGCTCAGATAGATAGAGTAAATATTGTAAACACTGGAGTCAGGCAGGGCATTTGTGCTGGATAATATCAACATGCCTCTTGGCTTATGAATGGTGCCTCACTCAGTGAAAAGCATCACTTCACTGTACATTCAGTGGAATACAGATTACTCTGTGTGCTTTAAATATGGGTGACTGTTGCAAACATCAAACATTGACGATGCAGACGTCTCTTTGCATTTTAGTGACTTCATTTCAGTTGAAGTGAAAGCGAGTCCAGGTGTTTGTGCTCTCCTTGTGTTGGTGGCCATGCAGGGCTGATTTCCTTCCTCAAACTGACACTTTGCAGGAAAAGAGCAGGACCACAACATCACGTCAGCAGAAATCTGAAAGCCCAATAGTCAGATGTAAAGAATGGAAATACTGTATCACGTCACCACAGCCAAGTCTTTAGACTGGGCCGTCCTGGTCGGGATTTAAGACCGTGGTCACGTAATCAGAACAAATCCCACCAGTGACATTTGTTGCATGCCCCCAAACATACTTAAAAACTCAGATACGTCAGCCTGATGCTGGGTTACCTGGTGATAATGCTCGCTGTTACGATCTGAACACAACCCACCTTGTTTTTCTCTGGCAGAGGTGGCCATGACCATGAAGTTTCATGATGCAGAAACGAAAACGTGCTCGCTTTGCATTGTGCTGTTCTTTGCCTTTCCTGTCTCATCAGACCGCTTCTCACTGACATGCGTCCAGTCCTCTTTGCGGAGACGTGCTCTGCTGTGTTTGAGGTATTTCTAATAGTCAGACTGAGATGAACAGAAATGGACTCTTCCTTTCAGAGTCGTAACTCTTCAGCTGTTGGTGTGCGATGTACCATCCTTGAAGGTGTCTCCCAAGTAGAACAACTACATCTGTTCCCATGTTTAAGGACTGTTGGGATTTGCTGGAGTGTAATGGATAGATGTAATGTAATACAGGGATTATAGCGGCACAATGCCGACAGTTGCCTTCCCTCCTCTCCTGGTGTACCTTTAACATAGATCACTTCTTTCCCCTCGAGTCCTGCGACAAACATTGAGCTGCTGACGGAGCTAAACACCGTTTTGCCTTCGCTGGCAGGGTGGGGGTGGGGGCAAACCCCTCAAGGTCCACTTTCAGATATGCTGAGAGGGCAGGGAACGCCGCCGCCTCTGTCATAATGCCAAACCGCTTGCTTTTCAAGAACTGATAAGAACAGTCTTTGCTGTGCCTCTTGGACAATAATTGGTTGGATTTGCAATGGTTTAATGGGGGCAGAATCACAGTGTCAACGTCAGTTCAATCTGACATATAATTTTCCTGGAAGAGGAATTAGCTTTGCACAAAAAGGCGCAGCTCAGAAGCTTTTTGATCTGACTGTACATACACATTTCTCAGACTGAAACAGAACAAATACCTCGATTTCAAAAAAGCTCATTGTTTGCTGGGAAATACCTTTTTCTCCTGACACATCATGCAGGCTTCATGAGCAGCAGCAGAAATGTGAAAAACACCTAAAAACCGTGTGTTTACTTGCATTGAAGTAATCTGGTACTTTGAGTTGTTTGCAGTAATCTGTCCAAGGAGAGTTGAATCAATGGAAACTGGACGTATATGTAGATACTGGAAAAGGCTTTGCCTCTCATCCAACAGTTCTAACTGACTGATTGGGCTTCTGGCAGAGTAACAGCAGTCGTTGAGAGTTGTTGGAGTCACCTGAGGCCAAGTGTGAGTGGTTGTTAAACCTCCTGGGACGGGCTGAAAGGGCGGCGTTGTAGGTGGGAATAAGTGGTGTTGTTGAGGGATTGTTTCTCTACCTTGACCTACATTGCCTTCTTTGCTTTTCATAAAGATCTAGTTAAGGTGTCCGCAAGCTTGCTGAGTGTTTCTTTGTACTCCTTCTATTGTGCCACCAGTGACCCAGGTGGTATGTGACCTCGATAATGACCCCACAGAGCTTAAATACCTGGGACTCCCCATCAGTCAGGCAGAATCGAGGAAGCCTCTTGGATGAGAGGCAAAGTGTTTTCAAGTTTCTACAAGCGAGTCCAGTTGCTCTAGATTCAGCCGTCCCTGGATGACAATGACCTGGATGAGCGAGAATCTTCAGATACCTGCAGTAATCTGATTTCTTTAAAAGCTGGTGCGTCAGAGATTTGGGCAAGAGCTTAAAGAAATCTAATCGACACAGGTAGATTCTGTGACAGCAAATGGGTTTCTAAGACAAAATGTCACTGCAGCAGCAGTGCCGAGGAATGAGAGGAAAGCTCATGACGTAGTGGTCCACCTAAAACCACGTCTGTTTCTGCAGCTGAAGAGTTGAAAGTGTTTATAAAATTCAGCAGCAGCAGTTGTCACATGACTGCGCCGTCGGTCCGAATGCTCCAGCTCGCACACATTCATCCATGAACGCACACCACAGTTCACGGTGCCCTGCTCGCCGGTGAGGCTGTGCGTCCGTCCTGCTGCAGATGAAGTGGTGAGATAGTGAAGCTGCTGGAGTTTTTTGTTTTTGATGGATCGTTGCTCAGGCTGGATCCAGCTGGGATCTCCCCGCCTCAGCTCTTTTAGCCTCCTGGCCCTGCTGATGGGAGGAGTGATGCTGTGTGTATGTGTTTGTGTGCTTGGTTAAGCATGTGTGCACACTCATCCGTCTGTTTGTAGACACTCCTGTACATGTTTGCTTGATTAACAGATATTAAATGTGTGTTTTGTTGTAGCTGTAGTTATAAAGGTGTGCTCAGACGCACATTTTCATGTTGCTTGTGCACAAACATTAAAGACATTAGTTGTGTAAGACTTTGGGTGAATCCCATTTCTCTTTTCTACCCCTACCCCTTAGCCCTACCCCTTGTCCCTTGCCCCTTGAAACGGAGTGCCAAGGGGTAGGGCCGAAAGTCAACCCCTCCGAATTGGGACACCCCTTCGACAATCGCGTACGTCATCAGTAGTCGCCGCTGCCTCTTACGTAGGCAGATGCGACAAGCTAATGCTACCGTCACATTCGATTTGTGTATGACATTCCTGCATGTTGTATCCCATAACGCTGTCAATGTAACTGAATACCAGCAGCGAGGTTGCCAAAGTTATTATTGATAACGTTATCACTGCAGATTATCAGGCTGCCCACTAGAGCACCGCTAGTGGCATTCAGCCTGGCAACGGTAACCACGTTACTGAAGCCTTGACTACTATCGATTTTTTTCGGGTTTTTTTTTTTTACGAGGAAAATGACCACAACACATTGAAACAACGTTAAAATAGACAATAAAGTGGTTTTCGTACATTTTAAAACTTCGTTCATGGAGAAAATACCGGTCTTGCAAGGCATTCTGAGAAATCTGTCGTACCCCTCCGTTTGGAGTGTGCCTCGGAAAAATCTCCGTTTGGAGGGGTACATAGCCCTACCACTTCCCCCTACCCCTCCGTCATAATGGGAATTGGGACACCCCTACCCCTCCACGTGAACGCGCAAAACGGAGGGGTAGGGCCAAGGGGGAGGGCCAAGGGGTGAAATGGGATTCAGCCTTAGTTAACCAGCTAATTTCAAAACAGGAAGTCCAGTTTCTCTCCTTTTTCCTCTCGAGTTTGTACATTTATGAAGAATTCTTGTACAGATCGAAGTTAAGCGCAAATTTGTCACCCAGTGGGAAACATTTTCAGATCATGCTGACGTGCCTCAGTTCACGCTGAGTGGATTTGTTGGCATGTTCACGTCTTACAGTCGTCAGTTGTCAGTAATGACACAGTCAAAAACAGTTACTGGTCGCAGAAGTTGTCATAGTGGTGGAAACTAGAGCTGTGCAGTGTGGTTCGAATTAATGTGTGTTAAGACGTGCATAATGATTTAAAGGACAATGAAATGAGTGTTTAAAGCAAGGTTTTACATTACATCACATTGGAAGTTATTGAGTGTGTGTGTGTGTGTGTGTGTGTGTGTGTGTGCATCAGTAGCCTCTGCCTGGAACAGCCCTCTCTCACCCCACACTGTTTTAATGGAGTTTAAAGTCTTCTTTATGGACTGGAGACTTCCTGTCGACTCTGTTCACAGACTCCGCTGGTTCCCTCTCGACACTGCTGCTTTTGCTGTCGAACTTCGAGTTTGTGTTGCCGTTCAGTTAAGAAAATGCGAGAGGTCGGCTTTTCCAGTCAGGTAACCTTGGATATGAAGAATAACAGAAGAACAAAATAAGAGAGGTGACATTTAAAGACAGAGTGAATTAGTTGAGTTTCCAGCAGCTGGGTGTAGGGGAATAAATCAGCTTCCTAAAGGTTAAAAAAATCATTCACGGGTCCCGTTAATCCTCTGATGCAAGCGACACATGTATCTGCTCACAGCGCGTACAGAAACCAGTTATTATGGAGCGCTGGGTGACAGTGGTTTAATGGGAGAACTGGTACATTTCTCACATCTCCACGACTGTAACAAGGCTTTCTTCTCAATCTGAACTGTGGCCATGAAAGTAAATACACATATCATGCAACTAATTACACTCTAATGACTCACATCCAAATGTGAGCTGTCTGCAACACGCTCGCTCGTGTACCTGAAATACTCTATTTCCAGTGTAGTAGTGCACAACAGCATTGGATTTCAGCTTGTGTACATAGTTTCTGGACTCTAGCTTGGAATCTATAGATTTGATCTCTGATATCATAGGAGTGGCGTGTTGGCCTTGGGGTCGGTCTGCGCTCTCCGAGTGTCCTTCTAGTTATTGCATGATTTCTTCATCCTCAAAGAAATTCGGCTCGTTGTGTGCATGTAAACAAACTCATTTGGACCCTGCGGGCGACTCAGCGGCTTTAAAATGTCTTGGGCAAATGCCAGCAAATGCATATTTGTGTACGTGAGCTTTGTTTTATTCATTTTAATTGTGCAGCAGAACATTCAGACATATGAGATTTCAAACCCTTTCAACTGAAGCCCAAAGACATTAATCAGACAAACAAAAGGAAACGCGAAACCAGAGCAGTAGAAATGTGATAACAGAGCAAGACAAGAAGGAACCACTGAAATGAATCCACCAACAGCACTAACCTGCACTTTCCAGAGCAGGTTAGGAGCCTCGTAAACGAAGTGCTCGAGTGTGTTTTTGAGAAAATATTCAGCCGAATCTAAAATAGACGGTGGCTGATCTTAATGTGAAGCTCAGCGGCCTGTTGTTACCGTCTGAACCGCACAATGTCAAAATAAAGTTTTTATGGTCCTTCAGAGTGAAATGAGAGGCTGCTCTGCCTCCCTGTGGGATTATGGGAGTTGTAGGCTATTGTTTAAGTTGGTGGGCCAACATGGGTTGAGTGACGGGGGGAGGGCTGAGGTCAGGGGGTGTGTGTGTGCTGGTTTCTCTTCCTCTGTCTTTGTGCTGTGCAGTGTGTGTGTTTCTTTGTGTTAACATGTCATCACCTTCATGCACAAGTGTGTTTGTCTTAGCCTGAGAGTGTGTGTCTGAACCTGCCTGAGTGTGTGTGAGTGTTGTATCTCAGCAGGATGTCTGTGTCCTGACTGGGTCGGCTTCTCGGTTCCCTCCTGCCTTTTTCCAGCATCCTGTTTTCACACATATGTAACACACACAGATGCTCAAACACACACCTGGATCCTCTGAAACTGCAAATATGAGACATTTGAGGCCACCTAAGGCCACGGTCCCAGACTAACCACCGTCCCCGAACTGTCCCGAAAACAAGTTTGACCTTTGCGGAGCGAACGTAAATCATCCCAAAATCAAAATGTTCTTCCTTTATTTCACTATTTCCTGATTACTTTGTAGTCAATAACAGCTTCATACGCTCTTTGTTATCAGAGTAGAACTACCTCAGCAGTGTACCTCAGTACAGTCTGTAACATCAAACTCAAAGTACTTTTACCTCCGAACTATACTCAGCAGTAGTATTCAGTACATGTATTAACTGTAAGCTTGTGTTGTCATGTTAACTGCAGTCATGATATGTGTTTAGCTCATTAGCTGTTACCAGTCTTGATTGTTTGTAGATTGGACATGAAGTCCTTGGCCTTAAAACCAGACACCTCTCTGTGAGGACACGTCATGTGTCCTCTGCTTTTGCTTCTGAGACACAACAGTCACTATTAACAGTGTCACAGCAGGACTTCTGAACAGAAGAAGCTTTTTAATGAGTGAATTTGCTGAGTGAGAAGGTGCTTTGGACTGAAACACCAGACAGAAGATCATATTTCCAGGCTCACGCTCGTCTAAATCAACCTCCTGTGCTTCAGCTCAGGTTTTCATCTCTTCACCTGCATAACAAAACGCAGATACAGGAGAGGGAAAACCGGGGCTGCAGCGGGAGGTGTAGAAAGTCCGACCCTGCCGGAGGAGAGTGGAAACACCACCTGTTGACACCACGGCGGCGACGGGGACGACCGCCTCTTATTCTGCAGCTGAGTGTGTTTTCAGCAGCAAGCTTTTTCCTCCCAGATGGAAACAGTTTGCAGCCGCGGCTCATCAGTATGCGTCTGGGTTTGGTAGTCGAGGCTGGAACATGCTGCTGTGGTGAACACATCACAAATCACTGCCGCTCGCTCTGCTTTTTTCTCCTCCTCTCGCCTCCATCGATCGGTCCGATTTTCTCTTTTTTTCTTTTATCTGAGCATGAAATGGACCAGCTGCCGTGAGGCAAGTTGTTAGGATGGGGAGTCACAGTGTGTGAGTCCTGGTGTGTGTGCGTGCGTGTGTGTGTATGTGTGTGCTATCTTTTGCTGCATCATTTGCCGCCTCCCTCTCAGTTGAATTCAATTCATTAGTGTTTATTGGCATGAATGTTACATGAGCCGAGCTGCCAAAAGATTTATCAGGAAAAACCAGAAAAATAAGACGACGGTGAATATCTGCCTGTGCTGCACGGCCTCTCCCCTTCGCTCGCTCCTCTTTTCATTTCTTTATTCTCCTCTCCATCTCGCGGTGCAGCAGGGGCTCATGGGAGCAGCCCCGAGCGACCCTGTGGGATAAATCCATTTTAGAAACCCGAAATCTTGACAGATGCCTTTTTTTGTGTATGAGAGAGCGAGAGAAAGAGTGCGCGTGCATGTACGCACACACTCTCACAGCAGGGAGCGTGGAGGGGAGCCTCCCAGGCATTTTACTCATGTAGAGAATGTAATGAAATCCGAGCCGCTCTTCCTCTGCTTCCCCTCGTCTTCCTCCACCTCATACATGGCATTGAAAGGACAGCAGGAAACACGAGGCAGAGGACGAACCTGTGATTGTCTCTCAGTTGTGACGATCTTGTCTTTAAATGCTGTTTTTGAACAGTAGGACCACCTGTTGATCGGTTTCTGTCACGTCTGATCTCAACTTTCAACTTTTAGCCTTAAGGTCGAAAATATTATTAGCTTATCGATATTAGCTTAGAGTCCCCATCATGGATGTTTCGGTGTATTTGGGCAGAGTTCCCACAGAAAGTCAGGGGATGTGATAAAAGTTACTGCATCTATTGATGTAGAGTACATGTACATCAGTACTTTTGTTACTTAATTCTAATTAATAATGGTACTTTTTAGTCTCCTTAATTAACAGTTTGATTGGAATATTTGTATTTTAAATTATATTGAAGGTAAAAACTCTTTTTGTCGTGATCGAAGCGTTAACAGTGATGAATGCTGATGCCTCAGTTTGATATTTGAACAGTTTAGGCTGTGATGGTATTGATGATGTGGATTGATGCTCATTGATAAATTGATCAGCGGTGTGAGTGGTTCTTAAACTTGTTCTTCATGTCTCCATTCAGGTGGTTTAATGAAGAAATTATGGCTTTTTTATTGAGATAACATTATCAAGAACACAAACTGGGAAGTTTTCAGTTTTTTGTCAGTTTGTTCATCAACTTTTATCCAAAATAACTTAATGGAGCTTCTGCAGTTTCCAGGAGTTTTCTTGCTTTTTTATGATGTTAGTGTGAAAACCTCCGTCACAGTGTTTTGTCATAAAAGATAATTTAAGTTTTGTCCAAAACAAATCAGATTATTTCAAAGTATTTTGTCAATATGTCTCATTTTCATCATCTTCCTCCACCTCTCTGTGCTCTGTGTCCGTCTTTATTAGCGCATTATTAGCTTTGTTCAGCCTCAATCACATGAACACACACACCTGAGATGAGGTGTGTGCGGAGGTGGGATTCCAGCTGCTGCTTTATGAAGCAGCAGCTGGCAATGGGAGAGGAGGAGGAGGAGGAGGAGCAGGAGGAGGAAATGAGGAAGACAGGTTTTTGCTTTTGTCTCCTCCACCACGTCTTCTCTACAGAGCTCATTTCCCTTCACCACAGCAAATCCCCAAATCATTTGCCTGTACTTTTATTATTATCTCTGCAGTTTTTTAAAAACTGAGACGAATGAGAAGGTTGCTGAGAGGAGGAGGAGGAGGAGGAGGAGGCGGTGTTGGTCATTTATGGGTCTTAATGGGCTCATCTAAATGTAAATGAGCACTGAGGTGGAGACAGGATGTCTGTCTGTCTGCTGCCGGGAAAGCAAAATATTTAGAAAGAGGTAAATTGTGTATAAAGAGCGAGGAGCGGTATTGAGCAGAAGGTGTGTGAGCATCGTTTTAACGTCAGTGACTCCCGATACGTCAGTTTGGAGACATAGGTTAAATAAACGAGAGCGTGGAGGTAAAAAGAAGCAAACCTGGCTGCTTCATGGCTGGAAACATGCTCGATTTTCACATCTGACGTTGGCTTACCCGCTCTGAATCCATCATGTGTAGTGAGAATGATTAGCGAGTGTTAATTATCGCAGTGATCATTCGTTACTGCTGCGGCTAGAGGTGATCAATGGCTGCCAGGGAGCAAAATTTCATTTCACAGGAAAAACAACACAGACCATTTTAAACACCTCATAGTCTGATGAGAGTCTGCAGTCACCAGCTGCTCTGTTAGCAGGTCAAACAGGGATTTGGTTTGTTGATATCCACCCACCAGTGCTGATACAACCACCCATGGTCTGTGTGTGCGTGTGTGTGTACACATGTGTGTCTGTGGGCGGGAGGATTAGCCATATTAGCCATGTTAGATACACACATGTGGCCGGCACAGATGCTGTGGAAACTCAGTCTGTACAGTTGGAACGATTGGGGTCACCAGAGGTGGATAAGCACCAGCTGTGTGTGTGTGTGTGTGTGTGTGTGTGTGTGTGTGTGTGTGTGTGTGTGTGTGTGTGTGTGTGTGTGTGTGTGTGTGTGTGTGGAACCTGCTGGTTGTACTGAGGCATAGCTAAGGCTTCTGGGCTCCCAGTATCGTGGCCAGGATCCAGTCTCAGGAATTCAGGATTGCAGGACGACGTCCAGCTTCGGCCGTTGTTTTGTCAGCAAGCTGACGGGGAGCAGAAGGGACATGGAGCTTCACGCTGTGCCTCTTTAGACGCTGTGACTCCTCAGACATGCAAACTATGTTTAACTATATGATGTTTTTCTCCTAATTGGTTCCAGATGAGTTCATGATTTTTTTTGAGCGTTGGCAACAGTGCTGCTGTAAATTATATCATCTGTATTATGAAATATGAAAAACCAGATGATTAATGAGGAAAATGTTTGTCAAACTGGTGGAAACAAAGACGAAGACAGCGTGTAGGTGCTATATTATGTATTGAAAGAGCTGCCGGATCAGTTTCAGACTGTGGTCTGACACTTGGCACCCTGTCGGTTGCATCTGGATCACTGGTTGGACCCTCGAACAGTATGATGACATTTTATTTGCGTTAACCCCAGTTTGTGTTCGTTTACCGTCCAGCTGCATTTGTGCAGCAGAGCAGGGTTTCCAGTAGGTCTTATCGGCTGTTACTAAAGACTTCGATGAGTTTGGAAATTATTGTCTGAAGGAAAAGTTTCTTTTAGTAATTGAATGAAATCACACTAGCACAAATAGAGTCTGCTCAACACACACAGTGTTGATGAAAGATGAAAATAATTCTGCTTTTTGGACTTTATTCCACTGACGTGCAGTTAACTTTTTATTAAAACTGAGAGTTGTGATTAAACGTTATGAGTCTTAGATCACTGTGGCACGGCCACGCTCCTAAATTATGTCGTTTTTTTCATGGAGCCAAACTTCTCAAATGTCTACACACAAGCAGCTGTACAAGAACTTTGACTAAACGAAATAGTCTAAAATTGGCAAAATTGTGATTTAAATCCGAAACTGTCTAATCAAATAAAAGGTTAGGAAGATTTTGGTCTGGTTTTGACACTTTTCCATTCTCCGTGCCAAGGACATGTTTCTGTTGAGTCCAAAGAAGTACTGAGGTTTGATATTTCGCACTAATATCTGGAAGCATCCAGGGCCACTTGCAGAATGAGGGAGGACGCTGAATTTCTTTAAGTTTTCTTACTCAAGAACACTTTGATAAACACTCGTAGACTCAACCCTGCGACCTTCACTTTAAGAGATCTTCATATTTTATCATGTTCACCATCAGCTCGCCCTGCTGGCCAACTGTCAAACATCACTTTGAGTAAACCAGAGCTGCGACTTCACACCCAGTTCCTGCGGTCACGTCAGGGTGTTTTAGTTGTAACGCCCTTAGATTTCACATTTCTGCTGCCACACAGCTGTAAATCTGCTCTGAACTGTAGGAAACAAGAGTATTTTTCTTTCGCAGCCTCAGTACTAAGTGCACTACGGTGTAGGCTGAGTTGAAGAGGGGAAATGTGTGGGAGTCGGGGTGTTTTTCGCTGCTTTCTCGGTGTCATTGTGATTTCTGTTTATGGAGGATGTCATTCTGAAAGAAAGAGAAAGCCTTCCACCCAGACAGCTTCTCCTTCAGCCGTAAAATGACGGAGAACTCTGCCACCACCCTCTCTCATTACGCTGTGGCCAGGAGTGGAAAAGAAAACTCTTTTAAACCAAAGTTCACGTCTCTTCCCAGAAGGCTCTCAAGTCTCAGGAAGGTCAGTGTGACGTCTGAGCCACCCAATTATTTCATACGATCAGATCCAAAGCTGACAGGAAACGACGTCAGCGTGTCCTTCGCTCGTGTTCCTTAATCATCTGCCCACCTTCGTCTCCTCTCAGCTCCCTGCTCTGAGCCCGACGCCAGGCTTTCTTCTGTTGTGGTGGTCCGTGATATTAATGGTTGCAGCCATGTTTGATTTGGGCCGAGGCCTGAAGTGCGAATAGCGAAACATCAAGGTTAAGGGAGTTTCTGTGTTTTCAGCGCTCTTCATCGCACTGGGAAGGAGTCCATTAGCGACTGTCGTGTGACAACCACTGAAAGAGCGAAAAGGATTAGATGATCAAAAACCGAGGAACAAAGGGAGAAATAAGAGGTTTCTGAACTATCTTCTGCTGACTAAACCTCAGGAGTGAAAGTGTTTTCTTGCACAAAGCTTTGAGAGAGAGAGAGAGCTAGAAAAAAAAGCTCCTGAGAGACTGAGAGAAACCCAGTCGCAGTTTTAAAGGCCCGCACTCCTCTCAGATTATGTTTTAGCAGCACGCGCTGGTATTTCCTCTCGGTCGGAGCGCTCGCAGGCTGCTGGGTGGAGCACCGGGGGAACGCGAGCGCCTTGCCAAGCAGCACTGCAGCTGACTCTCGGCAGCACATGGAATTACCTCTGCTGCTCTCGGCATGCCAGGCAAGAGAGGCCCGGGATGCTTTACAGAGGAAGTCGTCGCTAGTCGTTAGGTCCTGGAGGGTTGAAGGGTGCACTGGTCGACGATTCCGGTCTGCAGGCTGGAATAAAATGCGCTTTTTGGCAGCCTCAGGATCGTAAGGGGCGCTGACAAGCAGCCGAGTCACAGTTTGTGGCACTGCTTTGGAGGAAACGGCTTCAGTAGCGTCACAGCTGCAAGCGGTTTAATGCTGCAGACTTGTGAAAACTTTCAATCTCTCAGCTGTCCGGGTCAAGAAAGAACTGGTTTGGTGATTTGTCGGCAAATATTTTAATGTCAAGGTTACTCAAACTCAGCACAGTTGAAGACGCAGTGCAGAGGAACGTGATGTAGACGTAGCTTTAACCAATAAGCATCCATTCAGAGATCTGCTTATGAAAAGATGTCCAGACGTCTGGGTTAAAGAAAGACCAAACTTAAGTGAGGATGTTCGGTCTTCACCTTGAAAACAATATTTTGACCTTAAAAAAAAACAACCCTCCACTTACAACCTCATTTTCAGACCCTTCAACTCAGCAGACTCCATCTGCTCAGTGAACCTTGAGTGAAGCCTTCGTCATTGAAGAGAACAAATTTGGAAATTACTATAAATTAGGAACATCAACGCTTCTTTCATCAGGCAGTCGTACCCAAAATTTAGCATTAACTTTGATCTTGGTGCCAGATTTGCAACTGTTTTCCTCTTCTAAATGTGATAAATTAAGCATTAAGGCAACGTGTGATGGCTGAAAAAGACGAATGACAGGGAGCGTCACAGTTCACATTAGTACCCAGAATGCCTTTTGGCAGTGAGCAGCGTGGCTTTGGCCCTGAGTGACTTTATTTCCAGTGAGCAGTAGGGAGAAGCCAGTCATATCTGGGATCTGGGTGTGAAGGGTAATGCTATGTGATGGTTTTACACAGTCACTGGATTATGTGCTCATCTGTGTGCATATGTGTGTGTGTGTGTGTTGTACTCTATATAATCTGCTGGGATTAAATGCACTGTCGTCAAGCCAGCAGCAGAGCTAGCAGACAGCGATGTTTTCAGCCACAGTAAAACCAAAGCGGCGTTTTCATGGACGTGAACTGGCAGCAGTCTTCTCACAAGCTCAGTTTTCAAACCATTAACACAACCTCCACCAAAGGGCTTATGATCGGTTTAACCTGTGTTTACTGAAGCTTTATTTATGTAGTGAAAGCTAACTGAGCACACATGTTCTTCTGCAGCAACGCCCTGCTTCGTAGCTCACATTTACGCCGCCGTCCGTCTGCTGGTGAGCGCTGAGCTCCTCTGCTGGAGCAAATGGGCTTCTGTTTATTGTTGAAAGACTCCGTGAAGGGACAGTAGCAGCTGAGAGACTCAACAGTCTCTTTCCACACCCACATTTTCTGACCTGTTCGAGATATTTGAACTCATAAACTTTGGTTTCCTAAACTCGTAGCACCTGACCGGCACCTTCAGCTCATAACTCAGTCAAATCAGAGGACGCAGGTTGCTGGAACAAGTGGAAGTTGCTTCTTTTCTGTGATAGAAGTTCCTCTTTTGTCCTTTGAGGCTGAGGTCATAATTGTAAATTTTGGACTTTTTCTTCAGTATAAAAAGTTATCCAGGTGATTCTACATCAGTGGTTACAGTCCAAGGAGGAACTGCTAGACGCTAATGCTGGGTGACCTGCCACATGTATCCCTTGAACACAGAACCTCATGGGTGCGTTTGGTTCCAAGTTCCCTCTGAGACTCAACCCAAAGTATATCCAGTCTAATTGCATCCAAGTGGCATCCATTCTGTTGCCATGGGTCTCAGGTCCGTTTGTCAATTTATATCTAACACCCAGATGTTCTGTCTTTTTCGTTTGTTCAGGCTGACAGCATTTTGGATTGGGTCTAATTATCTTTCAGTTTTCAACCAGCTCTCGCTGTCCTCTGGTCACATCCAGGAGTCCTTTTTGGATTGAGTGCATAGTATTGGACACATGAAGACCTCTCCCCTGCCACTCTGCAAAAATTGCCCCCCAGATCTCAGTCCGGTCGAGCTGTCAGATCCATGAAGGCCCCGTCCCCCAACCAACAAGACTGCAATGGTCTGCTGCTAACCTCTTGGTGCCAGATAGCGCAGGACTCCCCCAGAGGTCCCATGTTCATGCCCTGACAGGTCAGAGCTGTTCGGCCTGTCGTTCACAAAAGGGACTTACGCGATATCAGACAGGTGGTTTTAATGCTGTGGCTGCTCTGAGTAGGAACCCAAAGAGAATTTGGTAGCTGCTGCACTGCACCTCTCTGCCCTGTGCTGTACATTTCCTGGCTAACCCAGCTGCTCAGCCGCTCTGTTCCCCCCTGAGATCACAGTCAGCTACACTGAGAGCCAAAGTCTGGGTCACCACTTCCTCCTCCTCTCCTCCAGATTGCAGCTGGCGGATGTAATTGAATTAAGGAGGAAGCCTTGTCCTTTGGTTGTGGACGCAGCAGAAAGATGGATGTGATGCATGTACAGACAGGTACCTGTCGGTGTTTTCAGTTGGTCTTTGATTAAGTAGAAACTGTCGGGGATTGTAGAGGTCTTTTCTCTGTATTAGCGCTCATTTATGCTGGGGAAGGATGTGCTGAACAGTCATGCTGTTGTTCAGCCTCGCAGTGATGCAATATAGATATACACATCTGGGAGCTGCTCAGTACAACAGCTGTCTGTCAGCCAACTCAACACGTCTGCCAAAGCAATCAGTTCAAGTGTTTTGCTCAAACGAGGTTTTGGTGTTTTCAGGCGGCGGAGAGGGCTTCTTTTTCACTTCCACCATCCTGATCTTCTCAGCCTTTTACCTCGAGGCCAAACTCTCGGGCAGCGAAGATCAAAAACAAAAAATGTCTGCCAGCACGGATGTCACTCCTGTCACTTTGATGGAAAGTCAGTTTTATTTTTGGGCCCTGCAAACATTTCCTTATGTTTCTCTGTTTTGTCAGAGAATGCTCCACCAAACGGCCATTTGTTCGAATCATTTCCTCAAAGGAACTTCAGGTAGGAGCTTCGATTAGGTGTCAGAGGGTGAACAGAGTTTCATCGTCTCTCTCTGACAATTTATTTTATCGCCAGCATCATCAACGTCTTACATCAGTAGCTGAAGATTGTTTTCTTTTTAGTAAACATGCCATGAAAACTAAAAAATTTGGACTGATAATTTCACAGGAAATGCGTCCTGCTGTCGTGCAGACGTGTCAGTTACTGGCTGGTCTAAGTTTGGACGAAGCCGCGATTGCGACATCCAAGGAAAGGTCAGAAACCAGTCCCGCAGCATTTCTGCTGTCCAGTCGGATGCAGGAGGATTCTTCCTTTGACCAATAAATTCTAACTCAAGGTGTACTTACTTGCTTTTTCCAGACCTTTCAGCTGTATCTCGTGGTCTTTCTCACTGGTTAAAATTTGCCTGGTCGTCATACAGATGGCTCAGTGATCATGTGACCTGCAGTAAGCGTGGTCACGTAACAACAGGTGACCACATTGGATGGTTTTAGCTCAAAACTATCATTGCCATAAGGTGCAAATCCCAAATCCTCCAAACCAAGACTGAGTTGATTCAAGAGGCCAAAGAGGATCAGCTGCCACCTGATTTCCCAGCTGATACGATAACCTCTTTGTTAAAAGGTTGTTGTTGTTGTTGTTGTTGGTGTTTTTGGCACACAAACAACCTCTCAGATTTCTTGGCAGATCTTTCCGTTCTATAAAGCAAATTGAACTCAACCTTTTACCTCCTGGTAGAAAATTGCACTGCTGCATGAGTTCCCTCTAAATGAGCCAGATGAGCGCACGTGAGCTCCTTTCACACATGGTGCATTTTGGGAAGTGTGCGGCTATTTTGAGTCAGTGTGGTCGCTCCTGTGGGTTCCCTCTAAGTAGCTTTTAGCAGGGTTTGATAAGGCGTCCACACACACACACTCTGTTAAACCCTGTAGTCTTAGAGGGCATTAAACCCCCATTTTCATTTTCTGTAAAGCAGCTTTTGTTTGAAGGCGTGTGAAATGCGCCGGGCTCCCCTGATAACGCTGCACTTTGTAGGTTATCGACTGGCAGAGGTCTGCGCTCAAGTTATCTCTATCGGATCTTTATTGTGATGGGGTGCGTACTTCCTCAAATGCCAGCTTGTATCGGGTTTTATCTTTCATCTTTATTCACCTGAAGAGCTTTCAAGTGGTCTCTTTCTTCACTATGGATGGCTGAGGATGGATTTGGGGATTATTTGTCATCATTTAGGCTAAAGGAAAGGGGAGAGGGCGGCATGGAGGACCGGGAGGGTTGGGGGAGAGAAGAGACAAGCTGTGTTTCACTTTCCTGCCGGTATCTGCCCTGCTTAGTGCTGAAGCATCTGTGTGTCAGGAACTGGATCCCTGCACGCAGTCATACTTTACATTTAACAATATCACAGTGTTATAAACCATTTATCTACAGTTTACACACATGTACAAATCACTCATGTGCTTGCATGTGTAAATCCAAATACTGTGGACATATTTAGGATTGCAGTACTGCATTATTGTTGACAAATACATTATTAAACCCTTTATAAAATCCTTAAATCAGCTCACATGTTAGTGTTAGACAGTGATTTATTAAGCATGTGTTAACTGTTCATCGACTGAATTTAATCTTCACTTACAATAGTGAGTCTGAATTCATAAATTAGTTCTTTAAACTGCATTAAGACAGACAGTAATGCTTTTTTTAGACAAACGTACAACAAACACTTGCTCTACTTGCTTCTTCTCTGGGCAATGAAAGGGATTCTGATTCAAAACTATCCCTGCATGATACGATCAAAACCACAGAAAAAGGCCAGAGCACATGAAAAGTCAAATATAATTCTGCATGGCAGACATTTTGGAAAGTTTACAGATTCCAACTTTGCAGTCTAGATGTTTTCTCCAAGCTGAAGCTGATGGCAGGTCGTAATTGAAATGCTGCACAGTGCAGGTTAAGGCTTATTTTGACTTTGTTTTTGTTTGTTTGTTTGTTTGATATGTGACGCAGCTGTTATTGTTGCTAATGTTGTTTGCTAACCAGCTAGCTAACAGTCTGGGCAAATTAAGTCTGGTGGAGGTAATTATGGCCACCAGCAAAAACCATAAACCTTCAAAAATACAAACAATACATGAATAAAAACCTCATTATTGGCCTGATGTGTGTCTTAGTTTTGAAGCCTGGTGGAGAGCCGAACTGTTTCTCCTGTAATTTCTGTTCTGACATTGTTTCTTTAAACAATGATTGTCTTTACGTGCTTTATTTTACCACGTATTCTGTGCTGCAGAGTATCTGCTGCATATATTTGCTGCAAATTCAGCTGTTAGCCAGCAGAGCTGACAGCGTCTGCGTAAGCAGAGGCCTGACACGCTGTCGCTGCAGTTTGCGTCGGTTTGGTTGAGGTTTCTGTTCGCACTGTGTGTTTTCATTCAGCGTTAGAACATTAAATATTCAAGAAAAGCCGAGCCTTGTTATTATTAGAGGACCTCACAGCTGTCCAGCTTCGACAAGGAGAACTCATTGGCCTGTCACAGTTGTGCACTTTAAAAAATGTTAATGATGGTCGTGGAGACGAGGATGCTCAAAGCCAACTCTTCCCTGCTCGGTTCTTCGTCCTTCACTTGTCTGTTCCCTCTGACCTGCAGAACCACATACCTACGGCCCATTAGAAGCTGACGGAGTGTGACTGAGGAGGTTTAGACTCCAGGGCGAGTTCAACAGAGGGTGAGCTGGAGGTGATTCAGTCCTGACGTCAGATTTAAGCTGCTGCGTGACGTTTTGGCCCGTTTGTTGTGCTTTTTGTTCACCTTAAAACGTCCTGCTCTGAGAGAAATGCTTCATCACAGGGTGGCAGTCATTCCTCAGACTCGCTGTGATTCTGCATGTGTTCACTGCATGTGAGTGTCGCCACTGCAGCCACAAACAGGTGATTATTTTCATCAAACCTGACCGGAAACCTCACTCGTGCAGGAGTTCTTTCCCTGATTTTCTGCCTGTTTTCCTCAGAGAAAACCACAGACAATCATTTTAAGATCCTAACGGAGACTTTACAGTTTTCTCTTGACCCCCAGTCCTCCATGTGCAGGTCAGAGGTCAGCTGGAGTGAAGAGTTGTCCTTTTGTTTGACTGCTTTGGTGTTATTCCTGCAGACGCTGTCGCTGCAGATGAGCGAGAGCTGCAGGTGTGAAAGAAACTCAGTCTGTTTGTGTGATTCGTGTTTGTCAGAGGTCTAACTGCCACCACGTCAGCCCTCAAGGTAAATATCATCTGACAGACGGCCAATTCTACCTGTAGCACAGGTGCAACTGCTGCTTGTGTGTGTGTTTGCGTGTGTATGTGTGTGTTGGCACAGTGGGACTGCAGCAGTATTGAGTATCAAAGGTTATCTTGTTCTATTTTGGGAATCTCCTCAGTAGGCAAATTTCTACTGGCTGCAGGACAAGTTCTGTCAGTGACACACACACACACACACACACACACACACACACACACACACACACACACACACACACACACACACACACACACACACACACACACACACACACACACACACAGATACACACTCTGACTGTTCGTCCAAAAACAATTTGTGTGTTTACAGTAAATTCTTGCAGTATTAAGAGTATTAACTTCAGACTTAGGATTAAAATAATATTTCCAAATGTTCACTTTTAGGCCCAGACTTCACTTCGTTATCTGTCTGTGGGATGTTTTCCTGTTCGGCTTGGGAATCAGTACATCAGGCATATTTCTGCCTTCTGCAGGATGTAATGCAGTGGTCTCACACACACACACACACACACACACACACACACACACACACACACACACACACACACACACAATCCGAACAGCTTCTATTTTTAGCGTCAGGGTTCAGTCCTCTGATCAAATCCAGATCTTTTACAATCCCTCATCAAATGTAATCAGGTTCAGCTTCCCGTCTCCAAAAGTCTCAGTTTAGATCCATAATCACCTTTTTGTTGTTGAAGAGAAACACGCTTCAGTTTTTCAGTGATTAAAGTTCACAGCAGCTTTGACCTAAATCTGTTTTCATGATTGATTACAAATCCTTGAGGTCACGCTGCAGAAGGTATTGATATGATGGACATTTAACTGGAAGTCATGATCAGCGTCTGTAGCATCTGTATCAGTCTCGTTAAACTACAAAAACGAGTCCACTCTCGGTCTGACTGACGATCTTTGGTCCCTCTCCTCTAACCTGAAAGCTGTGACTGAATGGAAGATGAAGAGCTTCAGCCTCAGCTGAGATGTTTGTCTCTTTAACCTCCAAAAGTCCTGATCTGTGGCTAAGCAGCTAAAACTGCTTGGTTAAGGTCAGAGTGAGCTCACTATTTTTGGCTTCAAAGACACCAGAGAGACCATTTTGGCTCGATTTTGAGAAAAAACTTGGGTAAACAGTAATTATCTAACGATTTCAATCAAACGACCAACACCTTCGTTTTTTGAGGTGAGGCTCAGTTATCAATGTTTATGATCCAACGGCTGCAAAAAAAAAAGGTGTTTGATCAGTGTCGCCCTGAGGAGCTGAGTGTAGTACAGCAAGATCATACGATGTCATTAAAATCCTTAAACACCCTCTAATGCATGTTTCAGCATAGTCTAAGAGCAGCAGAAATGTATTTTTAATCCAAACCGTGCAGTAATCTACTGTAGCAGACACACGACACCCAGCCTGGGCGATCTGCTGCAAAAACCGACCCCGTGACCCAAATCCTGGACCGCGAGTCGGCCCGCTCGGATCACAAGACGAGCAGCCAGGCGGGGACTTTCCTCGGACATGTAGGTCGGGTGAGAAAACGGCCTCCTGGGACCAGAGAGGGGGCCGAGGCCCCGCTGTAAAGCTCGCTCTCTGCTTTGGCTTCAGGCGGCAGGAAATGAAATCACTCTGGAAGATTTGACGTTTTCATTGCAGTTTGTGTTCCGGTCTCATTATTTAGTGTTAACAGAAAATGATTTGACAGCGTTCTGGAGCCGTTCGGAGCTGCTCGGCTGACACCTGAGTCATCACGTGTGATGACCTCCTGTCTGGGAATAGATGTGAGCAGACTCAGAGCCTTGGCTTTTATTTTGAGCGTGGGAATATTCCCCCGTGTTTGACCGTCGTTACAGCGAGCAGCAGGGACCCCCCGGCTGAAAAGGGATTTAAAGAGACACAGATCCGACGAGTGTGTCCGAGGCTGACCCGAAGAGGTCGTGGCCGCCGAGTACGTTTGGCTGCTTCCTGTTCTCGCCTGTGGCGCACTTCAGAGATCAGCCGCCAAACAGATGTCTCACGTTTTCTATTTTGTCGCTGTTCATCCATAAGTTCTTCTTCTGTAAGCAAACCGGGAGCTTAAAATCACAAGAGACAGTAGGGAAGCGTCTGTAGATTAACTTGTGATCTGCTGCAGAAGGAAGGAATAGTTTGCATGAAATAGTTGCATATAATTTATTTAAAATGTTTGCAGTTCAAAGCATTAAATTAAATTTTGTAAACCGGTTTTTGTTTTTGATTTTGGGCACTGAAGGCTGCTGCAGGTGTCGGGCAGCGCTGCTCTATCGTGTTTAATTTTCTGTGTCATCATCCGATCTGTGGAGGGTGACTGTAAACATCATCAGTTTAAGGTCACGACGTTCCTTTGCAGGCAAATTAAATGCAAATATGTCTGCGCTGAACAGTCTGCAGAAAACTCATGTTTAGCTGTTTCAGCCAGTTGAAGCTGAAAAACCACCTGAACTCGGGTGAATGCACATGTAAACAAAGTCAGTGTGTCATGTTGTAGGAGAAGCAGCTGCGTCCGTCATTAGTGTGTCTCATATAATCAGGATGTGACGAAGTCGTCACGTCCTCACATATTCACCTCAGTCTTATAGTCTAAACTGATCTTTAACGCTTTAAACGTACCTGAGGACAGGTGTCGTCCTGAATGTTTCAGAGGATCTCGATCAAAATGTTTGAGATCAATCTGCCAATTATCCTGATATTAATTTCATCCACATCGCTCCCCTTTTGTTGGCAGTTATTGCCATAGCAACCGTGATGGGTGTTCCTGAGGGTCGGAGGCTGGGGATGAGGACAAACCTGGAGGGAGGTGTGTGTGTGTGTGTGTGTGTGTGTGTGTGTGTGTGTGTGTGTGTGTGTGTGTGTGTGTGTGTGTGTGTGTGTGCGTGCGCGTGCGTGCGTGTGTGTATGTCCTCTCTCTCAGCTCACTGTGAAATCAGCCGACAAACAAACCAATTTGTTTGTCTTGCTGATGTCGCCTTTCAGTGTGTTTGGGCAGGCTGAGGCTGGACTGTACCAACTGAGAGAGGCTGGGGTGGCGGAGGGTGATTGGGGGCCAAACACACACACACACACACACACACACACACACACACACACACACACACACACACACAGAGTTAACTGAGGTGAAAAGTTGTTCCTTCCGAGACTAAGAGAAGCAAGTAAATGGTGCAGTAATTGCCAACCAATCCACTGCTGCCAAGTGTGTGTGTGTGTGTGTGTGTGTGTGTGTGTGTGTGTGTGTGTGTGTGTGTGTGTGTGTGTGTGTGTGTCTTAACAACAAAGGCAGCATCAGTAGCTAACCGTCAGCAGACACCTTCAGCCCTTTGTGTCGAGGAGGTTGACCTGCTCCTCTTTGAAACTAATAAGCTGCTTGTCTTTTTGTGTGTGTGCTAATTGAGAGACTGTGTGTGCGTGCGTGTGTGTGTGTGTCCTGCCAACGGGGAATAAGCAGCCAGTGTTTTCACACACTGAGCTGTGGGAGGACCACAGGCGAAGACGGAGGCTCGTCTGAGAGGAGCATGAGGCTGAGTTTGACTGCTGTGTCAGTTGTTTATTCCTGCTGCCTGTTAGCATCATGCTCGGTGAGTAGAAGGACGCTCTGCTGTGCCTTCAGGTGTGTGTGTGTGTGTGTGTGTGTGTGTGTGTGTGTGTGTGTGTGTGTGTGTGTGTGTGTGTGTGTGTGTGTGTGTGTGTGTGTGTGTGTGTGTGTGAGAGAGAGAGAGCTTATTTTGTGGATCTAATTAGCCTAATTGGAGAAGTGTTTCATCGTTCTTCGGCATCACCTTGTTTGTTTTCCTCATTGGTGGGCGGAGTAAGTGCGAGTTTTGAGCTTATTCAATATTTCAAAACTTCTAAATTAACTCTGCACAACGTGAAAGTTTATTTTGTGGACCGGTTCTTCTAGCAGTACTGCAAACATCACAGTAACAGTACTGTCTCTCCTGGTCGTGGTCGCAGCAGCAGTGAGACCTTGTGTGACTCTCTGATGTCACTGTAGTTGTGTCATGTGTCACCTGCAGCTCGTCTCGATGTGTGTGGACGCTGGTGTGATGAGTCACGCTGTGCCTGAGACAAACTCTGCCGTCCCTGTTTCTGCAGCCGTTAAACTGAAGCGAAGTGTGTTGTATGATCCTACCAGCACGATCGGCAGCTGCCTCAGGAGAAGCAAAGATTGTACACTCATGCTACGACGTGACCTTCGGCTTCATGCCACGTTACACCCGTAAGTTAGCTGCTAGCTAAACTAGCATAAACACTTGGAGATCAGAAACATTGACTGTTGCGTTGTATGCTGTGCTCAACTTTGGAAGTGACATCCTCTGCACTTGAGATCTTGTGTTAAGCATCTATTTTTGTCTTATTTTTGGAGAAATCTGTTAAATCAGGTGCATGTGCATCAGCAGCAGTAATGATGGTAGTAGCTGTATGGTTCAGATCATTAGTATTACTTCTAGTAGCATCAGCAATAGTAGCAGTAATAGCAGCAAAGTCACAGTACATTTACTCAGTTACAGTACTTAAGGACTTCACTTACTTAACAGTGTACTTTTGGCTCCACTGCATGTATTTGCCAACTTTAACTACTAATTACTTCAGCTTCAGTTTGTTAAAACAGAATTCAATCAGCAAATTAATGAGGATTTATTATTATGGATGAAGCTACACATGAACCCCACCTTTACAAGCTGCAGCATTAATGTGGTGCTTACACAATACTGCATCAATAATCCACTAATACATATGTATTATTCTGCATGCATAGTGAGCACTTCGTGTAGATGATGATGGGACTTTCCACCCGGTCCTCCTTACTGTGCGTGTAATGGTTTTGCTGGAACTGAAGCCAACGCAGTTAGCTCTGTTTTTCCACAAGTGCACCAGACGGCCATAAATCACTGAAACTGAAATCCAACTTACATACATTTATAATTGGTATGTGCTGGATGTGCCGGGAGGAAAAACAGCTCCTTTCTCAAGTGTCCTGATGGCGGAGGGGAAGCGTTTCACTGTTGCACGCTCCTTTCTAGCCATGTGTGCTTTGACTATTGCTCAGATGGGAGATGGTGGTAGCGTTAGCATCTGTGGTTTTCCTTTCTTGCTTCTATGTGTGGAAGGGAAAACGAAAGGAAAGCCGACGCAGCCACAAGAGGCCAGAGAGCTTTCGTGGTTCTGCTGCCCGGCGGAAATGTCAAAACTCCAAAAACTTCCTCAGTTTCACATCACCAGTTTTTACTCAGCACACAGAAAATGAAGGTAGCACCCACACTGGAACTCGTCTTTTCACCTGACAGCAATGAAATCCAAAACCGTGTGATGCAGAGTTCACGTGTGTGGCGACAAACAGGCTTGATGTGCCTGCAGGAGCTTCTTCCTGTGTGGAGGTGAGTTTCAGTCCTGACTCAGCGTGTTGGCACTGCAAACACCTGCTGCCTCCAACTGCACACAGTACCTGCAGCCACTCAGGGTGTGTGTGTGTGTGTGTGTGTGTGTGTGTGTGTGTGTGTGTGTGTGTGTGTGTGTGTGTGTGTGTGTGTGTGTGTGTGTGTGTGTGTGTGTGTGTGTGTGTGTGTGTGTGTGTGTGTGTGTGTGTGTTCCTTGCCCTCATTCCCGAGGGAGTCCTGGGGCGTTTCCTCTTGGCTCAGCTGTGTGTTCTTGCATGTTTGTTGTGGTTTTATGGATGCAAAGCTCGCTGCGTGTTGACCTGATCGTGTGTGTATTTGGCTTCCTCTCTCCATTATCGTAGTTATGTCACTAATCATAGCTCATAGTTTTGCTTTACTGGCTGTCATGAAAAATCCTGGAACCACCAGAAGAAATGAAAATGCTTTTAGTGGGTTTTTAGCTTTTTACAGCAACTGTTTATTTAGTCGAATCTGAACAAAAAGTCTAAATGTTTCAATGTTTTGGTGATAACTCGAGCATGTTCATGTCAAATTGAAGGCACTAAATTGGTGTAATCATGATTTGAGACCATGTTTAAGACAATTAAAAGCTTCCATCTCACACCAGTTGTTTGAGGTGTCGTCCAAAATAGAACCACATTTCCCACAAGTCCCTTTTTTAGTCTTTCTTGTTTCTCTTGTTTAACTTTTAGCTTCAGCACAGAATCAACAACTTTGACTTCTTTTCGATGTATTTTCACATATTTTCATTAAACTAATGACATTCCCATCAACTCCTTTGTGCTAATTAGCTAAATTCAGCATGCTAACATGCTAAACTGATATGGAGAACAACATCAACAGTATACCTGCAGAACATTAGCATGCTAGCATTGTCATTATGCGCATGCTAATGTTAGCTTTTAGCACAGAGCTCTGAATCTTTGGGTTTTATGGCACTTTTTGTGTTTTTCTTGTCTGTGTTATTGTTTCTGCTCGGGAGACATATGAGGATAGACAGACGGACAGAAGAGACAGAGACGTATGTTATGTTTCATTATGTCACATGACAGAAACCTCCTGCTCTCTTGTTTTCTTCCTCTTTTTCTCTTCGTTCTCTTTCTCCTGCAGTCCTTCTCTCCCTCTCTTTCTTCTCCTTAAACGCTCCTCTTTCTGCTCTCAGCTCTCCGTCCTTGTCCTCTCTCTCTTGTGTTGCAGTGTGGAAACGATAAAATCAACCCTGTTTCCTTTTTAGGTGTTGGATAGATGCAACACTCCCCTCTCTTTCCCTCTTTCTCTGCCTCTCTCTGCTTCTTTTTATCAGTGTCACTCCTTCGCCTGCTTTGTCTTGTTCTTCTCTTCTCTTTCTTTATTGTGCTCACTCTTTTCTTCATATTTCTCTCTCTCTCTCTCTCTCTCTCTCTCTCTCTCTCTCTCTCTCTCTCTCTCTTACTGTATATGGTCACAGAGGCTCAGCCCTGCTGTTTCTGACTCTGCACTCTCTCACGATGAAGGTGACTTAGCAGAGCGGACTTGTTCTCGAAGGCTGCAGCTTTGTGCAGAGCATATTTGTGCATTACATGGCCAAAAGTATGTGGACACCCGAACATGTCACCCATGTGTGATAATTGAACCTCTCAGTCTGAAGCCGTGGGCTTTAATCTGCTCCTGGAACAGCCTCCGCCCTTCTGGGTTCAGTTTTTCCACCAGGCTGCACCCATTCGGGATTAGTGAGGTCCATTGGGTCTGGCTCTCAGTCAGCGCTCCAGTTCATCCCAAAGGTGCTGGATGTGGTTGAGGTCAGGACTCTTTCATAACCGGCTGGGAAAACCATTTCATTGCATGTTGCATCGACGCTTGATGCAAAGTTGGACGCGTGTAAAATGTTGTTGTATGCTGTAGCTTTAAGATTTCCTTTAAGTTGAATAAAGAGGCCAAATGAAAGCCATGAAAGACAGACCATAAGTAGGGGTGTCCACATACTTACGGCCTCATAGTGGACATGCGTTCACACCCAAAAATTTAAGATGGAAAGTGAGTTCAGTGTCAGACTTCTTCACGTTCAAGCTCAGTCTGATGGACTGTTTGTTGAGCTATTACATAATCTGGAAGTCACCGCAGCATCAACAGGTGAGAGTATCATGGTGGGTCTGAAAAGGGCCTCCTTGAAAGGCTCAGCCGTTCACAGAGGATGGAGCGAAGTTCACCGCTCTGTGAACACATGATTGGTGTGACTGCATGAAGGAGGCGTTTATACATCGACTGCCTGGGCTCGTTGACTTCTAGGTCAGGGTTCAGAGCAGAGGAGCTCGATGTCAGCGCTGCAGTGTGTTCTATATACGTCTGACTGTCAATAATTCATATAGTGAGGTCGCCATCAGATGGCTGCGTGCATGTTTCAAAACAATCTAATGCACTTCAGTCGGAGATGAAAGCAGGACTGTGGTCGGAGGTTTACCCTCCGCAGGTCTGACTGTTCGAGAGTATCTGAAGCCCAGATGTGCTCTGGGATATCTGACAGTCGATCACATGCGCTCTGCTTTCACTACACCTGACTGATGTGCGTTTGTTCCTCATCCAGACAGGATAGCCGGAAAAATGGGAATAAATCAATGGAAGAATAGAGCCTGGAACGTTTCTCAGTCGAGCTCACTCTGCTTTATGTTCTTATTACTCAAAAGAGTGTTTGTTTTGGCTGATTGGCTTTGAAGAAGCCTGATTTCACTGTATTTTGACAGTATTATGATGTTTATGAGTGTCGGCATGAGTTCTCACATGTGTTCGAAGGATTCCGAAGTTTTGTTGTATTCATCACAGACGTTTGAAGTCTCTCCATCTTCAGCAACTTCGTCTTCTTTCCCGTCTCTGATGGAGGAATTGACCGTCTTATTACCTCTTAAAAGGAATGAACAAATGACAGATGCTGTCTGCTCCTAATGTGGAATAAAGGTGGAACGGAGAACCTCACAGACTCTGTTGATCTTGTAGTTTTCCATACAGTACCTCGTGACCGGCCTGACTGATGGACTGACGCACTGACTGACAGACGGACTGATGGACAGACAGACAGACAGACAGACAGACAGACAGACAGACTGACTGACTGACTGACTGACTGACTGACTGACAGACAGACAGACAGACAGACAGACAGACAGACAGACAGACAGACAGACAGACAGACAGACAGACAGACAGACAGACAGACAGACAGACTGACTGACTGACTGACTGACTGACTGACTGACTGACTGACTGGCTCGCTGTCTGATTGGATGGACATTGCTCACACAGAGCTGTTACAGTATCTAACAGCGCAGCTTGCTGACTGACATGTTCATTTCTCTTTGACTCCTCTTCCCTGATAAAATCTAAATGAAGTGAAGAAGATGTCTCGTGGCTGCATGTGTGTGTGTGTGTGTGTGTGTGTGTGTGTGTGTGTGTTTATGTCACTTGAAGAAGAAGTTCATATGTTGAAGACAAGGTCAGACCTCCCTCCACTCGTCCTTTGCGTCTCACCTCCCTCAGTGTCCTTTCTCTTTTCAAACTGAAGCATTTGCCAGTCACTCCTTCTCACTGCAGGGTGGTTGGATCCCCTGCCAGAGATGCTAATTATTGCCATGTGCTTTGCCTTCACGCTACCAGACACACACACATACACGCACACACACAGGGCGCAGACATCGTCAGCGATGACGTCCGTGCCCGCGGTCGGTTTCCTGATCCGAGCCAGTTAGTCACATGTATGTGTGTTTAAGACGGATTTGTCAAGTCGGCGGCGCGAACAGCTTTTAGCGTGTTGGACAAATCCGCTGCAGATTTAGCGTCACTCAGGTCCGTTTCATGTGTCAGACGACGCTCCTCGCGCTGACTTTCTCTCATTTCTTAAATTCTTTCTGACTTCGTCATCCTGCAGCCAGAGAAACCCTGACGTCGCTCCGCAGCTCGTCAGTTGTCGTCTGCGGTTTCAGTCACAGAACCCCGTCTGTGTGAGAAAGCACCTGAAGCCTGTTTGAGGATGAAGGTTTACTTTTCGTGAAGCGATGTTTGTCACTTGTCTGAGTTAGAAACAATATGCACACACTGCGACGGTGTGCTGCATGAACTGCTGAAAGCAGGAGAAATGTTACACGTGACACACGATGAAATGTGCTAAAAATGAAAAACTGTGCCGTCAGAGAGCCTTCATCAGATTATAGCTTCACACTGCTGCTGTATGAAAGTGTGTGTGAGTGTGTCTCCTCCTCTTCTTCATTCAGTTTACCTTTAAGTCTCCTTGTCCGCCAGCGTGTCTTCCTCTTGTCCTTTTTGTCCACCTCGCTCTCCTCTTGAACAAAGTGTGTGAGCATCTCCCTCTCATACACTCATTTCTTTAGCAGCTTGTCCGTCTCGACTCTGAGCCACCTGCTGGGACCGGTTTTGGGTCTTGAAGGTCAGACTCAGAGAGATCCATCATGGCCGCTCAAGGCCTTAAAACAGCATTACCCACGTATCCGCTCTCGCTCCTCAACTGTCTTCCTCTTGATTTGCCGTCAAGAAATATGTCTTTGAGTACTTTTTTCAGCTCTCAAACTCCATTTCCCATGATGCACCTCTCTTTTGCTTTCTGCTCTCCTCTTCAGTTGTTGCCTTATGTTACCCAGAAAGTATTTTGCTTTACTCCACTTGGAGTACAAGCTGGGTGGAGTTTCAGACGCTGTCAATCAAGAACGAGCTCTCAGATGATTTTCATTTACTTTCCAGTCGTTTTCCATATTTTTCTGGATCGCTTTTCTTCAAACTTTCTTTGTAAATGTGGCAATCTCCTCCCGTCTAGTATCCCCCTGGCGGTTAAAACGCGACGCCAGGAACGTTATAAAAGAGCTATTGGATTCAGATGTGCTTTGTGCTGCATGCAGACCTGCTGATGGTACCGTAGGTCGGCTTGATTCATTGCTTCACGCGGGGAGATCAGTCAGCAAGTTTTGAGGTGGTTCGTTGCACCATGAAAGGTGAATTAAGTGCATCTGCAGTACTTTGAGTTTCAGATTTATGCACGTACGCTCACACACACACTCACACTCACACATGCAGTAAAACTGCACCATCTGGTCTTGGTTGAGTGGAGGGAATGACGAAGCATAATGTGATAAGTCAGACAGCTTTCTCTCAGTCTGCTTTGTGTTTTCATGTCTACGGTTGCAGCTTTTTGTGGAACATTTCGCTGCAGCCTCGTTTGTTTCCATTCATTCAACACAATTTCTTGCCTGATAGTTTTGGGGTTTCTAGCTTCAACATCTGAGATAGACTTTGCCACAAAGCTGTGTGCTGTTTGGAAAGTCATGCTTCTATAACGCAGGCCGTGCTTGATTCTATACTGTGACTTTGCAGGCTTCAGTATTGCACACAACAGAATCTGGAAAGTTAATGTCTCTTTCTCTGTCTCGTCCTCTGGCAGGTGATATCACACAGAAGGGCTATGAGAAAAAGCGATCCAAGCTGATAGGAGCCTTCTTCCCTCAAGCACCAGGTAACACTGAAACCTTCATGTTCGTTTCTTCATTCATGTGCCGCGCTGATCGGTGTGGATGGGTTTACAAAGAGTTCACGTCCGGACTGTGGCCATCTTTGGTTGATATTAGGGAAAGATCAGAAGTGCTGCTGACTTTTCTGGATTAAAGGATCTTTCCCTAACATGAACCAAGTGCTCACTGCGCCTTAACACAACCATAAGAAAGTTGAATAATGCTGCAGCTGCCACGAGTGGATCGTGCGCTGTGAGGTTGGATCTTTGGGTGGAAAACAAACAAAACAAACACATGTTCACTGTCATTTTTGTCAGGTAATTTCCTCATTGTGGTAATACGAAACATAATGGTTAACGTTACGCTTCCTTCAAAAGACATTTGCTGTTTGTAATGAGTTGTGTATAAGTGTCATGTCTAGGAGACAGGCTTCCCTAATCCTAACTGGACTACTGCAGACTGAATGACTCAAAGGTGAAGTGCATTCTGTCTTAGAAACGGATACAGCTGTGTGTCCGTAACCTTTTTGTTCCTGCTACGTTTTGACTATAGATGCATAAAAACCCAACTGAACATTGCATGGGCATGTGATGACTGTGTTTAAGCAGCACACAGTGAAAAGACACTTAACTTTGATGGCTTAAAGGCTGAAACAAAGAGCATTTTGAGCGTGTGTGTGTGTTGGTTTTACAGAGACAGGGTTGTTCTTATAAAGCAGGTCTGTGTTTCACTGAAAGGACCCCGCAGGCTGTTGCAGGGTTTGAGACTGCAACGCCTCAATTCCAAGAATATCTATTTATTTATTTAGATGCTTTATTCCTCCAGTATTCCTCCAAAGTGCACCGTTAGGGTTTGATTTCCCTTCATGTCGTGTGTTTGTTGATTCTGATGTTCGTACATTTAATAACTCATCACCAGCTGAGTTGTTTTTGGTAATAAACCACAGATGGATCTTACTGGGTCCCACCACAAAGGATCTGAAAGTCCATTTTGCTGTCAAACACTGCGTCAGATTGACTGCTGAAGATGGGACTGGAGCGTCACTGGAGACCAGCAGACACACTGGCACTGCCAGAGCTATTACTGGAATACAGTGTGTGTGTGTGTGTGTGTGTGTGTGTGTGTGTGTGTGTGTGTGTGTGTGTGTGTGTGTGTGTGTGTGTGTGTGTGTGTGTGTGTGTGTGTGTGTGTGTGTGTGTCTTCGTAGGGTGGGGGGTTGTCAGGAAGTGCATTATGGGAAGGAATGAGGGGTGTGGGAAGGAGAAAATGTGTGGTATTCACATCCAGGCCCGGTGGGGGGCCGTCCCTATTTCGCTATGTGGGACCGGATGACACACACTCCTCTGTGCACACCCACACACCCGCCCACACGTGTACACACACACACACACACACACACACACACACACACACACACACACACACACACACACACACACACACAATGGTATTCTGACCCTACACTGCTCATTCCTTCTCAGTCCTGTAATGCACTTTTCATTTCCATGCTCCAACACACACATTTGTGCACATGCATACACACAATACCCCCCCCCATTTTCAGACCCTTTCTCACACGCACTCACACGCACACACCTAACAATATAATACTCCCTTTCACATGGACACACACACACACACACACACACACACACACACACACACACACACACAGCAGTGACATGATTTCTTCCCTGTGATGTGTTTCAGCTCTAAGGCCTGTTAATCCACACCGCTTGGTACACAGTCAGGCTGATGTGCTTTGATTGAAGCATTTACTGCGTTCAAAGTAATGGATTTTCCCCCAGTTACCAGATTTACATGGTTTCACAGTATAGATTAGGATTAGTTTGCTCAGAGAGGACTTTGTGAGATCCCTTTCAATCCCTTTCAAGATGGTAAAATACTTACCGCAGTTGTTGATTAGTACACCAGGTCATGTCCAGTTTTTAAGTCATGGGCGAGAGGAGCATGGATGTAGTTATAATAAGGTCATGCTTCACTGCGTGCCGCCAATGTGGAAATTTCTACTTCAACTTGGTCGTCAACAAGAGGAAATTTGACCTGCAGCCAAGAGAAACGGAGGCATTAAAATAAAAAGCACCACACAAGCTCGTATAAAACAATGTTTATGAAGTGATATCGTAAAGCCTGCAGTACATCTAACCATCATCATCTAAGCCAGTCATTAATGGTTAAAACAGCATCACCATCATCACAGTACAGTTGTATATTATCAGTCTTCAGCAGTTTGATTATAAGAGATAAACAGATTTCTCACCGTGTTAAATGTGGACTCACTCGAAATTTTTTCTTCCCGAGGGGAGATGCTGAAACTCAGACTCAAACTGCTCTCTTGTGGAAATTCTGAGACATATCTGGCAGATTAAAACCAATGACTTTGCTTAAAACTTCCTTCGGTGACGAAAAGTTGTGGAAGCCTTGGCGGGGTTGGGGTCGGGCAAGCACATCATGACTGAGACTGAAAAATCAAGATTGAAAAAAGTAAACATACATCGAAACATTTTTTAATGAAACTACATTGCATACTGCATTCTGCAGTATCCACCAAATGAGACAAAATTCTCAATCTCCAGCAGAAAGACCTGAAATGCGCTGTTCATCCAAACACCACATAGAGACGGTGTGTCGGTTGTGTTCAGGACTTCCTCAACATGTTCCCTCCACCATCTCTCAGTATTCCCAGTCAGCGTCAGCCTCTGCTAAGAACAAAGAGGGGCCGCTTTGCTAAAGTTTTGCATTACATTTCCTGGAGCCATGACACCAGGGAATTTAAGTTTGGCAGTCGAGCACTATTTGAATACCACTGTCACTTAATAACTTTCAAAGACTTATTCTGACATCAACTACACCCAGACTTTAACTAGTTCTATCTGACCTATAACCTAAACTTTTTGTTTTTATACACCTACACTCAGCCATCTTGTACGTTCTGTGTGCATACGTTTTTCACTGTCAGGAATGAACCTATGCTTTTTCCCATAATGCTTCAAACCGGAATAATCAGACTTAACAGGAAACGAGAGCAGCCTTCCCCTTCAGCCGCTCCTCTTTCTGGAATGAAGCAAAGCCTGCAAAGCCCTCCCTCTCTGGTGTGTTCGGATAAAGTGAAAATGCTTTGTCACTTCTTGTGTCACCCGCTCTCGTCAGAAGGCAACATGGCACAAGGGATTCAACTTGAACGGGCAAAATTCTGCTGCTCAATCTGTCTGGATCTACTGAATGAGCCGGTGACTCTTCCTTGTGGTCACAGCTACTGCATGAGCTGCATCAAGGAGTGCTTAGATAAAGAGAATCATAAGAGCATCTACAGCTGCCCTCAGTGCAGGCAGATCTTCATACCGAGGCCTCTCCTGGTGAAAAACACCATGTTAGCCTTCGTAGTGGAGGAACTGAAGAAGAAGGAAGAAGCTTCTCCTGCTGATCACTGCTATGCTGGACCTAAAGATGTGGCCTGTGATGTCTGCCAGCTGAAAGCCTTCAAATCCTGTCTACAGTGTTTGGCTTCCTATTGTGAGAAACACCTCCGACCTCATTATGATGTAGCTCCATTGAAGAGACACCAGCTAGTTGAACCATCTGCAAACCTACAGGAGAACATCTGCTCTCGCCATCAAGAAGCTATGAAGTTGTTCTGCCGAACCGATCAGCGCTGCATCTGTTATCTCTGCTCCAAGGATGACCATAAAGGCCATAACAAAGTCTCAGCTGCAGCAGAAAGGACTGAGAGGCAGAGAGAGCTGGAGGTGAGTCGACAAAACATCCAGCAGAGAATCCAGGACAGACAGAAAGACGTGAAGGTGCTTCAGCAGGAGGAAGACGCTGTTAATCGCTGTGCTGAAAATGCACTGAGGAGCACTGACAAGATCTTCATTGATCTGATCCACGTCATTGAGAAAAGGGTCTCTGATGTGAAGGAGAAGATCAGATCTCGGCAGAAAACTGAAGCCGGTTGGTTCAGAAAGGTTCAGGAGAAGGTGGTGCAGGAGATCGCTGAGCTGAGGAGGAAAGATGCTGAGCTGGAGAAGCTCTCTCACACGGAGGATAACACTCATTTCCTATTAAATTACCCCTCGTTGTCACGTCTCAATGAATCTGAAGATCCATCCAGTGCTGAAGCCCACCATCTGCAGTGCTTTGAGAAGGTCACAGTGGCTCTGTCAGAGGCTGGAGGTAAACTACATCAGGTTCTTGGTGAAGAATATGCAAAGATCTTAATGACGGTAACTGAAGCTGATGTTTTACCATCAAATCCACAAGCAGAGCCCAAGACCAGAGCTGACTTCTTACAGTATGCGTGTCAAATAACGTGGGACGCAATCACTGCAAACACACATCTGTCAATATCTAAGGGGAGCAGAAAGGCAGCATTCATGAGAGAAGAACAGAAATACTCTCTTCATCCAGAAAGGTTTGCATATTCCTGGCAGGTCCTGAGTAGAGAGAGTCTGACTGGACGTTGCTACTGGGAGGTGGAGAGGAGCGAGAAAGGAGTTTTAGTCGCAGTTGCGTACAAGGATGTCCGCAGAGCAGGCGACTTCAGCGAATGTGTGTTTGGACACAATGAGAAGTCCTGGGCGCTGGATTGTTTCAAAAATAGTTATGAATTCAGGCATAAGAACATGAAAACTCCCATCCCAGGGAGGTGGTCCTCCAGAGTCGGAGTGTACCTGGATCACAGCGCAGGTATTCTGTCCTTCTACAGCGTCTCTGAGACCATGACGCTCCTCCACAGAGTCCAGACCACGTTCACTCAGCCTCTCTACGCTGGACTCTGGCTGTCAGATGGAGCTGCTGTTGAGGTGTGCAAGCTCAAGTAGACTGGACTTGTTGAAGAGCTGAAATCTCCCGTCAGTCAAACAGGGAAATATTGTGACGAGTTACCAAAGAGCAAAGTTAAGTAGTATGCGCATTTAAGTTAAACTGCGCAAATAAACTTACTTAAACATTGTTATTGTTATTCGTGCTATTGGAGAAGTTAATAATGTATAATATTTTAAGAACTTATTGCATTTTTTTTTTGGTCTATAAAGCCTTTTTTTGCTTGGTAACCAGTTGTCACACCAAGAGAGAAGTTCTTCCTTTTGAAGTAGAGTGTTATGAAAGTATAAAGTCCTACAAATGAAAGACTCAACCCCACGTTACCTTCTGCCTCTGGTTTCAGGGTAACTATTTTACGGGGCTGATATTCAAAGAATAATTGTCAAGACTTTTCCTGGAGTCAGCTGACCTTCTGTGCACCAAATAAATGAGTGGTTAATTGGAGTGAATCGTTTGGCTCCGTTCCTTTTGAACTTTGTCTGGATTTTCACTCTAATTGGTAAAGTATCATAAATCATGGGCTTCTTTCCAGGAACTCTTTTAGGATCCATGAACCCACAAAATCAAACAGACTAATCACCGACTAATTCATCGACTTTTGAACTTGACTTGACTTAACATGAGAAGTAACTTTATCTGCACCTTATGCTGATGATGAAGGAATTGCTCCCTCATTAGCTGATTTCACACATTTTTAACCTGATTTATTCTGCTATATAAAGGCTGCTTGCTCATGTCACAATCTTGATTTTGATTGGCACTATGCTTTCAGAGTCGGTAGCCGTGTTTCCATCTATTGTCAAGCGAATTTTAAGCAAAATTTTGAAATGTCGCAAAAAAGAAAAAACAAAGAAAATGCAAGTTCAGCGTGTTTCCATAAACTTGTTTGGAGCGAATAAACTAGGCCGTGCAAAGTGTAGTTTTGTCAGAAGTTGGCGGTATAAGCTACACTATGCATGGTTATAATAAACAGAGTAGAAGAAGAATGTTGAAAACAACACAAGTCACCTTAGCTACCTCAGAGAAAATATGGATGGAGGACGACCACAGCACAACAGTTTCTTCTTCTTCTTCTTCTTTGGGTTTTGTAGCATAGAACTTATTCAGCAGAAGTGTTTCCAATTTGGCGCATTAACACTTTTTCGAAAAAGGCAAAAACCACCTCAATGAGCGCACAAACTTTTTGGCGAAATTGATTACGTTTTTTTAATTTTGTTGTTTCCATCAGGCATTTCTAGTGCGATATGCCCATAAAACACCTTAAAAACATGCCATTGACACTCCTACACCACTCATCATTCTTATCTAACAGGAAAAAGAAAGGGAAACAAACTGTGGGGCTAGCTGGATTGTGCTAATAATGACAAGCTAATTGTCTGAGCGATAGTGTCCGTGTCGGTATGTGAACATTGTAGAATTTGTTGAAGGTAAAATAACAAAATCTGATGATACATTTTCCATGTTTAATGAATATGCTGTCTTAGCTGTGAATGTGCCTGTAACATAACCAGGACACGCTCCTGTAGACTGTCTGTTGCTAACAATCCAGTGGTAATAAAGCGTGTTTGTATGGAGATGTATGTTATGAGTTGTTTCATCAATCTGTCCATTTGACTCAGCTCATTTAGGCTGATGTGATGTGTTCACTGCAGCTCGGACCACCACCTCTCAAACACCTGAAAGGTTTTCATTTCAGACAAATCCAGTGCATCCATCAATATTTATCATAGACGAGGTTCATCTCCATTTATTTTGATGAATGTGTGTGATTGTGGTCATGTGGGATCAGATGGATGCAGACCACCGGCCAGCTAAAGCCTCCTACGAATGAGCCACTTGTCGCCCTGTTTGTAATTCTTGGTTTGTTTGTAATGAGTCAGCGTGAACCTGAAAAGGGCTGAACTGCATCTGCTTTTCCACTGTTCGCCGTTTATGTAGCCTCCCCTCTGAGAGCACCGTGCATCTCTTCCTCAGAGCTGTTTTAATGATTAATTCTGCCCTTTGTTAGCTTTTCTTCGCTGTCTGTGATCTGCGAACACAATACAAATCTGAGATTATACACCAAGAACAGCTCAGACTCTGCAGATTCAGCATTATATTTCTGCTGTTGGGAAAACTTTAAAGCAATTGGAGGACATTATTTGGATTTTAGTACAACCTCACATCATGCTTTGATCTTTGCACTGTTACTAATGAATTTACAGTGTATGGAAGTCTGCTCATTCTGAACATTTGTTGTTTTCATCAGTAAATTGAATGCATTAGTAACCACTTTCATGTTTTATGAAGATCTGATAATAGGAGTATGAGCACATGCTATTATATCATGTGCAGCATATATATTATTATATGTACTGATGATATCTTTTATACTTTGTACTCATATTCTATTGTATTTTTAAATGTTGTTTCTTATTATTGTTATTATTTCTGCTTTGGTCATGTAGATTATGTGTTCCAAAGCAAGTAAAAATGGTGAAACGTGCAGCTGGTGCTTTTTATGGTAGGCCTTTCTACCTGCAGCGTTTGACAGAAACAGACTGAATCGGAGGCTAGCATTGATGTCCTCTGAGGTTTCACCGTGTGCTGGTGTGAGAGGTCTCGTCACGTCCGGGTCAAATGTTGTTAGTTGTGTCAGATGGATGGACTGTAACTGCGGAACTGCGATAATGTCAGGCAGATTATTTAGTCATTGAACGTCAGCTTGTGTTTTCGCAGCAGACGCTGTTACAAACTTCATCCAGCAGACATCCAGGAAGTTTAAATCGAACACTGAGGGATACATGCAGGTAGGAGTCAGGTTTAGCTGTATGCAGGTAGACCATATGAACATGTGAAGCTTATATAGATCAACACTTGCACCTGCTCTGACTTAAGTACAAACACACTGTTTTAGCTCATGCTCACAACCAGCAGGACTTCAGATGGAGGCCCCACTAGAATTACTTCCAACCTTGAGATCAGGGCTGGCTGAACTTTTTATCCTGGAGGGCCAAAACCGAAACTTAAGGGTGCCCTCAGCCAAAAGCAAGCACCTGCTGTATTGATCGTATTATGTTGTATTGTGTTGTGAAGATGCAAAGTGGAACTAGATCCCAAGGTGTTCTTGTGGAATCCCACACATCGAAAGAGCATTTTAACCTGCATGAAACAGCATGAACAGTGATTTATAGTCTATTTTCTTCATTGATTTTTAATTGGTTTTCACTAGAAACACTGACGGGTGTCAGGTCATCACCAGAGTCATTAGGACTGATCTTCTGGGAACCATAAATGAGTCAGTTGGTCAAGTAGATGCTGAGATGTTTCACAGGACAAGTGGAAACTTTGATGCTGGTGGAGGATCGCCAGTTGGTAGGATTTGTCTTGTCTGTGCTACAACATGTTCTGTAATTAAGTACGAACAACCTGCAGACAAAAGAAACTGAGACGGAGGAAAGGAGAGAGGAAGAAGACATTTTTAGAGAGCAAGTAGAACGAGTCGGGAGGGGGGAATCCATCCGTCCAGACTCCCCAGAGGAAACAGGTATTTCCCAGACCTGTCATATACTCCAGCGCTGGCTGCTGGTCGTTATATGGTCAGCTAATCAGCTTTCAGCTCTCCTCCTGAGCCGCGCTGAGAGCTCTAATGAAGACGGACGAGGGTGGAAGCGTGAAGCCGAGATGGACGCTCATAGATCAGCAGCTCTGCAGCAGCCCAAGCTGTCAGGAACAGGGTGGTTGTTATCATCAGCCCTATCGATCGGTGTGTGGGGAGGTTGTTTTCCCTGTTTGTGTGTGTGTGTTTTTATCTACCTCACACTGCTTCAAGAAAGTCTCTCTTTGTACATATTTATAGTTATTTATGAATGTATTGATGAGCAGATCCACATATAGCTCTTAGCTCATAGCCTTTCATTGTTTTTAATACAGTTATTAGCGTTGTTTTTCTCTCTTTTTTGTTCTACTGTGTACATCTCTCCATCTGTGAGGCGAGTTTGACTTCAGATATCAACTTTGTGTGCTTTGTGTGTGACGCTGCCAAAAGAAGAACAATTAAAGAAAACATCAGGTCGGCAGGTAGTTTCATGGCCGCCTCAGTTAGCTGAAAACATGAAATCGCAGTGAAATAATTGCAGCTGTTCCAGAACAAACTGAATTTCCTACACAGGGTGTGTGTGTGTGTGTGTGTGTGTGTGTGTGTGTGTGTGTGTGTGTGTGTGTGTGTGTGTGTGTGTGTGTGTGTGTGTGTGTGTGTGTATGTGTGTGTGTATGTGTGTGTGTGTGTGTGTGTGTGTATGTGTGTGTGTGTGTGTGTGTGTGTGTGTGTGTGTGTGTGTGTGTGTGTGTGTGTTTCTTGGCTGGTTTGCAGTGACTCTGTCAGGCTGTTTGCTCTGATTTTATTGTGTCATAGATCAAGGTTTTCAAAGCCTGACCCCCATCTGACAAAACACCCATCCCCTGCTCCCATGCTCCACTTTTTTTATACATTTTGGCAAATCTGCACCTTTAAAAGTGCACCAAAGTTTCACTTCCTGTTTGCACTGCGTCCATCACTGGGTGACTGTGATACTGAGGAGCGTCTTGTTTAGTGATTTCTCAACAGATGAAGGAGGTTTTAGTGCCATGGACGTTGGAGATAACGACACCCTGAGGAGGTGTAGGTCACACTAGATGTAAATATCATATCTGTGTTCACATTTGACTGAACTACTCAAAATAAACTCAGAGGAGAGAACAGGTTTTGATGCAGATTGAAGCGTTTGGGTGGCAATGGTTTTGAAAGATAAGATAAGATATAACTTTACTGATCCCACACCGGGAAATTCAGATGTTACAGACACAATAATTGCAAGAATACAAAGATCATGTAGAAAAGGAACAAATGGACAAAAAAAGCGATGCAAAATAAACATTAACTACATGTATGTACATTGTATGCGAGAAGAGTTTAAGAATAATAATGTCTGGAATATTTGAATTTCACATTGAAGATATGGATAATAACATACAGTAGAAAAAGAATATATAAGCACAGTAAAAACAGTAGAGATCAGTAGAGTAACAGAGGGTCAAATCAGCAGTCAAACAATGGTAATTAACCTCGGTCTCAGTGCGCCTCCTTCTGCTCCTCAAGTGAAAACCTCATAAATCAGTGATATTAATAGAAGAGGACGCAGATTTGTGGGATTAAGAGATGTAAGAATGAGAAAATATGAAGGCTGTGGTTTAAACCTGAACCTTTCTGTTCCAGGAATGGATCCGTCCATGGGCCAGGAGAGGAGAACGCCGGTCACCCCGTCCTCGTCCTCCCGCTACCACCGCCGGCGGTCCTCTGGCTCCAGAGACGAACGTTACCGATCAGGTAAGAGGCTTTTGTCTTCAGGGCGGCGTCTGTCTGTCTGTCTGTCTGTCTGTCTGTCTGTCTGTCTGTCTGTCTGTCTGCCTGCCTGCCTGCCTGCCTGCCTGCCTGCCTGCCTGCCTGTCTGTCTGTCTGCCTGTCTGTCTGTCTGTCTGTCTGTCTGTCTGTCAGCCCACGCAGACCAGATGAACCACATTTAGAGCTGATATAACCGATGGTGTGTGACTGTCTGACACGCTGGCAGAGAAATATTTGCCAGTCACCATGTTAATTAGATTCATCACTCGTGTCATTAGCATCGCGGGTTATGGGCCATAACTTGAGCACGACGTGATAACAGTTTTTAATTTTTCCTCAGAAGTTTTTCCAATAAAGGTGACAATGTGATGATGATTTGGAGGTCTTTGCTGCATACATTTGCATATCAGCTGCTGCACACTTTCATACTTTAAAACATGGGGTTTATACTAATGTCACCCATGTTTTCTGTGTAGAGACAGACACAGAAACACTGTGTCTGCTCCTTATTAAAGCTCCAGATCTCATCATCCCACATCTTGGTTTAATGGGTTCACTCGGTTCCTTGAAACTGTGACTGAGTAGAATTTGGACTCTAATTGAGTCTAATTGAGTCCATGTGGGGACAATGTGTCGTATATCTAAAACCAGAGGAAGGGTTTGCTATCAGCTCTGTCCTCGTGGTGCTGGAGATACATCAGCTGATGGTGTTTAGCATGAACATGAACAATCTTGAGTTACTCACATGAGGAGGACGTGTTTTCATCTCCTCAGTCACTCTGTTGGATCAGCTCTGTCGTCGTGACACTTTCTGACTGATCTCAAACCTGCTTTGATGCAGATTTATCGGCCTCGCTCTAGTCTGAGGAGCAAAAGTCCATTTGTGCACACTGGTTTCCCAGAGGTTTCCATGGGTCTGTGTTTGGATCAGATGCCAAATCTTGGACCTGTGAACACCCCGATCCCCTCTGAGGACAGTGATCCTGAGGTGTCTTCATGCCACAGTGGCCTGTTTGATAATCTCAGCAAATCTGCAGAATGAGTTGCAGCAAATCCAGAGTTTGGCGTAGATCTGTGGAAAAAGCTCCTCACAAACATGTCGCAGCTCCTGCAGCATTGTTTGGTTTTGTTCCATCTGGTGTCCAGTAAATACTAATAGAGGATTCATTTGGGTAAATTCTGTTTGGGGCACCTCATTCAGAATTAATCTGTAGGAAATCGCTGTGGTGACGTTTGGGATTCGCAGTGAAGATCATAAAGAAGTGCAGTCGCCCAGTGAGGAAAAAAAAAAAAAGCTGTTACTTGAAGGTTTGAGCTGCTGGAGCGGTGGGAAAACCTGGCCTACTTAATTATCACATTCCCACATGCTGATGGAGAGTTTGAGTTTGTTTGAGTTTGATCTGGCAGAAAATAAATCCAGTAAAAACCTTTTAACCCATTAAAGTGAAAAAGAAAAGCCGCGTGAGCACCTTTAAACGCCGCGCACACACTCACTTCCACACGGTCACGCTCAGTCGACCATAAGACAATAAACATGCACTTGAGATTTAGATCACCTCCTTTCCCCTACACGAGCACACACACAAGCCAAACAAACGTATGTCTGTGAGGCCCGTTCGGTCTGACAAATGTCTTACTCGTGTCATTATCGGGCCTGCATCGTGTTTGCCCTCTGCAAGCGATGGACGCCATTCAAATAAACCCAGCTGCGGCTCCATTGCAGCATTTTATCTCGCTCTCAGAAACACTAACTCGTCGATGCTCCCTGAACTTAATCCGGCTGGAAACCGCGGGGCCTCGTGGGATCCTCTGTCGAGCTCGGGAGCGTAAAACTGAATGTGAATAAACGGGAACACGGCGCTCGTTGTAGCGCTGCAGCAGAAACGCAGCTGATGGTCCTGCTGCTGTTTGTCCGCCCTGCCCCTCGGTGATCTGATTTCTCTATTATTCAACACCCTTCCCCAATGTTTTTGCTGGACCGCAGCCGTTAAGAGTGCCCGAAAAGTCAACTTCCTTCGCTGTGTGGTCAGCCCTGACATGTTTATGGTTAGCAGTGGTGGAGGAGAGTACTGTGCAGGAGTATCAGGATCTGAATGCACTCCAGCATGAAAAGTTAAAGCAAAATGCCCCCCGATGTGTTCTTCTGCATGACATTATTATCTTCTTCTGCAGTTTCCAGCCTTTAGCTGAACGTGCCCGGGCTTGGCTGTGTGATGATTCACTGTGAGCGCTGTAAGTTGAAAGTTTAGAAAGATAAATGTGACCTGACCTTGAAATCTGCTGTATGTGTGTCTCCAGATGTGCACACAGAGGCAGTACAGGCAGCCCTGGCCAAGCACAAAGAGAGGAAGATGGCGGTGCCGATGCCGTCGAAGCGCCGCTCGCTGGTGGTCCAGACCTCAATGGATGCCTACACGCCACCAGGTATGACAGAAAACAGTGCTGTCACAGGTCCGCTGCTGTCAGCTCCATGGATATCAGGTGCTTTAGTTCTGCCAAACATGATTAAAATGAAATCTGGAAACTCAACAATAATAAAAACTTTAGCTGCAGCAGCACATGCACCACAACGTTCATCGCACACCGGAAAACGAATCAGCTGTACAATATTAGCTTGATAGATAGAAGTACTGTAGAGCCTCGCTGCTAGCATAGCTAAGAAGCACATAGATGAGCGCTGACAGATGGACTCCCTCACTGACTCCCAGAGACGTCTTTCTTTGTGCATCACTGCCGACTTGAAGCTTCTTTTGACCGTTTTAACAGCTATAAAATCGCTGTGGATGTAGAATCTGAAGTGTAAATGTTTTATACTTCACGTGGACTCGCACTGACTGTCATGTCCTTCTGTCCCAGTTGGACACTGAAGCCGTCAGTGAAGTTAATCAGTCATTCAGCGAGTCTGCCGGGCTGCTTCCTCAATCGCGTGTGTGATTAAAGAGCATTTTTATTTCATGTTTTGATGTATGCATGAAAGAGAGACAGAGATCAGTTTGTATGAGTGTATAAAAGCTGCTGCAGCATCGATGTCCTCCTTGTGTCAGCGGCGTCGGCCGATGATTGAATTGGACGAGCCTGCATTGACTGTTTCCTGGAGATTGATGGCCGCTCTGCTCCGTGGGCCAACCGGAAATGAAGCTGACCATCACGTTGGACTGTCACGACTGCGAGAGAAGAAGAAGTGCTTTATTACACTTTGCTGCTTTGGCATTTTAAGCAGATTATGGTTTCAGAAGTTGAAAAGGCTAACCTTGGAAAATAGATTTCTGTCACGTCTGTCGTCGCTTCGGTCAGCCACAAGCTGTGGATGTCAGAAAGCGCGAGGGTTTCGTGACACAACGGGCGGAGATTATTCATTCTGCGTGATAACAAAATCCATTTTGTGCTCTGCTCTGATGAGTTTGGATGACTTGACGGCAAAAAGATTTGTTTTGTAAGCCTCAAAGAGTGAAGACATGAATAAAACCTATTTCTATGCTGTCAGCTGAGACCATGAGACACTGGTCATCACTGGCTGTAATGATGTTATATCATTCACTGTGGACACTCAGGTACACTCACCTAGTTAGAATTAGTTCATCTTTACGGTGCCAAACCAGGCCGGGCTGTTAAAGGGTCAGAAACAGAAACAAATCAGGTGCAGTAAAAGCAAAGATGCTGCCTCCAAGGAGACCAGCCGTGCACGCCGGATGCCTCTCTGGACTCCTACGTGTCTCGAAAACTTCGAAACTGCACATAAAAATGAGAAAATCTTAATTAGGGAAAAGCTGGTCACCTCAAGAGCATCGTGATATCTGCGTCTGAGCCCAGATCGACGTGTACATATATTCCATTAATGGAAAGTCAGGCGGTCATAAACCAACAAAGGGTGCACGAACCAGAACAAGTGCAGACTTCAACCGCCTGCAATAAACGACGAATCTGCAATTTGCGAAATGTGCTGTGCGGCTGTGATGTATTACGAGAGGATACTGCCGTGTCAGTGACTTCCCCCTCGCTTATAAAAGAGCCCATTACAGATTTTATGTTGAACTTTTTTCCCACCGGCTGAACTCAAACTTACTGAAGGACAGAAGCCCTGCAGAGGATTCGCTTCAATCGATATGGATCCATTTGTGGGCTTTTCATGGCTCGATCTCCTTTAGGCTTTTATTGTCTCCTGACCTGGCAACACTGCTGCCAGTTACTCGTGTATTCAGGTGGCATCAACCCCACAAACCTCCCTCACTTCCTCTCTCCTCATCTGTTTGATGGAGTTATAAAAACGGATCTGAAGCTTCCTTCTTGTAACGTGACAGTCAACCTGCCGCCTGCTCCTCTGACCTCTCCGACAAACATGGAAATGTCTACGTTAGATATCGCCTCTCTTAAAATGTGCTCAGCTGATTGCATCCCTGTTGCGTGCGAAGCCGATCTGTCCCAGGCGGGTGGCGGCGGCAGCCATCCGTGTCTTTATGGCGCTGGTGTCATTTAACGAGTGTTAATGAGGCTGTTATTTCTCTGGCTGCAGGGTCGAGATCCACTGAACGAGCCCTGATTTAGACTGACGGCACCAAGTGTGAGCAGCCAAAGATTAACTGTGAGGGTGTTTTATTGGATCAAAGCAGATGGTACAAACAGCGCTCCCTCGTGATGTTTGACAACCTTGAAATGTCCACGTCAGGACCTCTTCTCGCCTCCATCCTACTCTTCCTCCTTGCCAGTCTTCCTCTGTCTTCTCCATTCTCATTTTCCTTCCTCTGCTCCACCTCAGCAAAACGAGGTGGAGGTTGAATTTGTTTGTTTATCTAAATGATGACCACACGTGTTTGGTCGTCTCTCTTTCTGTGGCTCTCAGCTCAGCCCGCTGGTTCCTTCTAAAGAGCTAAATCTTTAAAAACACCCTAAAAGCCTCATTAATTTCCTAAAACAGCAGCTTGTGGTAGCTTTCATCAAACATTACTCAAACAGGAGGAAACTGTGCGTTTGTCGGGGACTATTTTCAGCAGCGGATTAATCCACATTTGGTGCTGCAGTTTGTTTTGTTTGGTAGGACGGTGTGTGTGTGTGACAATAAACTACAGCGTGTGTGTTTACGGTGATGAAGGTCAGCCAGTGTAACAGCGAACACATGCATGCAAAACTCAGCTGCCGCTAACAGAAACCCCTCATGAGTGGACAAACGTGTACGATCTACGTACATGACGCGTTCACATGCAGCTTGTTTGTGTACCGTGAAGGCATCACACACAGAGTAGTGCTGCATGGACACACACACAAGTTGTACACAAAGCAAGGTAAACAAGCTCACACGTGCCACACAGAGAGCCACACAGATTTAGAAAGTGCATGCATCCTGAGGGAGCAGTCACACACACACACACACACACACACACACACACACACACACGTCCGCCTGTCTGCCAGCGCGGTTCACCCAAGGACGGCCGAGTCGCGTGCCGCCGAGCGGCGTGTCGGATCATGCAGAGATGACAAGCGAGGGAGGACTCTGATGTGCTCCTTATTGGCTTCTGACTGATTTCCACAGCTGCGTTTTCTCACTTTCTCGATGCATCGTCACATTAATCTCAGCTTGACGAGGAGCCGCCGCGTCGCCTCAGGAGCTCGCTCTTCTCTCTTTGCGTCTGCTCATTTCATGAGATTCCCGGGTTGCCTGGCAGCGTCTTATTTTCGTCGACATGTTTGTGTTTTGTCACTCGCAGCCTCCTCGGGGTCCTGCTGATAACGAGGCACTGATGTGCCAGTCGAGAGTCCACTCCCACGGCGTTTTAACCGCACGTGTACGTTGTAATCCATGATGAACAAGAATGTCGACGTCTGGAGTTAAAGTAACCGGATAGAGGAAGATACAGAGGATATAAAACTTACTGCTGCATTGTTTTCACTGTGTATTTAATCAATGGATCCTTTACATTAAATAAAGGTTTAGGAGTCTAATTCATACACATGTGCTCCATGCTAACGTTAAGCTTCAGCGTGGTACAGCCGAATAAAACACTCATTCAGTCATAGAACAGTTGTTGGTGCTCAGTCTGTTTGTTGTAGGGGTACTTGTATTATTGTATTTATCAACTTGTGCTAATGAACCCACAGATAATTTGATGAGCAGCGGCATCAGTCCTCTGAGGTGTGTACACATGATGCGTTCAGGTACAGCACTTATCGTAGGTCACCTGCATATTGACTGCACTCGAGTCCAACGTAAAATCACTGTAGTTTCACCTTAAAACAGGAGAAAATAGATTCAGGTGTGAATATATGCATATGTGTAGAGTGAGGGATTAAAATAGAAAGTTATCTGTTCTGTCAGATGCGTGTGAGATGGATGACGTGGTTTTAACACCTCCTTTACCTTCACCAAGTGGCCAGAAACACATGTTCACCATGTCAACTTTACAAGGTGATGATATGTCAGTGTACAGTTGTTCGTAGGTGTTACACTGCGGAAGTGGACAAAAATATATCTATTTAATTTTTGGGACAACTTGGCTCAAAAAGTTGACATAAATTTGACATTCGACGGTAAAGTTGGCGAAGAAATGATAATCAACAGCTACTACCTAATAACGCTTTCCCATTGTTGGCTGTAATTATGTGTGTGCTGTAACGTTACAATTCATCTGATTAAAATTACTTGTTTCAAGCCGTTAGCCTGCTAGCTATTATGCAGCACACACACGCTCAAGCATGTGTACACAGCACCTGTGTGTGAGAAGTGGGTCAGCCTTTGTTCACATCACACATCAGCACCATCAGCCTCGCAGCCATCGGCACTATGGAAATCACATGTAAAGTGCACACACACACGCACACGCACACACACACACACGTCTTTAGCTTTCAAAAACAAACTCCAGTCGCTCCCTGCAGCGACTGAACAGATGGGAGCTGAAACCCTTCCAGGCTGCAGACGATAGACTGCGACAGACGTAATGTTTCTGACTCTGAAAGCAGCTCCTGATGCAGGACTCAGTTTTGTTATTGTGGTCTGACGAGGCTTAAAACTTGATTCATGGCTCTATTTCACGTATTTAATGTTCAGTTTCACGTCCATTTTCCTCCGCAGATACCTCCTCAGGCTCAGAGGGTGAGGGACAGGGCGACGGCGATGAAGAGGAGGGAGGAGACTGCGAAGAAGAGGATGGAGGAGGCGGCGGAGGAACCTCGTCCAGCCGCGAGGGGAGCATCAGCATGGAGCACTGGATCAGCCGGGCCATCCACGGCACCTCCTCCACCACCACCACCACCTCCTCCACGGCCTCCTCCTCCTCTTCCTCCACACGGAGCGGAGGCAGCGGGGCGGCCGGCGGCAGGCTGGCTGACGTCCTGGCCCAGCATGTGCACATCTCTGCCCACCACCACCTCCGACACCACCGTCCTCACCACCACCACAAGACAGGTAAGAGGTCAGGACTCAGCAGTGGTTCAGCAGTCTCCTGTTAGATCACAGTCTCTTTAGAAAGACCAGGAGACCAGGAACGGACTCCTTAAACCGTTTTAGCCAAGCAGAGTTCTAGACACCATATTCAGAGGTTTACGAAAGACCTGAAGACACCGTTACTCAACTCCTGAGACCCTTAGCAAGAGCTAGCAAGAGCAACTTCTGCTGCTTTTACCGAAATCCTGGAAAGTCCTTCAGGAGAAAGCGAGGGGCTCCGAGCCAAGTCCCGACCCCCTCAGCCAGATGAAAATCTGTGCAAAATGCAGCTAAATATACGAGCCAAATGCAGACACCTGAAGTAAGCAGCAACATCCATTTCACATCCATTCTGATGAAATCCAGACCCAACGGCTGTTTTTTGGAGTTTTCTGAAATCCCACGCAGATTTCATCACGTCAAATGTCACATTCGGCTTCTCATTCAGTTAAAGGTGTTCAGATTCACGTGTGTGCGCTCAGAGCGAAGGTTGGCGACGTGAGAAGCCGCCTCGATGCTGCTTTCAAGCTCATTTAAACATGGCTTTAATCCCAAAAGCCGAGGAAAGCTGTCGTGTTGTCGTAGAGTTCACACACTGAAGCGGTTTTTATACAAACCTGAACTTTCAAACCGAAGAACCAAAGAGTTGTGAGCAAGCCCTCAGAATAAAGCCTGTTGTCTCTGACTCTGAGTCCCAGTTTGGGAAGGACAAGGACGAAAACTGCAGCAGAGCTTCAAAGCTCGTCTGATTTGGTCGTTAAATAAAACAACTATCCTCGAGTTTGTTCAGGCGTCGGTGAAGTCGAGAGGTTTCTAATAAAAGTGTGTTTGGCTGGGGGGACTGCGTGGGGGGGGGGCTCACTGCTCAGTCTTTGAAGTGTCGATGTGTGACCCGGCCTATTGGCTGGTGACATGTGTGCGTCGTTGGACGGTCGTATCTGTGTGTGGACGCAGGTTTTGCGGCGTTTTAACTCTTTACTGTGTTTGTTGTTTCTTATTCAAACGTCTCTCTTTGCTCTTTTGGTTTTGTTCGTGCACCTTTTACTCCTTCACTGCACAGACTGGCGTCCACTGAAAACATGACTGTGAGTCAGACGGACATCTGTCATGATGTTCTTTTGTCATGTTTCGTCTCTACGCAGCCAGTTTCATCCAGTTTTGGCCAGAAATCGAAGCTGGGATGGACAAAAGCGGCACAGAGATATAATATTTGGTATTTTGAAGATTTTTTTTTCTAGATTTATCGTTTCTGTAGAGACTGAGCCTTTCAGGATGCCTGTTTCCAGTCAACCTGTTTACCTGTGGAATGATCCAAACAGGTGTTTTTGGAGCTTTCCTCATCTTCCCCAGTCTTTAGTTGCTCCTGTCCCAACTTGTTTTAAATGTTTTAAACAGATTCAGAATAAGCAGATATTTACAAAAAATCAATGAAGCTGATGAGGAAAACATTAAATCTGTTGACTTTGGACTGTTTTACTTTAGCGTCCCAGCGTTTTCTCATGTTCTTCTAAAGATAAGACCTTTTTCACTCATCCACAGAGAAAACAAGGCGGACATGTTGTGACAGTTAACGCCTGAACTCAACTGTACGAACACACCTGCATAGCTGAATGTTCAAAACGTGGCTGTTTGCTGAGTTGGCGTCGTGGCTGAACGCTCTGGCAGCGGCAGGTTTGTTTTCATGCTGGTGCTGCTGGTATCCAGCTCTGAACATAACGCATGGACGGACACAGAGAGCCCCCGCGGCTCCACCCAGCCTCATCCAGCTCCTTCGCGTGTGACAGGAGAGCTTCGTGCACGCTGCTGGTAGCTGGTGTGTTTGTTTGGGCCTTTTTCCACTGATTTCCTGTGTCAGCGCTACCTGCGCTCTCAAATTAGCAAAGAGATGCTTCATAGGGAGCAGCCGCCGAAAGCGTGAGGCAAGAAAAGCCCAAACCGTCAGCATTTTAGTGATTTTACATTATTGTTTCCTCATCGTTGGCAAAATCAGAGAGAAAATGGAAGGTCATCGTCGCCCTCTGTGGAAGAGAGGAAGACTTCGTAGCTTTTGGACATTTCTTCATAATGGCCGGACCCGACAGACTTGGTCTGGTGTGTAGTGTCTCATCGAGGAAACGGCAGCGTCTGAGAAGATCTGCGTCAAGCCTCCTTCCAAATTCAGCCCAAGTTTTCATCAGATTTCCTCAAATTGTCAAAAGAAAGTGTCGGGACATCGAGGAATTCTCCAGAGGAAGAGGTGGCATGAGGGAAAGCGTGGCAGCGAAACGTGATAAATGATGGAAATATGGTTTGTTTCATGCATTCAGTTTTGTATTGATGCAGCTTTTCCATCTCAGCTGGGTGTAAACAGTTTTTTTAGGAAAAAGGAGTAGATCTCATGTGACACAGTGACCACACGTAAAGACGAATCTATGATGGCGTCTGATGTCCACCGACTCCTGGTTGATGAAGGTCCGGGCGGCCTCTGTGCTCGTGGTTTAGAGTTTGCTTCATAGATTTTTCCTTCTCAGCTGAGTTACAAAGTCTCGTACTGTGCATCATGTCGTCCATTTCTCAGTCTTCTTTGTTTTACTGACTTTGTGTTTATCGCAGAGGAAATCCTCGGCGGTCTGCCACGTGTGTGTTTCAGCTCCAGTGTTCTCGCTGTGTGTGTTAACACTTAAGAGGGTCTGTTTCCGTTCAGCCTCGTTGTTTCCTTCGACTCTCATCACAGCGGCTCCGCCTGCTCGTGCAGATGACTTTTTCTTCTCTTTCCCCAGTTTGTCCTCAGGCTGCAGATCCCTTTGACAGGATCGGAGACAATCTGGTCGTTTTGGTCGACTTTCGGCTGAGTTTAGGTTAGACAGAGTGCTCTGTGTGTGTGTGTGTGTGTGTGTGTGTGTGTGTGTGTGTGTGTGTGTGTGTGTGTGTCTGTCTCACTGGGCTCCTCAGCACTGATGCTTGTTTGTGCTGCTGCTGTTCAGTGATTATTGAAAAGCCTTCAGAGACAGATGATCATCTTTTAATGAAAAGCCCCCCACCCCCCAATAAAATGGACAAATCACCCAAATGCTTGTGCGGTTGAGAGTCAGGGGACGTCAGCATCTCCAAGCAGCAGGTGCAGTTAACTCAGTCTTAACGTAGATTTGTCTTTTAAGGACGTAAACCTGCACTGTGTGAAGACGCCGTCGCTCCAGACTTCCTGAATGACACATAACTTGACTACCCTTTTCAAGACCCCCCTCCCCTTCTTGTTCCTCACATGCAGGCCTTTTAACCCACCTCTCCTTGAGGAGGAGGAGGAGGGCGGTGCCAGCTGGTACGGTAGAGAACGGGAACTCTGGGCCACGACGCTCCGGTAAGTTGAGATGGGAGCATGGCTGGCAGAGAGCCCGGAGGCGGGCTGAGTCCCCCGCCATCCCTCGGCCCGAGGCAGGGATGTCGTACCTCCCCCCAGTGCCCCCCCCCCCCCCCCCCCCCCATCATATGCTTGCTGTTCAAGTCGTGCCCCTTTTTGTTTGTCCCCTGCTGATTAAATTTGTGCTTACTCGTGATTAGAAAACATTGCGATGCTAACCTGCCGGGCGTAGCATTGAGCGGCGTTGTAGTTGCATGGAAGCGATGTGTCTTTGTGTGGATTTAAAGAAAAAAAGCTGCTTTCAGCTTTTTAGAGTGCGAATTGTTGATGAGGAAAATCAACAATGCTTTTTAAGAGGCTGCACAGCAGCTCGTCTGAATAAGTCCTCCCTCGTTTCAAGGTTGCTCTGTTCGGTGTCGTTTATTGATTTGGCTAATTATGCAGCATGTTTTTGGTTGTTTGCTCAGCGAGAGGCAATCTTCTTTCAAAACGGCTTTTCATCTAAGCCAGAAAGCAGATGGCAGTGGAGTGTCGGCTGCCTGCCTGCTTCCTCTCTTCCAGTTTTGTGTTAATCTGTATTTTAATGCGGTATCCTTAAAATCTGCTACCTGGAATCACAAACACTGTATCACAGAACTTAACCGCTGCTCTGTCTGCGTAATGAAGACCCTCAAACAGCCGGACTTGTTTTATTCCTTCTACATTTCGAGACACACAACCCGAGGACTCTGTCAGCTGATTGGATGCCTGGCACGTGAAAAGGCAGCAGCTGACAGTCTCATTTACTCAAGTGGTTCCCTCCGTTTCTCTTAGATTGCTTGAGGATACAAAGCGAGTGAACAGTGAGCACACACTTAAAGAAAAGGCACAAGACCAGACCTTTAATCAGCCATTCATCACTGTCAGAAAAAAATACACCCTGAATCCATTAACACCGTCCTGGAAGCGCTCCCATCTTCATTGTAATTAAGGCTGCCGTCTGGAAGAGGCCCGATGGGATTGAGCTGTAGCTTAGCCTCGCTGTCAGCGCTGCCGACCCGCCGGGGGAACACTCTGCGGCTCTGAGGAATAACAGTTCAGCAGTTTGGGAGCAACACAAGGTTCCTGGATGCTCTTCATCAGGTGTGTTGAAACACTGTTTTTGCTGCAGGGTCATCGCGAATGAGATGGAAAATTGATTTTCTTCCAGAGGGAAGTTTCGTAAGTCCTCCCTGCTTTCTCCTGAGGTGCAGTTTCTCTTTCTAAAGCTCGCCGGTCGACAGGATGGAGCTCTGAAGGTCTCCAATGAAAATCAAGTTTTATATAACACGGAGTCCTGCCGGAGTCCAGGTATGAAAGATGATGCTGTTCTCTGCTCACCAAGCTTTTTCTGTTTAAGCCCAAACAAGCCGAACCAAAGAGTCACGAAAGAGATTTCTTTTCGGATTTGTAACAGTTCTGCATGTGCTGACGACTGAACAGCGGTCGGTGTTTTGTAGTTTAATTTAGAGGATTTTTCCAACAAAAAAACTTACAGACTTCTCCTTTCAGGAAAGTTTCTCTCACATTCCTCTAATCTGAAGAGAAAGTCGACATCCTCGAGGCCTTCTTTGGTGTAAATGTAATAGGAAATGCATCAGCGGACGATAAAAGCAGTCTCACGCTCTCCTGTCAGATTATTGGAGGTGATCTGAGTGTTTCTCTCAGGTGTCTCTCTGAAGGAAGAAGATCACTTCTGTCCTCGATTTGAGGTGCCGGAGCTTGAACCAAACACTGAGGTGGAGTATCATTGGCTATTCGAAGCATCGCCGTCTTCAAACTCAGCTGTGATTGGCTCTTGCAGACTTTTAATAGCCGCTGTGGTTGCTCGGCTGCATATGGCAGATCGTGACTGGTCAAGTGAGTGATTGTTCAAAATCAGAGTCTTCCGTCTCCTGATTGGCTGGCTCACACATCCACAGGAGTGGTTTACGGCAGGTAATGGAGAAGTTTGTCCCCGCGGGGGTTGAACATGTGACCTTTCAGCCACATCTTCACCCACCACTCCACCTTTAAACTCCGCTTGACCCATGCAGAGAGACGGAGCGCGCCGTCCCTGAATCACCTCCCTCAGCCGGCCTGATTGGTATTCCAGCAGCGAGGAGGCATTCATCATCATCCTCATCATCTGCACATCATCATAAATACATCCTGATGAGGTCACTGGATGCACACACGCACACACACACTCATTCCCAGACAGATAAACAACACGCAGCTTCAGAGAGTGTGTGTCTGGTCGAGTGCTGCTCAGACAGACAGCCCAGATGTTGCAGAGACAGAATACACAGCGTGCTACAGTAATTAGCATGCCTGTGCTGCGTGCTGCAGGATTGATATGCAGTCCATGTCTGGAGAAAGAATTCTGTTTGGTCTCGGCTGGCTTTGGCTCGACGCTGCGCTGGGAATCATCTCCCTCTCCCCTTGTTTCTCTGTTTTTCTCTCACTATATATATAGATTTTCCAAAATCAAGTTCAGTTTTAGTCAACTTTATTGACATGAATGAGTGGAAGAGACATAAAGGGAATAGAGCAAGCTTCTCCGAAAAGCATCCCAGTGCATCAAAAAGCTGTTAGTTTACTGCATTAAGCAGCTGTAGATAAAAAATACAAGATATCAAGTGAAGCCACAGAACATGAACATTAAGTTTGATCAGGTAGCTTAAATCTTGTGAACTGAAGTGCTTTTTTATCACATGAATTTGGCTTCGAAGTCTTCTTCTTCAGTGTAAATTACGGTTGAATTAGTAATCAGTACACAGCACAAAGTAAGCACGGTGTACATGTGTGTTTACATTACACAGTCATCTAACTGTCCTCCTACAAGCTCTTCATCTCCCACAGAGAACAAACAGTGATGAAATATTAAGTAAGAGGGGGACCAGAGAAAAACACATCTTTGTTCTGTTGCCGGCTTTTTGCTGAACAACGTGCATTTAAGTCAGTTCAGCTCTGCTGGTATGAACAGGAACTAGAATTAAGTCCACAAAGTTCACTATTGTCGCTTGTTAACATGAAAACAAAGAACCCATGGTCGCCTGTTTCATGGTTTTCTTATTGTTTGCACTTGCTGCAGCTCCAGAGCAGAGCGGCGGTGGTCAATGAAGACAGCCCTGACTCCACAGGTTCAACCATCAAAACATGAAAATAACCATGGCCAGAGAAGTGAATATTGAAGGCTCTCATCGGATGAAAACATGCTCCAGACTGTTTAAATGAAACCCATTAATTCTTTTCAAATTAAAACCCTCTTTTCAGCAGCTAAAAATGATGATGTAATGAGGTTACTCCGATCCTGTTTGAGTCTCATGCTCATCAAATAGCTTCATTTTTAAAGCAGTAATCATCAGTGGATTCAATTACAGCCTGGTGATGGAGAAGTGCCGTCTTTGTGTACACGAGCAGCACTTCAGAATAAAAGCGTGCTGCCTTTTCACTGCAGAAACCTTCACGCTGTGAGGCGCAGTGGGCTGAAGTGGTTTGATCTCCTTCATGTTCTGCTCCTCGACTGAAGCGCGGGAGCTCCACGTGGGGAGCCGAGAGGGAGTCGGGGAGCATGGAGCTGAGGGTTTGCCTTAAATCATCCGAAGTTGTGACCTCTCTCAGTGTCTGTTTCTAAGAGGTGGAGCTCGGTTTCCACGTTATGTTTGTTTGTCTTTGGGCTCAAGAAAGTAGCCTTTTCGATCTTTGAGATGACGCTTTACCTCTTAAACATGACTTTGCTGGGAGAAAAATTCCAAAGTCCTGCAGCGTTTTGTCACCTGAACAAGGCGAGCTCCACTTTTGTGTTCAGACACCTGCAGCAGCGACAGGCCTCTCATGTCTTCAAGCACTTGGACTTCAAGCGTATCATGTCCCTCCAAAGTAAAACCTCACGTTTTCCATTCGATGGCATTTTCGATCCTCGTGAGCTCTGCGGCTCTCTGTCTGAACCTGGACTGTGACCTCCAGGGATCAATTAAGCAGCAATTAGAAAGAGTCTCCTGAAGGTCCAAAGCCCTGAATTTCTCCATGAAGGACCATAGAGAACATTGCAGCCCTGTAGGCAGAGACTATAAGATCAACCCTAACATGCTAACACTGCTAATGCAGCAGTCGTCCAGTGCGAATGACAAGTAGAATATAAACACAGAGCCTTGCCTTCATGGGGATGAAGTTGTGTTGGGTTGAATTGATTGGGAACTGAAAGCAAAGGGACAGCAGACGACGCAGCAGGCTGCACCTACGCACATCCCCATTTAGATTCAGCGCACATCTCTCTCCCTGCATCATTTCATGCTCCGACCACTCAAAGTAAAGAATCCCCGGGGCAGAGCAGTAAACAGCGTTTGATGTCGTTGAACAGCAGCTGAGCCTCGTGAAAGAGGTAAATGAGAAAAATGTGAAGCATGGTGGGAGCTTTGAAACACACGCGCACCAGATAGGCTGAAACACGATCTAAATGTAGCACAAAAACAGGGAGAACCGACCTAAAAACGAGCGCTAAGGTGTGGGTGTTGATGGGAATGGAGTCGTTTTTTTCCCTCGCAGGAAGGCGGGCGCATGTTTGCGGAGGTAGTGATCCGTGAGGAAACGACTGCCGGACTCTGAGGTGCTGGTTCTGCTTTGCCAGAGAGCACCGAGGCCCGAGCGCATTTTTCCTGAAACTTTATTTTTTTGCAGATCACAGATCATCCACCAGCATACTTTTTTCATTTCCTCCTGCTAACTCCTTGCAGTGTGTTTTTTTTCTAAATGATTCGATAGATCTGCAGATGTTACAGCACCTGGAATTCATCACCAGGCAACTCTTCTGTAACCACATCAGCTCACAGTCCATTAGAGAGTAGCATTCATTATTTATGAGGCTGATAGTAAAGACCTGCATCCAGAGGATTATACTGCAAAATGAAGTCGCTTTAACTGCTGCAAGTTATCGACTTTGTTTTTTTCTCTTATGTTTCTTACTTGTGTTTTACTGTGATCGGACACACACGTCACAGGTATCAGTTTAGGTTTGGGTCAGCTTCCAGTTCAGTTGTCATCTCAACTCTTTTCTTCCACTGTTTAACTGACATTTAGAGCGACGCCTCTGCTGCTTTCAGCGCTTCGATTCAGCATTTCACGTGACATCTCAGTACTTCTCTGCACCTACAGAACCGTACACTTTAACTGCTGCTTTCGCCGACGCCTCAGCCGTGTTGAACTTCCACACTTCATCTGCTTTTAGCGTTCGCTCTTCAGCTGAAACATCAGTGCTCACACTGAACTGCAGAGATGGGCAAGTTACTGCAATTTGAAAGTAATGAGTCACTTTACTGATTACGCTACTTTTGTGGTAGCTTTCCCGACATATTCCAGTTATATTACGGCTTTATTTTGTTTACCAAAGCCTCGACATAACCTGCTCTGTATGGAAACACTGATGCAGCATGCACGTCTCAGGCATCAAACAGGCGCTCATTGTGATCTGTGCAGCTGCCTGCGCCGCTCTTTGCAGGCTCACACCTCACGAGGTTTATGCACACTGAAAAGGCTCTTAATAAATATATTTTTCTACATTTTGCAGCCAAGGCGCAGTAGAGTGTGCTGCTCTCTGGACACACATTACGGCAACAGCCCACCATCATTGGGCTGATTTTTTCTCGCCTGTGTTGAATCAGCATTAAAAAGCTGAACTCACTAAGAGATCTCATCATATTACTGCATGTTTTCACATCCCAGAGAACCACTCTGCCCCTCCAGATGTCACCGGCTACACCAACAGCACCGCCAACGCCGCCACCGACGGGATCCAGGTGGAGAGAGCCCCGGGAGCCGGCACCGCGGCCCAGAGACAGACGCCCAAGTACGGCAATGCCGAGCTGATGGAGACCGGAGATGGTGAGTCGGGGCTGGGAGAACGATCCGAGGAGAAAATATAGAAACGCTAACAAAAAGATGTTCCTGTAAACGAGAAAAGAGAAGTTTCTGGGATCTTTTTCACAAACTTTAAACATTGTTAGACAGTGTTCGCACGTTTCCAGCTTAGCTAGCGTTTAATCTTCAGACTCGTTTTCTGGGACAAAAACAAATATGATTCATGAATGTGAAGAGGCAGCGGCCGGGCTGAGGGACGCAGGCCTCCAGTTCAGTTATTCAATGCAGATTTTAATGCATTTAAAGTGTAAACAGCAGGCGTTGGGGAGGTTTAATGTCAATTGTTTGTGTTGATTCAGAGACACTGAGCCGTAATAACACATGACCTCCCAGCATGCAGTTCAGCGGCAGGTGAATGGTGCCTTTGGATGCTGTTGTACCAGCGAACACTGAAAAACGATCTCTTTGTCTTTGCACCAGCACGTCATGAGTCCTGTGTAAACTCGCTGCAGAGCAGCTGTTGTGTTTGTTTGTCTCAGGCTTGTTCAGCAGCCTCAGGCCTGAATGTGGAGGCCTCACATGTTTCGTCTGACAGGAAGAAAGAGCCTCTGAGCTGCTTTTACACCAGACGCACCTCCACAAAGCAGCGCTCAGGTGTTTTGTTTCTTCTTCTGACGTAATGATCAGTTATGATGCAGCGCAGATTCTTTGAAATGCGGTCAGATTTCGAAGCTTTTCAACTTTAGAAAAGATGAATGTGGATATTTCTGCTCCTCGGGTTGACTGAGGACCATTCATCAGACGCTTTCGTGGACAGAGACGTTGATCACAGCAGCGCAGATCAGCTACCAGAGTTTACAGATGGGAGCTTATTGGCTGAAAGAGACACGACAAAGTTAGGATTTCAGCGGAAGCGAGTCTTCTCTTCATTATGTTGCCTTCAACTGGTCTTTAGATTTTAGGTTTTTGAGGATTTACGCTTTGATTCGCTGCGTGGAGATGTGACTTTGTCTGGTTGTTGCCTCAAATTTTGCCCCATTCATCCTTGGTTTGGAGGCATTTCAATACTATCACAGTACATTTGCAGCGTATAATTCACAACAACAGGTGAAATAAGAGTCCTTACCATTATCCATGTTTTATTCCCTCATTATTTTTTATTTTTTTTACAAACAAACCAGTATTTTTAGGCAGAGCAAATGCTGCGCCAAAATGTTCTTCATTTTATTCATTATGTAATAACCCAACACCAGCTCCAACCTGCCTCCATCTACACCGTCTTCTTCTTCAGGGTGGCCAAACCTCAGTTCTGTCTTCAGCTCCAGCCAAAGCATCTGTTTCCAGGTTTCCACCTCTCTGTCTCAGAGCGCCGCAGTCGTCGAGGGTCGGGTTAAAATCAGCCTTAATGAAAGAGCAATTTGTCCCCACGCCTCATCTCGTTTGCCGTTTCCACGTCTCTCCCATCGCCGGGTGTCACGCTCAGCGGTGTTCTGCTGATTGCTTATTTGAAGAAAGGTGCCACTTTAATGTCGCTTTAAAACTTGGGGATGTTTTTATGCATCGCAGACGAAGCGGCGGGATGCACTCAGGATGGAAGCCATGACTGCTCCAGCGTGAAAGCACAATTAGGAGTTCAGTCTTGGACCCGTGCGTTAACACGCATGTTTGTGTGTGTTTGTGTGTGTGTTTGTCCTCTGCAGGTGTTCCAGTCAGCAGCAGAGTTTCAGCCAAAATTCAGCAACTCGTCAACACTCTGAAGAGACCCAAACGGCCGCCGCTAAGAGAGTTTTTTGTTGACGACTTCGAGGAGCTCCTGGAAGGTAAGAACTCTCTTTATGTTCTGAAAGGTTTGGAGTTGGGTCTGATGTGTCTTTTTAAACTGTTTTCAACAAGCTGCTCATGTTGAAATGAGACCCGATGGTCCCTGGGATGGATCATAAACTAAACTGAGGCCTTGACCACACATATCGATATTTTCTCCCACATAACACGAAACTTCTTACCTTGGAGGGCCAAAAACAGAAATTTAATGGTGAACCACGGCCAAAAGCAAATAGATTATGAAACAGAATTAAAGATTAGGGTTTCTGCATATTTAAAAAGCTTTTTTACCTCATTCTTCCTTCAATAGAAACATCTACTGCGCCCTGGTCTCCATCGACAACACATGAAATTCCAGAGAAGATCCTTCAGAGCATGCCTATTTAAAAAAATCTCTTCTCAATGATCTAAAACAATGTTGGAATGTGAAAAAGAGGCTGAAACACAGAGGAAAATGTTTGATTTTTGCATAAATATCCAGAAACTTGTGGTTGAGACAACAGGGAGGACGTCATAGTGTACATAAAATACACAAAATACATGCACATTTCTGGAAGACAGGCTGGGACAGACTCAGGATAATGGCCATGGCAAAGACAATGATAACATGCTAAAATGCTATCCTGCGACATGGTAATGCTAACACATTGAGAAGCAGTGACTGCTGTGACAAGAAAGTCTAACTGATAAATATTTCTTTTTGTTTCCGGCATTAAAAGCTGAGAGTTGAATAACAAGCTCGGTTGTGCCACAGAAATGTTACCAACATGATATTTAGCTTAATGAAAAGATAATCCCTCCCTGTCAGCGTCCTGTGATACAGCAGTAATAAAAATATGGAGGAGCTGCTGCATTAGTCGTTAAATCACATACAATTAAACACATAATGAGGTCAAAATGAGTACACCATATTAAAGTTGCTGTCACTTGATTAAGGAGTCATTGTGCTGATGATGCTGTGTGTCTGTGCAGCTGAAGGCGTCGTTTCTTGTTAAAGTCACGCCTGATCATTAAACACTGTGAAACCTCAGAGACTCTGGTCTGTTCACGTGCACAGCAGGATCGTGGTTTTGATCAGGTTTTGGACTGTGCCTGTTTTCTACGGGTGTGTTTGCTGCAGCACAAAGAGACACGTTGGCGTCCTCTTCTTTTATCCTCCTCCAGTCCAGCAGCCAGACCCCAACCAGCCCAAGGCCGAGGGGGCCCAGATGGTGGCCATGCGGGGCGAGCAGCTGGGCGTGGTGACCAACTGGCCCCCGTCCCTGGAGGCGGCCCTGCAGAGGTGGGGCACCATCTCTCCGAAGGCCCCCTGTCTCACCACCATGGACACTAACGGCAAGCCGCTCTACGTGCTCACCTATGGTAAGAAAGTCAGTAAAAGCCTCTGCGATGCTGCTGCGGTTTGTTTTCCAGCACAGAACACAGCAGAGGTTTACTCTGAATCACTTCCTGTCTTTTCAGGACATATGGTGGCTTTCACAAGCTGATTAACTGAAGCACCAAACAATGTTTAACACCTGCTGTGTGAGCATAATTCCACTAATGGCAGCCAGACAGAGAGCTAAGCATATTAGCAAAGTGTGAAAAAGACGCTTTCAAGAAAGCTGCTGCGCTTCACAGAGAGGGAAAGTTTTCATCCCAAAGGCCAGAAAATGTTTTTAAATGAGTTACTAAATGAGGAAAATGTCCATAGTGGCTCACAGGACACACACAGGTCGTAACTGTGTTATTGTGTTCAGTCTCTGGAATAAATTCAGATCTTCCAGACAATGTTCTGGCACAAACATCTGATGGCGACCAGCCTCCTCTCTTAGCTGAACTCAGGCGAATTTTTCAGCCACTACTGCAGAGTCAAACTACATGAATAGCTTTGCATGAGGAGGTTAGCGATGGAGCCACTGAGCAAAGCCTTCATATCTGCATCATCAGCCGCACCAGAGCTGCACTCCCTCAACAGTGTGATGACACATCAGGGCTGTGAGACCACAAGAACTGTTCGCAAAGGTGACCTGATCCAAAATGGCAACCTGCCTGAACCCAGCTTGCATACTGTACCTTAATTTTCCAAAAATTCATCAGGTGATCCAAGAATCACCCTTTTCACCTTTTTGCACCACAAAAAACAACAGTAAAGCTTCATTTTCCAGCACCTCCGAGTTTAAACTGACTCAGGTTCCAGGGTCAGATCCTAATTATCAGGAACCAGGTGGAACTTAAACATAAAGACACCATGTGAGTGTTAAAGAAAGGCTCAGAGTGAGTGAGAAAGTGTGAACACAGTGTGGTCAGTTATATAATTAAAGCGTGATGTTGTTTCGGTGCGTTCAGCAGGTGAAGTCTGACCCTGAACTGTAGATTCCCTCTCCAGAGTCCAACTGCTGCCTCAAAGCGCAGAATAATCCCACCTTTAGTCGTGAATTTATCAGAAAACATATGAAACACAGAGAAAAATAAGTCTTCAGCAGCCGGAGGTGAGAAGACAAACACGCAGCGTGGTGAAAAGCAATATGAAATGCTCCAAATCGTGTATCAACCGTGTCGCCTGCAGCGCCGCCATCATCCCCGCTCCCTGAACGCAGCGACTGAGTCACATCACGTCCTCACCCCCTGCTCGGCACCGCGGTTTAAGTCTATATTCAAATTGGAACAAACTCTTTTGTTCGGCGGCTGAAGGCTGCGCAGCCGAGTTATTCATCTCCCGCACGGCGGCGGCAGACAAAATGGCTTCGGGTCCGGAGGGTGCGGAGAGATTTAGCCACGGTGAAGAGAGCTGCTGGATTTAGAGCCGGACCTCCCCGCTGCACAGCGGAGAGAAAGGAGTGACTCCAGCAGCACCTGCACATGAACACAGCTCCTGTTTAGAGTTAAAACAAGCTCTCACATCTTTACTCCAAAAGAAGACGATGAATGAAGGGAGGACAAGAAGAATGAGGATGAAAAATAAAGGTGAAAAGGTAAAAAAGGACGAAAGAAAAATGAAAAGATGAAGGAAAAAGGAACCATTAGCTCGTCACTTATTAGCGTGCATATTAGTAGCGTATTAGCTCTTAATCAGTCATGTAAAGCACTTATTCTGCATGACCATACCAAAAGTTCAAGGACATGAATTATGATCTGAATAAACTAACCCTAAACCCCAGAATGAGACATTGATAAGTGATTTATAATGATTGATAAACAGCCAATATGCTCCTGACAATAATGCTAATAAGCTAATGGTTAATGGTGAAAATGTGCACCTTAATTTGAAGTGTGACTGAGATTTTTTATGATCTTATTTCAAGTTGAATGTACAATCTGAGTCTCCAAAGTAGAATATTTCACAGTACGATGTACAAGTACTGCCGAGGTCGTGCTGTTCACACACAAGTACACACAAACACTCCCGCACACACAATCATTAACAGAGGATTAACGTGAAAAGGCCATAACTTTATCCCATCAACTGTCTTCAAATAGGCGTACAGTTAGAGTGTGTGTGTGTGTGTGTGTGTGTGTGTGTGTGTGTGTGTGTGTGTGTGTGTGTGTGTGTGTGTGTGCGTGCGTGTGTGTGTGCGTGCGTGCGTGCGTGTGTGAACAAACTGATTTGTGAGGAATGAGCTCACAGCTGATGATGAGGCGATATGAGCGCTCACCAGACTGTGAAATGTCTTCAGCCAGCACTCAGGAGTCCTCCACCAGAGAGACAGCAACATGGTGAGAGTGTGTGTGTGCGTGTGTGTGTGCGTGTGTGTGTGGCTTGCAGTGCTGAATCTAAATCTCATCCTCTCGCTCTCTATCTTCCCTCATCTTTCAGTCCTGTGGTGCCTTCCCTTTGATGTTGGCCGACAAGGACAAACTTGTTTTGGTTCTTCCTGTCGAGTCGTCCTCCGCCCCCCCCGAGAACACAGAGAATTCATGATACCGAGTTCTCCCGCTGTCCTTAAACTCACCCCTCGCCGTGCTGTACTGCAGATACCCTGACATGATTGGCAGGAGAGGAACATATTTCTGTCTGTAGAGGAAGTTTCAAACGAGCGTCTGCTGATGGTATTTCTCACCGAGCCCATGAAGACGTTTGGACTTCTGTCCTGCGGGTCGAGGAACATAAACATTTCCCTCTCTGTGTGTTCTGATCTCCCTTTTTGATTGATCTTTGTGTGCACTGCTGCTTTTGTTTGGAGTTTTTTCTGTGAACTACAAATCCAACTTCCATTAGCTGACATGAGCTGTGATCAGAACTTCATCAGCGTCTTTCATGATAAGCAGTTTTTACATGTTTTACATCATCTAAGAGCCACTGGACTCTTAAACTACATCGTGCACCTAACGTCCGCAATGCATCTGACCAAGATGATCGCTGCCGTTCTGGTCAATGCGTGCAGTTCTGCTGTTTGGACAGGAGCTTGTCTTGATTGCACTGGAAGCACACCCATTCCTTCAGTTTCAGGGTGTCACTGTGAGATGGCGCTTTCTTCAAAAAACCCATAAAGACACATAAACTAATGAGCGGTGCCCACAGTCCACTGCACATCACGTTTCTTTGCTCACGTCGCGGTTTGGATGGTGGTTTTCCCGACTTAGGCTACATGTGTGCCACATGTCAAACTGTGTAAAGATATTTAACATTACAAACCCTGAAATCACCCTCACGTCACCTTCAGGATTTTGAAGTTCAGTGAATCATCTTAGGCACGCTTTCCTAAAATTCAGTGATTTTATGGTTATCAATATATTCCCAACTACCAGTGATTAGTTACTGAGTGTGGATCACATTGAGTTTTTTCAGTCTGATGATTGTTTTTTATACTTTAGGTACCTGTTTGCAGTGTTTTGTGTGACTAAATTAAAGTGGAAGAGGATGTTTTATTCAGTGGTGCAGATGATAAAATACGATAAAATATGATACAAAGTAACACAGCACAATAAGTTACGTTATAATTTGATACATTCAGTTTGATTCATAATGATACAGCAGTGTTATGAAACTGAAAAGGCGGTGATGATGGTGAAAATCAAATGCAGCTTCTTCGTGTCTTCGGCTCTGAGGCTGAAGGTTCAAACAGCCCAAAGCGTGTACATTCATCTGGACGGAGAACGGCGTCAGGTGAACTTCATCGCTCGGTGTGTCAGTGAACATGTGACCCGCTGAAGAAGCATTTCAGTGTTTCACTTCAGGACAAAGATGATGATTGTAGTGTCTCCTCCTCCTGTCCTCGGGTTCAGAGGACAAAAGGCTGCTGGATATGTTGAGTTATGTCATCCTAAAAAAAAAAAAAACTCTGATTGCATCTGGAGCTGCAGCTCTCTGATTTGGACTCGTCTGCAGTTGAGCAGCAGAGATCCTCTCTAACACGCCAGCAGGAATCCTGTCCTCTGATTGCTCAACGTGTTTTCCAGCCGGGGGATGGCTGCCTGTCACCTCCAGGGTGCCACCGTGACTGCCAGCCCGTCTCATCCTAAAACTGATTCGGGGTCGCTGCAGTCGTTCCTCCGTCTGCAGGGAAAATGCATGCAAAGAAGAGCTGTGTGTTCACAGTGATGTCCAGTATACTTTCAAATATAAATAAAGTGTTCATCTCATCAAAGTCTGTCAGCAGTTGCTAGGTAGATTACACTTTACTCTCCTTAAAGACACAAATGGTTTGTTTTTGCAGTCCTTAATGCTGACCTCATCAAATAAAATCTTTTTTAGTCACACTTTTTATAAGCTTTACTGTTACTGGGTCGCTTTTGTGAGCAGTTTACTTCATTTTCCCTCCTAGCAGTCTGTTTCCCTGCTGGCGTCCCAAAGCGCTCCTTTTCTTCAATTCATTAGCTCTGACAAACATCAGAAAAACCCCATTTAGTGTGAAAAACAATGAGGAATTCACGCTGGATTGCTCATGCATGATATCTGCATCTGCCAGTCTGAATTAGGAGAAAAAGCAAAGGATGGAAATTGATTCCTTTGTTGTGAGTTGCAGCATTAATCAGCAGAGCCAACGACGGCCGGCGGGTGAGATGGAACTGATCGGAAAGACCTGATGATGTTATTGAACTGAACATACGCAGGGTGGATTTTTAAAGCAGCGGTCACTACCACAAACACCTTCTGTGAAGTGACAGATGCTTCTTAAAGTTTTGAGTTCTTCCTTTTTAAGAGGAAGCTTCCTGAAATTAAGATGAAATAGATTCATCAGAAACGCTTTATCGCTGTAATTCTGCACTGATGTTGCCTGTTTGACTTCCTCTGGTGTGCTGTGGTTGTGTCTCTGTGTGTAAAGTTTCCCTGTGCGTGGATCTCATTATCTGCTGGATGTCGTGAAAGCTGTGTGATCATCTCCGTACCGGTCCACCCGCGAGGTGAAACAGTGTGTTTTAACACTGAGTGCCATGTCAGGGCAGTAATTTCTTGCACATGTGGACTCATGATGGCGTCCTTTGTTCTGCTGTACAATCATAAGATGAGTCAAAGAAATGTGATCTTTTAATAAGACACCAAACAGACCGTCGACACTTTGATGTCATAGCCTGGCCTCTGTCCTGGACTCTACAGAGATCTCTGTGGTTTCCTCCTTCTTCCTGCTTTGTGCTGTTTAATAATTCTTTTATGATTCTTTGTCCTTCAGGAAAACTGTGGTCCAGAAGTCTGAAGGTGGCCTACAACCTGCTGCACAAACTGGGAACCAAACAGGAGCCACTCGTCAGGCCTGGAGACCGGGTAAGTTAAAGACACCCAAACCAAAAAAGAAAGAAGAGTTTGTAATGTTCATGATGCAGTTTGTGTGGAAGAGGTCGTCTAATAGAGATGCAGCAGACCTGAAGCTCATCACACCTGCAGGTGAAAGACACGAGCTGAGGGTTGTCTCACGCTGTGGACGCTGAGATGAGTCCTCCGTATCGTCCTCAGATTATGGCGTTTTCATGGGGACAGACTTCTTTAATGGAAAGAAGGCATCTCGATTCTCCTTTCTGTCCCCTTCCTCGTGTCCACGAAGCAAACAAACCCAAACGATCTGCTCAGCGACAAGTTCACTGAGGTCGCCTCTCAGGATTTTTGCCGACTCAACACACAACGGAGTTTTGAAAATGGACGCCCGTTTCCTCGTCACGCTGTCTTCACCCAGCTCTCCACACGCCTCCTCGCATGCTCAGACAATCAGTGGAAACAGGTTCAGAAATGGTCCCACATGTGTCTGCTGCCATGTGACACCCCCGACCGTCCCCGCTCTCCTTCGCCTCGTCCCGTTTCATCTTTATTTTAAGCTCAATTTCCCGCTCGGCTGGAGGCCGAGTCGAGGCGGGCACGATGCCAGTGCGTGTATTTTTATGGACCTCAGCCGGAAGGGTGTGTGTTTTAATTACTGTACGACTCCCCTTTCTGCCCGCAGCATGAATTACAAACTCGCCTTTTTTACAGTTCAGCTTGTAACGAGCTGCACGCCGAGAAATTACAGCGTTGTTGTTTTATTTTGAAGGAGTCTTCCCTGAGCCAGTGCTCAGAAGGCTGAGGAGATTTAATCGCACTAAAGATGACACAGAATGTGTTGTTGTGTGAAAAAGCATCAGAGGTCGTGTGTGTGGGAGAACGAGCTCATAGTAAATGAACCTGGTGTATCGTCCACAGATGAAACCTGAACGGCTCCAGTGAGACAAGCACACGTCAACATTAGTCCTGTTAAAGCGTCATTACACCGCTCTCATTCACTCAGGTGCACTTAGCTTATAGCTTCAACCCATGCCGCCCGCTACACACACTCACACATCCAGCCCAGTACTGTATATGGAAGCTATTAAGCAGCACTTAACCCGAGGTTCACCGTTATCATCAGGACATGCAGCCAAACTGGATCCAACATGGCTGAGCGCGAGATAAAGGCTCTGCCGCCACGTCACACACATGTTGGATCTGTTTTTTGTGTTCATGTTCAGGCTGCAAGATGGCAGATAGAACAGCAAATATGCTTCAGATGAGCTTTCATGTGGTAGATATGATCTACACCACCGAGGAAAGACGTAGTGAAATGTACAGGATGAGCTGCAAGATCAGTAGAAATTAAGAATCTGTTACTGTTCGCAACAGAAATCATGATCATATCAACGGAAACAGAACGTTAGGAACTTTACAAAAACGTATCCAGGATGAAATAACAAAATAAATTCATCTCATCTCTTTCTGCTTGTGTGATGTGTTAGCAAGCGCGTTAGCTTTAGCTGATTCTGGAGTGTTATGGGGAATAAGAAACGCTGCATTCAGGCACCTGCTGCATTACTTCAGTTTTTGTGTTCTACACTGATGAGTATCCAGACCTTTGAGGACTCACCACACCGGGACCCCCAGTTCAAAACCAGTTCCCAGTGGAGTTCAGGCGTGCAGAAAGAGTGACAGAGATGAGCCTTTGCATCCACTTTTTCCTTGATTTGAGATATATTGACTCGTTTCACAGCGTATTGTTTTTTCTTTACGCACTTGCTGCTGTTATATAACAGCTTTGGCAGTTTGAGGTGCGCTCAGCGGGCCAGTAGGACTGAAGTGAAGTCAAAATGAGCTGAAACAGAGAGGAGAGGAAGAGATGCTGCAGGGGGACGTTAAACAGCGTGATGCTTGATAGGTCGCCCGACTGAGAGCAGAAAGCAAAAACATAAGAGAAGTCGACAAAGGAAGTTACGAGGGAAAGGATTTAAAGAGAGCAGGCGAGAGACGCTGAGCAGATGCCTCCTGAGAGATTCGCTGAACGTCTGGCTCTCCGGCGACAGTCCATATCAGTGACCATCTTTCAGCATCACACGCAGCACGCTTCCTTTAAATCATTTGTTTGATTCTTGGCTGCTTTGCCTTTTCATCCTGTCGCTTCAGTGTATGCGCAGGTCAGTGAGTGCAGAAACATAATGAACTGGTCTCTCCTTCTGCCCACAGGTGGCGCTGGTCTTCCCGAACAACGACCCTGCTGCCTTCATGACGGCTTTTTATGGCTGCCTGCTGGCCGAAGTCGTCCCCGTGCCAATAGAAGTACCACTGACCAGGAAGGTAAGCGGCCACGATGCAGAACGTCATACGAATACTGACGAGTCTAATGAGCCTGTTTACCTGCGCAACGTTCCAAACAGGTGTTTTTGGAGCGTTCCTCAACTTTCCCACATCCATCCTGTACCAACAGAAAAACAAAGGGAAGTCTAACTCTAACTTTCTGTTTATTTGCAGTTAATTTGCGCAGAAAGTAAAATTCGACCACAGTATTTATGAACAGTCGGAGGAAAAGTTTATACTGAAGAAAGAGAAAGCGACAGAGAATTCCAGCTGTTTGACAAACAGTCAGACGTCTGCTGCCGTTTCTTCTTTTTCTTCACGTCAAACAGCATTAGCGAGCTGAAAAGGGGACATTCAGCAGAGACGTTCGCACCGGTCCGAGGAGCAAAGTGTGTTTAAAACATGAGTCATGAGAAGCTTTGAGTCACAGGGAGGCGCCGTCAGAGCCAAACGTCTGAAGAAACATCTCCGCTGCTGCTGCTGCTGTTGGAGCTTTGTTTGAGTCATAGTTTGGATTGGCCGCCGCCGAGCGCTGTGACGTCCTCTGGGAGGACTCAGGAGGGCTGGAGACTCATGTTTTCATGCATCATGTTTTCATATGAGAAGCAGCAGAACGGCTTATCACCACTCTGACAGAACAGGGAATCACTGTGCTCTCTGCACCAGTGTCATATCATCTACATAACCCTGCACACAAGCATGAGTGTAAGCGAGAGCGTGTTTAGTTTTTAAGGCCGATGTGAAAAGATGCCTCTCCAATCAAGAAGAAGGTGTATGAGAAGAGAAGGTCCTTCCACCTCCACATGCTTCATTTATTTGAGCAGCAGTCAGGAGACGAGCGTTCAGAGATTGCGGGTACGAGAGGAGTGACGAGAGGTGATAAACAGGATGGTGCAAGACTGTGTAACCCTGGAGGTGGGAAGCAGAATATTGAAGTCAGAGTGTAATGAAATAAGAGCGGGGGTAATATGATCACATTTTTCTAGCTTTGGTAATATTGTAGCAGCGGGGACAGACGCAGGTTTCAGCAGCAGCTGTGGAAAGAACGGGACGAGTCTTGGCATTGTTTCCTAAGTCTTTGTAATGTGTTTTTAAAGGAGAGATGAGGTTTCTGTGCTTGAATTGAGATCACAGAATTTATTTCCAGTCTGCTTTGGACCAAGACTGAGCATTTCAGTCTCCTCAGCTTGTAAAAGAAGGACAGGATGTCCACAATATTGAAAATGTCAGGGTAAATCGTAGATTTCACGATGCAGCCCTGTGTTATAGACTGACGTGGAGCTGCAGACGAGGAGAACTGAACGCCATCCTGGTGCTCATCCATACGACAGCATGAGCTTATTTCAGTAACACAGGGAAGAAAGGTCATGCTTCCACTGTTCATCATGTCTGGGTCACCTTCATATCTGCACCTTAAAAGAAATCAAAATGTTCAAAACACAGTGCACAGCAGAGGAGCTGAGCAGGACCAAGAAGCAGGTATCGATTGATCAGGATCCGATCCAGATGATTAATCACTTCTGATCTGTGTGTCTCCTCCAGGACGCCGGCAGTCAGCAGATCGGGTTTCTGTTGGGGAGCTGTGGAGTGACGGTGGCTCTGACCAGCGACGCCTGCCATAAAGGGTTACCCAAGAGTCCCACTGGAGAGATCCCACAGTTCAAAGGTCTCACACACACATACGCACACACACACACACACACACACACACCTGTACATTCACCAGCGTGGAGTGTATTTGTGTCAAACTGAGCTGAAACAGCGACACCTCCAAACCTTGCAGCTGTCACAGCTTCAGTACTTTAAAACCTCAAAATCCAAAACATCCAAGAGCTCAAATGTAGAAAACAGTGGAAACAACACGCCAAGATGTCTGCTTGCGCATGAAATATTCCTCCCCACTGAGCTCAGGTCAGCATGATAAAGACGGCCAACTGATAAGAAGATATGCCAGAAACCAGACAACAGATGTACGATTGGCTTTGCAGAAACAGTGCAGCCTGAAGAAGAACTGCCAAATCATGAAGCACTGCAGCATCGAACACGTGTCAAAGATAATGCCACAGATTACACTATATACTGTATATATATGTATATAAAATGTGGGGAAAACAGGGAAAAACTCAAAAGAGTGCATTAGAGCAACATTACAAACCGTGCCTCTCCTGTTTCAGCACAGCTTTCAGCACAGTGGGATGAATGAACAGACCGATGGCAGCAGACAGCCAGGCTGAGCAATGGATGACAGGATGATAGAGAGACACACAGAGGGAGAGAGAGAGAGAGAGTCGGTGAAGCAGGATCGATGGGAAGCAGCTGACAAGAAGGAGGAGAGAAAGAGCGGATGGAAGGAGGCGCGTAGAGAGACATCAGCAGCGAACAGAGAGAGAGAGAATCTCCCAGTGATTAATAACCTCTGTTTGCTTTTCCGTAATGGATGTATAAATAGCAACATGATGCCGCCAGATTTACTGCTCCTCAGTCAGCATGGACTTAGGAGCGTGTGTGTGCGCGTGTGTGTCATTAAGCTGGAGTGCTCCTCTTATCGATCAGCAGGCTTTAACTCGTCTCTTTCACGTGGCTGATTGTTTCTCCGGCCTCGCTGCAGGAGCGGCGGCATTAATTCAGACATTAACCGCCAACACGCGCTCTGGATCGTACCTTCGCTCGTCATCGGCCGCGCACGCGCTCAGCACGTCCTGCTAACAGTGATAATCTCTCTTTGTGACAGCAGAAGGAGGCACCTTCCATTCAGCAGGTGTCAGAAATGTTGGAAAAAACGTTTGTTCGACATGAACATGTTCATGTTTTTGTGACTTTCTTTTATCAAAACATCCGCTTTTTCTGTACGTGTCACATCAGCTCAATCAATTTTACCCAGAGAAAACATCAGGGAGGCTCTTCAGGCTGCGCTAACAGACAGTAAACAGTCAATAAGACGCCCGGTTACATCACTAATTATTGTGTCTTTTATAGGAGCTCTGTTGACAGCTAGTGTATTATTTTCAGAGTAATGCATCACTCCCACGAGAGCCGTCTTCGATTGAGCTTCCTGGAGATCCTGAGCCGTGCAGGTGCTGAAGGAAGTGCATGAATTGATGAAGTGATGCAAGTCCGTCTTGTTCAGTGTTGTCCCTGTATCATATGTCTCCTAATTTTCCGTTCAGTGGCCTCCTGGAAATCTGCAAAAAGTCGGACTCGTGTAACTTGAGCCAACTTTTCTACTCAGGTTGGACCAAATAAAGCCTAAATCTGGATCCAAACCCAGTCCTAGCTTCAGTCAGAGGCCCCAGTTCTGGTGCCGGTCCAGCCAAAAAGAGGTTTAACAGGTGAACAAGTGAAGCTGGTCTAGGAGCAGGTGGTTCAAACCTTTTCCAGGCTATTACGTTGCTACGCTAAGCTAGCTCCCGCCTTCCGTCTCCTTTGTCTCCAGACTGTCTTGCCTTCGGTGTCCAAACGCCAAACAGAGCCGCCAGGTGTCCCGTCCACCGCTTCTACGGGACATTAACCCAAGTCAAAGGCTGAATGTTCCCACAGCACAGGGGTTAGAGACATTAGGATGTTTGTTTTGTGTCCCCGTGTGTCCAGGCTGGCCCAAGGTGCTGTGGTTCGTCACCGAGTCCAAACACCTCTCCAAACCTCCCCGAGACTGGTTCCCACATATCAAGGACGCCAACCAGGACACCGCCTACATCGAGGTAACACACACACGCAGAGGACACTGAAGCGTGTCCTCTCTGGGACACTGAAGCATTTCTACTCGTGTACTTCCAGTCATTACTTTCTTGTGAATGGAAATCAATGGCACCACACGTCTTTTGGAGAACCGCAGGTGGATGTTTCACATCTCGTCTAGTTATTTGAATGAACCCGACGTCCCTCCGAGCTGCCGGGCAGCGATTACGAGGTGAAACGTCTGCTTGATTGGAAAAGGCTGAAAGGAAAATGATGAAAGTGGAGGTGTGATTGAAAAACGATCGACCTTTTGTTTTTAGCCGAGGCCGGACGGCGTCCAGGCCCAGCCGAGACGGATGACATCACTGTGGCTCAAAGAAATTCAGCATTTTTTGTCTTTCAGTCAGGCTAATTTTTTTGTAAGATAATGTCTCAACCGAGACCTTTCAGGGATCTTGTTTTTGGAGGATTCTCATCGATTACTGTCGAGTCCGCAGCGCTCAGACATCAGTTTGGTCTCTAAAACACAGGAAAAAGCAACAGTCAATGTTTTCACAGCTCATTCTCAAAAATGTATTAAGCGCACGGATGATTGACAGCTGAGACACATGGTCACAGTCAGTGTTTTGACCCTGATGGCGCCCGTGTGGCTTTACAGGCTGCACTGAGACGTGAAATGAGGCTGTTAGAAAGAGAGTCAGAGGCAGCTGTTCCTCCATTTTGTCCATTAGCCGCTGTCCACTTTCACATTGTGGACGTTTTGCGAACTCTAAATAATAAACTTTATCTG